>NC_092381.1:48559717-48878633 GCF_030028105.1 Mobula birostris
CTCGATGGGCCGAATGGCTGACTTCTGCTCCTTTGTCTTATGGTCTCATGGAAAGGAGGGAGGCAGCAGAAAGGAAATGATAGACCAGTTAGCCTGACATCAGTGGTTGGGAAGATGTTGGAAACAATTGTCAAGGATGAGGTGATGGAGTACTTTGTGACACAGGACAAGATAAGACAAAGTCAGCATTGTTTCCTTAAGGGATCATCTTGCCTGATGAACCTGTTGGAATTCTTTGAGGAGATTACAAGTAGTATAGATATAGAGGACATGGTGGATGTCGTATGTTTGGACTTTCAGAAGGCCTCTGACAAGGTGCCACATAAGAGGCTGCTTATCAAGTTTAGAGTCCATGGTATTACAAGGAAGTTACTGGCATGGTTAGAGCATTTGCTGATTGCTGGAGGCAGTGAGTGGAAATAAAAGGATCCTTTTCTGGTTGGCTGTCAGTGAGTAGTGATCTTCCGCAGGGGTTGGTGTTGGGACCACTTCTTTTTATGCTATATATCAATGATTTAGATGATGGAATAAATAGCTTTATGGCCAAGTTTGCAGATGGTATAAGGATTGCTGGTGAGGCAGGTAGTGGTGAGGAAATAGGTAGGCTGCAGAAGGGCTTAGACAGATTAGGAGCAAGGCAAGAAAGTGGCAAATGAAATACAATATTGGAAAATGCATTGTCATGCTTTTCTTTAGAAGAAATAAGTGTGCAGACTATTTTCTAAATAGAGAGAAAATCCAAAAATCAGAGATGCAAAGGGACTTGGGAGTCTTTGTGCAGAATACCCTAATGGTTAACTTGCAGGTTGAGTCGGCGGTGAGGAAGGGAAATACAGTGTTAGCATTAATTTCAAGAGATCTAAAATAAAAGAGCAGGGATGTGATGCTGAGGCTTTGTAAGGCACCGGTGAGACCTTACCTTGAGCATTGTGAACAGTTTTAGGCTTCTCATTTAAGAAAAGCTGTGTGGGCATTGGAGAGGATTCTGAAGAGGTTCAGAAGGATGATTCTAGGAATGAAAGGATTATCATATGAGTAATGTTTGATGGCTCTAGGTCTGTACTCACCGGAAATTAGAAGGGTGAGAGCGTTTTTCATTGAAACCTTTCGAAGGTTGAAAGGCCTAGACAGAGTAGATGTGGAAAGGATGTTTCCCATGGTGGAGGCTTCTAGGGCAAGTGGACACAGGCTCAAGATGCAGAGAAATTTCTTTAGCCAGAGGGTCATGAATTTGTGGAGTTTGTTATAACAGGCTGCTGTGGAGGCCAGGATGTTGGGTGTATTTAAGGCTGAGCTTGATAGGTTCTTGATTGGACATAGCATCAAAGATTATGGGGAGAAGGCTAGGGAATGGGGCTGAGGAGGGCAAAACAGATCAGCTGTGATTTAATAGCAGAGCAGACTCAATGGGCCAAAAGGCCTAATACTGCTCCTGTGTTTTATGGTCTTATTCTTCCATCAAGATCCTATCTGTTGATCTCTGTTTTTGTTCTTGCTATGTGACCATAATTACCTCTATGTGCCCTGGACTACATTCATGTGATCACTGAGTCTTTGCACAAGTTCCAACAGATTCTGATTCAATTCACAGTGCATCTTCTGTTGGCTCTGTTTCATAGATAGTAATACCTCCTGTTGGTATGTGTTAAACTGCTGCTGTTGTTCTAGTCTTGGAGATTACATGGGCTCCTTGTCTTCCTTTTTATTTTTCCTCTTCAACATCAGCAAAGATCATGAAGGTATTTTTTGATTTCCGGTCTTGAAATGAGAGACAGATTTTGAAACCATCTGCATGATACGGAATCAAGACAAGAGATTTCATCATGATCACTCTATCCATCACGGGCATACTGACTATCATGCTGGTGTAGCTGTTACGGATGTCTATGGAAGGTGGAGTTCCTGTACTTCTCTTGCCTGTCCTCTCTGGAGCTCTCAAGAATGCTGTTATGAGGTTCTCGAGTTACATCAGGTAAGAATCTGAGCCCTTCAAAGACATTTGTGTACTCTTCCATGAGTGATGTGTGTCCTCTTTGGTCCGTGAAACCACTATGGAAACGCTTTACACCAGGTTGAGCTTTCCACATGCCCTCAGACCTAATACTGGCCATACTTCCTTTTCTATAATCAGTAGTTGTGCCTCTTGGTTGTGGTCCATGTGGCTAAAGTTGACTATGCAGCCCCATTTTATTGGTACGTTCTCTCCAACATAGCTTGTCACTTTTAACCTCACTGGATAAACTTGTTCTTTACTTTGAGCGTTTTGTATTCATCCATCGACAACAGGTTCACCTGGGCTCTGGTGTAAAGTTTGAATGGAATTACCGTCTCATTGTCACTCAGACAATCCATTCTGTTTTACCAACATTCACTGTTTGTAGAGAATCTGCAAAGACTTCCTCAGCAATCGAGTGCACCTTTGTCTTGGTAGCCCCCCAGCTTTGCAGTACTTTGCAAAATGTTTTTTCTTTCCACAATTATTACAGGACTTTCCATAAGCAGGACATGTCTTTGGAATGTGCCAACCTCCACATTTGCTGCAGTCGCTGTTTGTACCGACCTCTCTGATTTGCTGGTTTTTTTTGAAAATGTTTTGTGCTTTGCCCCTCTATTTTCAAAGCAGGCACTGTTGGTTTTCTGCCCTGTGTAGCTTCTTAGCTTGAGACCGTGTGGTCTCTGCTGCCCTGCACATATTTACAGCCTTTTCCATCAATATATCTTTCTCATGGCATAACCTTCCTCTGAGCCCATTATTTGAAATTGGGCAAACTATTCTGTTTCTAACTAGTGAATCTCTCAAATCTCTGAGTTCATTGCCCTTCTGCCCCAAACACTGCTTTAGCTATGTCAATGACACCTTTGTAGTGTGGCCTCATGGAGTCCAGGCACTTAAACAGTTCCATGACCATCTGAGCAGTATATGCTCAAACATACAATTTACAATGGAATGGAGAAGAATGGTTGCCTCCTATTCCTGGACTTTCTATTACGGCGGCAGCTGAGTGGTAGCCTCGGACATGGGGGTCTTTTGGAAACCCACTCATATGGACTTGTATCTGAACAATAATAGCCACCTTTCCACCCCCCAATGTAGAGTGGTTCTTCCTGCTTTGATTAATCGTGTGACAACTATTTTGGACCCAGAGACTCTATGAGGAAATAAGATGGTTATGCATGACATTCTTACAGAATGTCTACAAGGTGAAGGAAATCAATTGGACCCTTAAATGGGCTGACGCAAAAACCAGAAAACCTAACAATGAGGAGGAACCTGTTGCTACTATGTCTTCCTTATGCTTCCATGGTTTTGGAAGGATTGCCAGGATCCTGAAGCAGTACTAGATTAGTATCATCCACAAACCCTTAAGGAAGCTCGGATCTCAGTTTATGTAGGTCAAGGATGACCTGTGACTCAGGATGGCTGTCATTTACAGGATTCCCTGTGAATGTGGAGCGGCGTATATTGGCCAGATGGCATGCACAGTGGAAACCCGCATCAAGGAGCATGGAGGTGTATCCATTTGGGTTACCTGGAGAAATCGGTGGTAGAAGAACACTGGATTTGCAATAGCCATAGGCTTGACATTGATGACACAAAACTATTGGCAGTGCCAATACAACACTACTTTGCAGTGCCAATAGATTTTGGGGCCACCTGGTGAAGGAAGCCATTGAAATAAAACTAGAGGAAAAGAATTTTAACGAAGACGAAGGTAAGAACTGGAATTCAATTGTAAACAAGGTGGGACAGCAGAAACTTAATAGGATGAGGACTAACGAATCGGGAGGGACAGACACTTGGGGTATAAATGATGAAGATGGTAGAGTTTGTCATTGAAACGTTGGTTAAAATTGATACCTGTACCCAACTGGAAGCTCGAGAGAAGTTAATTTGTCATATACGCCGGGAAAACAATAAATCCTTTTTCTAACACATCGTTACTTGGGACTCTCCAGCAATGGATTCAGCCCAACATGAGCGCAGGTGACCAGCTCTCCAACGTCACTCCCGGTTCCAGGGTGAACTGCCTGCATTGTACACTGGGAACTGAAGTTCTTCTTTATGTAAGCACATAGTAGCACGTTTAGTTTACTATCTTCACAACTAACGAAAACTTAATATTAATGTAGGCTAATAATTTATGATTTTGGGCAGGGTGAGATGGATTGGAATCTCATCAGCGTGCATATTTTTAATCATGAATTTTCAATAATTAATGGAAATAAATGTAGAACCATTTTAATGTATTAATAGTCATTATTAAATGCGATGCAAAAACAAAATTTTTAGAAATTATAAAAAATCAATGTTACATGAATGTTGATTTATATTATGTATCTTTTCTAGGTATCTGCTTTATAACATGAATATTTCACAAATTAAGCATAATCTATTTATAAAGGGAAGAGATTAGTATCTCTTCTGTGAGGGAGTGAAAGGATATTTTATTTAACATAATGTTTTGATATGGAGAACCATTGCCAGTACTATTCATGTGAACTATCACGATTATTCTCCTCATGAATCTATTGATTGTAAGCTTTGGAGCAATAACTCAAACAGTAAAATGTTGCAAGTAATTCATATTGACTTTCTTTTTTTCATCATCTATTCTTAACAGTGCTTTTGGTCATATATTTGAAAATCATAGATTTGCAGATATAAGACTTCATTTTGACATTCAAAAGCATTCGATTGAAATCAATCAAGCTATTAAGACAGTTAAATATTTTAAAATTAATATATTTAGATATTGAAATAAACAAGTAAAGATAGAAACTTATGAACCTGTCCTCACCTCACCCTTTTTCAACTATTCCACACCCTTGATATTTGTATCAGCTCCAGGCTGGTACTAGTCCTTTTAGCTGATTCCCTCAGGAAGTAGTCACAATTTTGTTCTTCATTACTGGACTGCAGCTGGAAATTGCTAGTGAACAGTTTTTGCAAGTTCAGGAAACTCACAGTCACCCATGCATGTGTGGAAGTTCTGAATTCACTGATGGTTACCCTGTGAAGTATCAATATTGCCCAGTGTTTAAAGCAATCTTGGTATCTACAAAAGAAAGCATTAAATACTAGAAATATGCCAAAATATGCCACTTCGTTATGTTTCTATAGACACCTACTGTCCTGAAGTGTCTCTCAAAGACATTGGTTTATATCAGATTTCATATTTTTATATCAGATTGCTGAAAGTAGAGCAGTTCATGTAGTGTATATGGATTTCAGTAAGGCATGTGATAAGGTTCCCCATGCAAGGTTCATTCAGAAAGTAGGGAGGTATGGGATCCAAGGAGACCTTTCTTTTTGGATCCAGAATTGGCTTGCCCACAGAAGGCAAAGGGTGGTTGTAGATGGTTCATATTCTGCATGAGGATCGGTGACCAGTGGTGTTACGCAGGGATTTGTTCTGGAACCCCTCCTCTTTGTGACTTTTTTTATCAATGACCTGGATAGAAAAAGTAGAAGGGTGCTTAGTAAGTTTGCTGCTGACACAAAGGTTGGGGGTGTTGTGGATAGTCTGGAGGGTTGTCAGAGGTACAGCGGGACATCAGTAGGATGCAGAACTGGGCTGAGAAGTGGCAGATGGAGTTCAACCCAAATAAGTGTGAAGTGGTTCATTTTGGTAGGTGAAGTTTGAAGACAGAATATAATATTAATGGTAAAACTCTTGTAGTGTGGAGAATCAGAGAGAACTTGTGGTCCATGTCCATAGGTCTCTCAAAGCTGCTGCGCAGGTTGACAATGTTGTTCAGAAGGCGTATGGCATGTTGGCATTCATCAACCCTGGGACTGAATTCAAGAGCCGTGAGGTAATGTTACAGCTAAATAAGACCTTGGTAAGACCCCACTTGGAGTATTGTGTTAAGTTCTGGTCACCTTATTACAGGAAGAATGTGGATGCTATAGAGAGAGTGCAGAGGACATTTACAAGGATGTTGCTTGGATTAGAGAACGTGCCTTATGAGAATAGGTTCAGTGAACTTGGCCTTTTCTTCTTGGAGCGACAGAGGATGAGTGGTGACCTGATAGAAGTATATAAGGTGATGAGAGGCATTGATCGTGTGTATAGCCAAAGGCTTTTTCCTAGAGCTAAAATAGCTCACATGACTTGGCATAGTTCTTGGTGCTTGGAAGTAGGTACAAAGGAGATTTCAGGGGTAAGTTTTTCACGTAGAGAGTAGTGGGTGTGTGGAATGCACTGCTGGTGATGGTGGTGGAGGCAGAAACAATAGAGTCTTTTAAGAAACTCTTAGATAAGAGCTTAGAAAAATAGAGGGTTATGCAGTAGGGTAATCCTAGGCAGTTTCTACAGTAGATTACATGGTCAGCACAATATTGTGGGCTGAAGGGCCTGTAATATGTTGCAGGTTTCTATGTTCTATCTTCTGTATTCTAGTTACTTGGTCCAAGGGAAATAAATGTTAATTTCCTCCAAGAGGACCACAACTTTGTCATTGTCTGGAGGTTAGTCTGGCCCAATGATCGGGAGAGCTCTGCTGGCTGGGGTCAGGGTCATATCTTTTGGCTATTGGAAGTGACCCCCAAGCCAAACAGATCAAAAGGTAAGGGCCAGACTAAGAGTAGTTCACCGGTCATCTAGAATTGGGGGTCCAGCTCAGGGTGGACAACCCTGACTGGTCAAACAAAACTGTTAGGGAAACAGCAATGAAGAATCCTTTGCATCTGCATGCGATGGCATTCTTGAGTCTCCACCTGGAATCTGCATGGCTGATAGCAGTGAAAACTGAGAGGAAGCTATCGGCACGATGAATGAAGCCCTTATCATCACTGAGGATGGAGGATCTTCATTGCTGTCCTAAACAGCAGCAGAGTAATCGGCAGTAAAAAGTAAGTAAATAAGTAATTTGCATTTTTGGATTTGTTTAATGACTTTTTAATTGTCCTTGAATGGTTTATGTTCTTTAATTGTTTTTAATCCTTTTGGGTCTTCAAGCAAGTGGTCCTTCATTTATTCACCCAAGGACTGATCAGCCATTGAACACCAGGCTCAAACTCCAGCCTCGCCAATGACAGGACCCCAAACACTAACCCTAAAACTCCAGTCTCAGCGTTATGTGAACCAATGCGGTCATTAGTCATCGTTCTTCCTGCACACATAGAACTCTGACCCATATGGTGCAAAAGAGGAATAGCAAAGTAGTGTTTGTGGGTCCATGGACCATTCAGAAATCTGATGGTGGAGGGGAAGAAGCTGTTCCTAAAATGTTGAGTGTGGGCCTTCAGGCTTTTGTACTAAGTTAGTAATAAGTACTGGATGGTGAGGTTTCTTGATGATGAATGCTGTTTGAGGTGAGTCCACAACCTTGTAGCCTTTTTGGATCTTGCATCTTGATGCCACACTACTAGGTGGTGATGCAACCAGTCAGAAAGCTCTTCACGATTCAATTGCAGATGTCAGGCCAGCTACAAGTGTGGAGAGGACTGCGATGCATGTCACAGTCAGCAGAGATGCGCACAATTGAATTTGCCCTCAAGCATAATTTTCTTGACCAGTATCCAGCATGAGGGTGAATGAGGACAGTGGCAGCTGGCCTGCTTTGTGGGATCTGACAGATCCTGGCTAGCAGCAAGCAAGTGATGGTTTGAATCAATGGAAAGAAAAATCTGGCAGACTGAATAGTGTTCGGGTCCATCAGGTTGTCTTTACCCTACAGTCTTTGAGAGGCCATTCTTTTGGGTGTGCCAGTGTTTAGCATGGCTTTGGCTCATCAGCCTTGGGAGAGGTAAAGTATTTGCTAAGTTTCTGTCTTTCTGTTTTTGTCATTCCTTGTCTGTTAGAAGACAGTAGATCATTGAGAATGGCTCCAGGGGCAGTATTTTATACTCTGTGTGGGATGTGGGAAGTCTGGGAGACATTCAGTCTCCCAGATAAGCACATCTACTCTAGGTGCATCGAGCTGCAGCTCCTGAGGGCACGTATTAAGGAACTGGAGCTGCAGCTCGATGACCTTCAACTCATACAGGAGAATGAGGAGGTGATAGATGGGAGCTACAGATAGGTAGTCACCACTAGCTTGCAGGAGAAAGGTAAATGGGTGACTGTCAGGAGGAGAAATGCACAGCCAATCCAGAGTACACCTGTAGCTGTTCCCCTCAATAATAGTTATACAACTTTAGATACCTTTGAGGGGGAAAACCTGCCGAGGAGTGTCATAGTGACTGGATCTCTGGCACTGAGTCTGGTGCTGTGACTCAGAATAGCAGAGAGGTGAAGAGGACTGCAGTGTTGATAGGAGTTTCCAGGAACAGAAATGAGATACCATGGGCGTGCGAGGACACCTGGATGGTATGTTGCCTCCCTGGTGCAGGGATCAGGTATGTCTCGGATTGGGTCCATGGCATTCTCAAGGGCAAGGGTGAGCAGCCAGAAGTCTTGGTACATAATGGCACCAATGACATAGGTAGACAAAGTGAGGAGATCCTGGAGAGAGATTTTAGGGAGTTAGGTATAAAGCTAAGAAACAGGACCTTCAGGTTAGTAGTCTGTGGATTGCTGCCAGTGCCAAGTGCCAGTGAGGGTAAGAATAGGATGATTTGGTAGGTGAATGCATGGCTGAGGAAGTGGTGCAAGGGGCAGGTGTTCAGATTTATGGATCACAGGGACCTCTTCCCAATGCAATGGGGAAAAAAAAGTGCAGAAATTGCAGTGGTGAAAAAAACCATTGTGGGAATCATATATAGGCCTCCAAATAGTAGCCAAGATGTAGGGTTAAGATTGCAAAGAGAGCTGGAAAAGGCATGTAATAAGGGACTTCAATATGCAAGGGGATTGGGAAGATCAGGTTGGTGTCAGATTGCAAGAGAGGGAATTTGTTGAATGCCTACGAGATTGCTTTTTAGAGAAGCTTGTGCTTGACCCTAGTCAGAGAAAATCTATCTTAGATTGGGTGTTGTGTCATAACCCAGATCTTAGTGAGAGCTTAATATAAAGGAATGCTTCAGAGGTAGTGATTGTAATATGAATTCATACTGCAATTTGAGAGGGAGAAGCATAAGTCACATGTATCAGTATTGCAATGGAATAAAGGGAGTTACAGAGGCATGAGAGAGGAGCTTGAACAGGTGGATTGGAGGAGGATACTGGCAGGGATGACGGCAGAGCAGAGATGGCTGAAGTTTTTGGGAATAGTTCAGAATGTGCAGGATAGATATGTCCCACAGAAGAAGAAATTCTCAAAAGGCAAGTGTAGGCAACTGTGGCTGACAAAGGAAGTTGAAGACTGCATAAGAGTCAAAGAAAGGGCATATAAGGTAGTAAAAGTGAGTAGGAAGTTGGGTGATGTAGAAGCTTCTAAAATCCAACAAAAGGCAACTAAAAAAGCTATAAGAAGGGAAAAGGGGAAATATGAGGGCAGACTAGCCAATAATATAAAGCAGGATACCAAAAGTTTTTTCAGTTATATAAAGAGTAAAAGAGAGGTGAGAGTTGATATTGGACCACTGGAAAATGATGCTGGTGATGTAGTAATGGGGGACAAAGAAATGGCAGATGAGCTTAATGGGTACTTTACATCTGTCTTCACTGTAGAAGACACTAGCAGTATGACAGAGATCCATGAGTGTGGCAAACACCTTCTAAAAATCCAAGTAAATGACATCCACTGCCACTCCTTAATCCACTCTGCTTGTTAGTTCCTCGAAGAATTATAAAATATTTGTCAGGCTAGATTTCCCTTTACAGAAACCATGCTGACTTTGACTTATTGTATCATTCGTCTCCAAGTACCTTGAAACCTCATCCTTAATAATAGACTCCAATACTTTCCCATCCACTGAGGTTAGGCTAACTGGCCTATAATTTCCTTTCTTTTGCCTTCCTCCCTTCTTAAAGAGTGGAGTGACATTTGCAATCTTCCAGTCCTCTAGGACCATGCCAGAATCAAGTGATTCTTGAAAGATCATGACCAACGCAACCATTACCGCTTCAGCAACCTTCTCTCAGGATTCTGGGATGTAGTCCGTCTGGCCTAGGTATCTTATCCACCTTAAAACTTTTGAGTTTGCCTCACACATTTTCCTTTGTAACAGCAATGGCACTCACTCCTGCTTCCTGACACCCAGAGACCTCTAGCCCACTGCTAGTGTCTTCCACAGTGATGACAGATGCAAAGTACTCATTAAGTTCATCTGCCATTTCTTTGTCCCCCATTACTACCTCACCAGCACCATTCGCCAGTGGTTCAATATCAACTCTTAGCTCCCTTTTATTCTTTATATAACTGAAAAAACTTTTAGTATCCTGCTTTATAATATTGGCTATTTTGCCCTCATATTTCATCTTTTCCCTTCTTACGGCTTTTTAGTTGCCTTTTGTTGGATTTTAAAAACTCCCCAATCATCCAACTTCCCATTCGGTTTTGCCACATTATATGCCCTTTCCTTGGCTTTTATGCAGTCCTTAACTTCCCTTTTCAGCCACAGTTGTCTACCCCTGCCATTTGAGAACAACTTCTTCTGTGGGACATATCTGTCCTGTATCTTGTGAACTACTCCCAGAAACTTCTGCCATCTCTTCTCTGCCATCATTCCTGCTGGTGTCCTCCTCTAATCTACCTGAGCAAGCTCCTTTCTCATGCTTCTCTAATTCCCTTTATTCTATTGCAATATTGATACATGTGACTTATGCTTCTCCCTCTCAAATTGCAGTACAAATTCAATCATATTATGATTACTGCCTCCTAAGGGACCCTTTACATTAGCTCCCTAATAAAATCTGGGTATTACACAACACCCAATCTAAGATAGCCTTTCCCTGAGTAGGCTCAAGCATAAGCTGCTCTTAAAAAGACATCCCGTGGGCATTCAACAAATGCCCCTTGCGATCCAACACCAAACTGATTTTCCCTAACCCCTTGCATATTGAAGTCTCCCATTACATTGTGTCAGTTTCCTTATTACATGCACTTTCCAGCTCCCTTTGCAATCTCAACCCCACATCCTGGTACTATTTGGAGGCCTATATATAATTTCCATAATGTTTTTTACTCTTAGAATTTTTTAAATTCCACCCACAAGTATTCAACATTCTCTGACCCTATGTCACTTCTTTCTAAAGATGAAATTCCACCTCTTTCTAACTGAGCCACACCACTGCCTACGCCTTCCTGTTTGTCCTTTTGATAGAAAGTATATCCTTCGATGTTAAGCTTCAACTATGGCCTTCTTTCAGCCAGAACTCAGTGATGTCCACAACGTCATTCTGACTAATCTCCAATTGCTCCATTATTTGCATTATATTTGAATGCACGCGGTATATGGAATAAGGAAGATGAACTTGTCACACCGTTAAAGATTGGCATGTACTGTATGATGTTGTAGGCATCACAGAATCATGGTTGAAAGAAGATTATAGCTGGGGGCTTAATGTCCAAGAATTCACATTGTATTGAAAGGACAGGCAGGTAGGTGGAGGCGGTGGCTTTGCTCTGTTGGTAAAAAATGAAATCATATCATTAGAAAAGGGTGACATAGTGTCAGAAGGTGTTTAATCATTGTGGATAGAGCTACGAACTACAAGGGTAAAAAGACCGATGGGAGTTATTTACAGACCCCTGAACAGTAGTAAGGATGTGGTCTTCAAATTACTTTGGGAGATAGAACATGCCTTCCAAAGGGCAATGTTACAATAGTCAGGGGGAATTTCAATATACAGGTAGATTGGACAAATGAGGTTGGTGCTGGATCACAAGAGGGGGAATTTCTTGAATGCGTATGAGATGGGTTTTTAGAACAGCTTGTGGCTGAGCCCACTTGGGCATCAGCTATTCTAGATTGGATATTGTGCAATGAACCGGAATTGATTAGAGAGCTTAAGGAAAAGGACCCTTAGGGGAAGTGATCATAATATTTTCAGGACAGAGATAACGGCACAGCAGCAATGTCTGGATTTTCTGGAAGCAATTCGGAAGACATCGGATATATACATTCCAAAGAGGAAAGATGACACAGCTAAGAAAAGAAGTCAAAGACAACATAAAAGCCAAAGAGAGAGCATACAATAGAGCAAAAATTAATGGAATGTTAGATGATTGAGAAGCTTTTAAAAACCAATAGAAGGCAACTAAAAAAGTCATTATGGCAAGACAAAGCAAGTTGATTTCAAACACAAGGCAGTTCAAAGTGTTTTACATAAAACAAAATATAAAAATCAAACATCAAATTAAAGAAAATAAAATCACACTTAAAAATAAAGAAATAAAATTTACAGTGCAAGAGATTTTAATTAAAAGCTATAGTGAAAAGAAAAGTTTGAAGCCTTGGTTTAGAAGAGCTTAAAGTTGGGGCAGACTTCAGATCATCTGGAAGGTTTTTCCAAATATGTGGAGCATAGTAACTAAAAGATGCTTCACCATGTTTAGTTTTGACCCTGAGAACGGTAAGCAGACCCACCCAGACGACTGAGAGCTGGGGAAGTTTTATAATACAGCAAGAGATCGGAGGTGTACTTTGGCCCGAGACCATTCAGTGCTTCATAAACCAGTTGGAATATAATTAAGAAGATAAAGGTGGAATACAGAAGTAAGCTACCCAATAGTATTAAAGAGGATACCAAAAGCTTTTTCAGATGCATAAAATGTAAAAGAGAGGCTCGAGTGAATATCAGACAGCAAGTTAAGTCACCCGGGTTCGAAAAGAGATGACGGAAGAGATTGTGGAGTCATTAGTAATTATCTTTCCAGAAACACTAGATTCTGGAACGGTCCCAGAAGACATGGTATTACAGGAAAGATTCTAGCATGAATAAAGCAGTGGCTGATCAACAGGAGATATAGAGTGAGAATAAGGTAAGTCTTTTCTGGTTGGTTGGTGTTGACTAGTGGTGATAGGAGTGTGGGTTATGGCAGATTCTTTTACCTTGTATGTCAATGATTTGGATGACAGAATTGATGGCTTTTTTTTTACAAAGTTTGCAGACAATATGAAGATAGATGAAGGGACAGGTAGATTTTGAGGAAGTAGAGAGGCTACAGGAAGACTTAGACAGATTTGGAGAATGGGCAAAGAAGTGGCAGATGGAACACAATTTTAGGAAGTGTTCGGCCATGCACTTTGGTGGAAGAAATGAAAGGGTAGAGTATTTTCTAAAGAGAGAAAATGCAGAAACTGAGGTGCAAAGAGACTTGGGAATCCATGTGCAGGATTCCCTAAAGGTAATTTGCAGGCTGAATCTGTGGTGAGGAAGGCAAATGCGATGTTAGCATTCATTTCAAGAAGACTAGAATATAGTAGCAAGAATGTGATGTTGAGACTTTAGGAAGCACTAGTGAGGCCTCACTTGGAGTATTGTGAGCAGTTTTGGGCCTCTTATCTTAGAAAGGATGTGTTGAAATGGAGAGGGTTCAAGGGAAGTTCATAAAAATGATTCCAGGATTGAACGGCTTGTTAGATGAAGAGTATTTGATGGTTCTGTGTCTGTACTCACTAGAATTCAGAAGAATTAGCAGTGACCTCATTGAAACCTATCAAATTTTAAAAGGCCTCAATAGAGTGGACGTGGAGAGGATGTTCCCTATGGTGGGAGAGTCTAAGACCAGAGGACACATCGTCAGAATAGAGGGGCGCCCTTTTAGAACAGAGATAAGGAGTAATTTCTTTAACCAGAGAGTGATGAATCTGTGGAATTCTTTGCCACAGGCAGCTGTGGAGGCCAAGTCTTTAAGTATATTAAAGGCAAAGGTTAATAGATTCGCCATTGGTCAATGCATGATGGGATACGGAGAGGAGAATGGGCTGAGGGGAACAATGGATCAGCCATGAGGAAGTGGTGAAGCAGACTGAATGGACCAGGTGGCATAAATCTGCTCCTATATCTTATGGTCTTATGGCCCTATTCAGCAAAAAGATCAACTTCAGGTTTCTATTTGCCTGATAGTCTCATGGTATATAGGAGGACATTGAATGGTGCACAATAACAACCTCTCATGCAATGTCAGCAAAGTCAAAGAGTTGATTATTGACTGCAAGAGGAAGAAATCAGAGGTCCATGAGCCAGACTTCCTTTGGGGAATGGAGGAGAAGAGGGTCAGTAGATTTATATTCTTTGGCATTAACATATCAGAGGACCAACACATAAGTATTATCACAAAGAAGTCACGACAGCACTTTTACTTTCTTGGAAGTTTGTGTAGATATGGCATGCTATCAAAAACTTTGGGTAACTTCTATAGTGGAGAGTATCCTAACTGTTTGCATCATGACCTGGTATGGAAGCACAATGCCCAGAAACAGAAAAGGCTGTAGAACATGGTGGATTAGGCTCAGTCCTTCAAAGGCAAAACTCTCCCCACCACTGAGTAAACTTACTTGGAGCTCTGCCACAAGAAAGCAGCATCAATCACATTAGAGTCCTCCACCATTTAGGCCATGCCCCCTTTTCTCTACTGCCATTGGTCAGGAGGTATAAAAGCCAAGGGTCCCACACCAGCAGGTTCAGGAGCTGTTATTACCCTACAACCATTAGGCTCGTAAACTGGCATGGATAACTTCATCCACTGATTCTACGACCTACAGAATCACTTTCAAGAACTTTTTACAATGCATTTTCTCAGTATTATTTTTATTTGCACAGTGTTTTCTTCTATTGATTGTTTTCAGTTTTTATGTATGTATAGATATGCGTAAAATCCAATTTTATTTCTTTTTCCCTGTAAATGCCTGCAAGAAAACGGATCTCAGGGTAATACATTTACGTAATTTGATTATAAATTTACTTTGAATTTTGAAGTTTGATATATTGTACAATATTGCTGTGTTAGTTACATTCTCAAGGGCAATTAAATATTAGGTTTGACTGTGACATCTACTAACTTGCTAAGAAGTTTCTTTGTGCTGAATTTTCTGAGTTTGCTATCAGGAACAGAGCACGAGCAATAATTGTACTTCTCAGCTTGTATCTTGAAGTTGTGCAAGGTCTGAAGTGAATCATGTGAATATTTAATTGATGACTCATTAGCTTCCCGATATCCAGTGATATTAACCTGCTCTTTGGTGGTTTAGTTTGTGACAATTTAAAGATTATAGCAAACTATATTAAACCAAACTAAAGATATAGAGATGGAAATTCCTTAATAATATTTCCTCAAGAGTTAAATTCAAAAGATAAATGTGACTCATTTGTGGTGACACATAAGGAATGTACATTAAAAAACTGTTTAAAATAGAGACTACTTGCATATACTGGTGATCCATCTCAATGGATGAAAAAGGATAATCTGCTTATGATTTCAAGACATTACAGTTATGTAATTTGCAAGCATGTTATAGAAAGGCAATGTATAATATATTTACACTATTAAGGAATCTTAATTCTGCATTTGGTGATATTAATTTTATGATCATTGATTCTGTTTATGGCAATTTTGAATTTTATTGAATTTTGAAATGATTTAACATTATATGCCAGTCAGTGGTGAATTGTACATTTTTATACAAGAAGAAACAATTTTCAATTTGTTAAATTAATTTGCATATCTATTAATTCTCTCATTTATTTAAAGTTTCCTTTTGTGCAATTATAGTATCCAGTAAAATGTTTAACCTGAAGAAAGTCATTCCAATTTATAGTTATTCCACTTATCTGTCCTTCTTGAAACTAAAAGTGCTTTGTATATATTGAATTAATGTAGAAAGTGTTTTAATAAACTTTACACTAAGTGGATTGACCTTAATGTATGGAGGGGACGACTGAACAAATCTTATTCAGAGAGATTTTTTTAAAAGTATATGGCAGTGAAGTAACTTGTGATGCAATCTTTAGAAAATAAGTTAAAATGGCTGTAACAAAAGGAGAAGTTTGCTTAGGTTATACTGGGATCGGTTAAATTTAAGAACTTCAACATTAATCTTACCAAATGAAGCCTCTTATAGCCATAGCATCACAGATTTGTACAGCACGAACAGCCACTTTGACCCATCTTGTCATGCCAACTAACCAAGATACAATTCTGAGCTAACCCCACTAGTCTGCATTTGACCCAGATCCCTCTAAACCCTTCCTATCCATGTACCTGTCCAAATATTGTAACTGTACCTACCTTGACCACTTCCTTTGGCATTTTGCTCTATACATCCATCAATCTCTGTATAATAAAAATATCCCTCAGATTCTCTTTCTACTCTCAACTTAAACTTCTTCTCTCTATATTAGACTCTCCTATACTAGGCCCGCGATTATTTATCCCCTCATAATTTTATAAACCTTTATAAAATCAGCTCTCATCTTCCTATACTCCAGGAGAAACAGCACAACTTATCCAATCTTTCACTACAACTCAAGCTGTCCAGTCCTGTTGTAACTGGGTTAACTGTCTGGACACGCCCCTCTGCTGACTGCCCCTGTGGATCCTCCCACAGATTTATGAATAAATGTGTTTCGCCTTGCCCCTCCCCCTCACTCCAGGGGCAGACACTCAGCATGGAGGTCGTATTGTACAGTGAATAAAAGCCTTTCAGTATTTTACCCAACTTCAGTCTTTTGGGGTTATTGAAGGTGCTTCAATTTTATTCGCCGTAAATTTTAAAGCAGGGAACACCCTCTGAGACACAACAAGTTAGACCTCGATCCGCAAACACCTGAAGCTGGAAACGCTTTCGAACTCTGGCTGGCCTGCTTCGAAGCGTACCTAGAGGAGATTAAAGTGACCGACCCCGTAGCGAAGCGCAGAGTTCTACTCTCCAGGGTCAGTCCACGGGTCTACTCACTGATCAGAGACCAGCCGAGCTACGACAGCGTGATGAGTGCACTCAAAGGACAATACCTGCGGCCGATAAACAGCATCTATGCTCGGCACCGCTTAGTAACACGGCAACAACGGCCCGGGAAATCAAGTGCTGAGTTTGTCTGAGCCCTACGGACACTTGTGCAAGCCTGCAATTGCCAGGAGCTGACGGCGGCGCAGCATGCAGAGCTCCTAGTGAGAGACGCCTTCGTCACGGGGACCAGGTCAGTGTATGTGCGCCAGTGGCTGTTGGAAAAAGCCGATCTTACCTTACGTTGGGCGATCGAGCTGGCCAATACGCTGGAGACCGCTCTGCATGACTCTGAGCCTCTCCAGGCACGCGATCCCCCGATGGCCTTGTGGGCGCTGCAGACCCCGCAAAATGCTACTTCTACGGACTCGAGAAGCACCCCCGGAAACACTGTGCGGCCCGACAAGCTACGTGCTCCAGCAGTGGAAAGAAGGGCCACTTCGTCAAGGTCTGTAAGTCCAAACCACGAGCAGGATCGAGCAGCGGTGCATGCGAAACATGGGGGTTGCCATCTTGCCTGCCGCCATCTTCCCTGCATGCCGCCACCATGTGCGAGACATGGGGGCGGCCATCTTGGTCGGCGCCACCTCCCACCGCCTACGACCAACGGGTGCTCACGGGGCACCCCACCGCGCCGGACCAAGACAGTGACTCAACTCTGGCTTCAGTGACCCTCGACCAAAGCGCTCCCACCAGCTTGCAAGGTCAATGATGGACATGCTGGTGGAGGGGCGCAGGACAAGCTGCCTGTTAGACACAGGCAGCATGAAGAGTTTTATCCACCCGGACATGGTGCAGCATTGTGGACTCGCAATACGGCCGGTAAGTCAGAGGGTCACCATGGCTTCCGGGTTGCATACAACAGACATCCGGGGGGGTTGTGTAGCGACACTAGTGGTGCAACAACTGTGTGCCCCTGTGCTATTGGGGCTCAACTTCCAGAGCCACCTGAAAAGCGTGACAATGAAGTATGATGGGTCCCTCCCACCAATTACTGTCGTAAATCCCCAGTTTTGCAGAGATATGTCACATACCCCGCTACTGACCACACACACACACACACACCGACCCGCACATCCCACCCAACACCATGCCAACTGCCACACTACCGACGCCACTTGCCCTCCACCCTCAGGATCCCTCCCCTACTGCTGTTCGCCAACCTGACCCCCGACTGTAAACCTGTGGCAACTAAAAGCAGGAGGTACAGCGCGGGGGACAGAGCTTTCATTAAGTCGGAGGTGCAGCGGCTGCTCAGGGAGGGGGTCATTGAGGCTAGCACAAGTCCTTGGAGGGCTCAGGTGGTGGTTGTTCGGAACGGGGAGAAGAATAGGATGGTCGTGGACTACAGCCAGACCATCAATAGGTTCACGCAGCTCGATGCGTACCCTCTACCCCGCATCGCGGATATGGTCAAGCAGGTAGCACAGTACAAGGTGTACTCGACCATAGACCTAAAATCCGCTTACCATCAGCTCCCCATCCGCCAGGAGAACCGCCCTTACACCGCCTTCGAGGCGGACGGCAAGCTTTATCAATTCCTGCGCGTCCCCTTCGGTGTCACGAATGGTGAATCTGTCTTCCAGAGGGCAACGGACCGGATGGTGGACCAGTGCCAACTGAAGGCCACGTTCCCATATCTGTATAACATCACCATCTGCGGTCACAACCAGCAGGATCACGACAACAACCTCCAAAAATTTCTCCAAGCAGTCAAAGCTTTCAATCTCACCTATAACAAGGACAAGTGTGTATTCGGGACCACCCGACTTGCTATCCTTGGGTGTCTTGTGGAAAATGGAGTCATTGGCCCTGACCCTGACCATATGCACCCCCTGTTGGAACTCCCTCTTCCCAACACCCTCAGAGCCCTCAAAAGGTGCCTGGGCTTCTTTTCGTATTGTGCCCAATGGGTCTCTAACTACGCAGACAAGGCTCGCCCCCTGGTCGAGTCCATCATATTCCCCCTCTCAGCCGAGGCCCGTGCGGCCTTCAGCCGCATAAAAGGGGACATTACCAAAGCAGCAATGCATGCGGTAGATGAGGCCATTCCCTTCCAAGTAGAGAGTGACGCCTCCGACTTTGCACTGGCTGCGACCCTCAACCAGGCGGGAAGACCAGTGGCATTCTTCTCCCGTACCCTTCAAGGCCCTGAAATTCGGCACTCCGCGGTGGAGGAAGAGGCCCAGACCATAGTGGAAGCTATCAGGCACTGGAGGCACTATCTCGCTGGCAAAAGGTTCACCCCGCTAACTGACCAGCACTCAGTCGCATTCATGTTTAATAACCAACAGCGGGGAAAAATCAAAAATGATAAAATTCTGAGGTGGAGAATCGAACTCTCCACCTACAACTATGACATGATGTACAGGCCTGGGAAGCCCAATGAGCCGTCCGATGCCCTATCCCGGGGAACGTGTGCCAGTGCGCAGATCGACTAGCTATACGCCCTACATGTAGATCTTTGCCACCCGGGGGTCACCCGGCTTTTCCACTTCGTGAAAGCCCGGAACCTGCCTTACTCCCTTGAGGAGATCAGGACGATGACCAGGGACTGCCAAGTCTGTGCAGAGTGCAAACCGCACTTCTACCAACCGGAAAAGGCACAACTCATCAAGGCCACCCACCCCTTTGAGCGACTGAGTATTGACTTTAAGGGCCCCCTTCCCTCCACCGACTGCAATGTGTACTTTCTTAACGTTATCAATGAGTACTCGCGGTTCCCCTTCGCCATCCCCTGCCCCGACACCACTACCACGTCAGCTATAAAAGCCCTGCGCAAGCTCTTCAATCTGTTCGGATACCCATGCTATATCCACAGTGACAGAGGGTCCTCGTTTATGAGTGACGAGCTGCGCCAATACCTACTGGCTAGGGGAATTGCAACTAGTAGGACCACGAGCTATAATTCCCGGAGGAATGGACAGGTGGAGAAGGAGAATGGCACGGTGTGGAAAGCCACACTCTTAGCCCTCAGATCAAAGGGACTGCTGGTCTCCCGCTGGCAGGAGGTCCTTCCCGAGGCACTCCACTCCATCCGCTCCCTGTTATGCACGGCCACCAATGCCACCCCTCATGAGCGGCTCTTTTCTTTTCCCAGAAAGTCGACCACTGGGACCACCCTACCAACTTGGCTGACATCCCTGGGGCCAGTGCTGCTCCGGAAACATGCGAGGAGAAATAAATACTCCCCGATGGTCGAGAGGGTTCACTTACTTCATGCGAACCGCCAGTATGCCTATGTGGTTTTACCTGCTGGGCGGGGGGACACGGTCTCCATCCGCAACCTGGCGCCCACAGGAGCACTGGGCCCCTACCCTGAACACTCCGTGGTGACTATTAACCCCATACCCACCGATATATGTACCCACAGGACACCGTGCACTCCAAGCCCTACACAGACACCACACAACACTCCCATACCAGGCGCGATGCACACGCACGCGGGATTACCAACACCTAACGTACCGGCACCTGAAGTCAGGCCGGAGCCAGCACAACCGCTGTCACCGATGCAATCACCGCCGGTGCTACGTAGATCACAGCGACGGACTCGACCGCCTGATAGACTTGATCTGTAAAAATACTTGTTTTAAATATTGTCAGTCACTTCACCCCGCAGGACTCTTTTTAACAAAAGGAGGGGTGAATATGGTAAACCATATATATGTTGTAACTGGGTTAACTGTCTGGACACGCCCCTCTGCTGACTGCCCCTGTGGCTCCTCCCACAGAGCCCGGAATAAAGGTGTTTCGCCGTGCCCCTCCCCCTTAGTCCAGGGTCAGACACTCAGCATGGAGGTCGTATTGTACAGCGAATAAAAGCCTTTCAGTATTTTACCCAACTTCAGTCTTTCAGAGTTATTGTTGGTGCTTCAAGTCCAGCAGTAACCTTGTGATTGTTTTCTGCACCTTTTCCAGCTTAATGGCATCCTTCCTATTGCTCAGTGAGTAGAATTCCATATAATATTGCAAGTGGACAAAGGAGTTTGAGGGATTCAACTCAGCCAAGTGTGATGTGATGCACTTTGGGAGCTGAAACCTTGGCAAGATTCCCACTGTACGTGGCAGGGCCTTAGAGAGTGTTGCAGAACAGGGACACTTAGGGGTACAAGGAAATAGTTCCCCGAAAGTGATGATACAGGTAGACAGAGTGTTGTGAAAGCATTTGGCAAACTTTCCTTCATTGGTTAGGTTATTGAGTACAAAAGCTGGGGCAATGCTACAGCTGTACAAATTGTCGGTGAGATCACACTTGGAAAGCTATGTGCAATTCTGATTGCCTGGCTATGGGAAGGAAATCATTATGCTAGGGAGTGCTCAGAAAAAGATTCACAACAATGTCACGGGGACTGAACAGCTTGAGTCATAAAGAGGGATTGGATAGGCAGGACTGTCCTATCCTAGAGCGTAGAAGGCTATTAAAGAGGGATATAAAGTCAGGAGGGGCAGAGATAAGGTGGATGGTCACAGTCGTTTTCTCAGGGTAGGAGAATCTAACACTTGAGAATATTGCCTTAAGGTGAAAAACAAAGAATTAAAGAGTACTTGAGGGGCAAGTTTCACACAAAGAGAGTGGTGGGTATATGGAATGAACTATGAGAGGAAGTAGTCAATGTGGGGACAATTACAACATTTAGGCAGCTACATGGAGATTAAGCCTTTAGAAGAACACAGGCAAATAGGATTAACTCAGAAAAGGTACCTTGGTTAACGTGGATGTGTTGGACAGAGGGTCCTGTTTCTGTGCTGTATAACTCTATGACTGTGTTTATACACTGGTGCACAAAAAGTTAACTCAGACACAATGCCCTTTCAGGAAGAAAGCTTACAAAACTTACAAAGTCTTACTTTTTGAAGACTCCATTCTTTACTGTCCCTTGACTTAACCTGCAAGTTAACCTTTAGGGTATTCTGGACAAAGACTCCCAAGTCCCTTTGCATCTCTGATTTTTGGATTTCCTCTCTATTTAGAAAATAGTCCGCACATTTATTTCTTCTAAAAAAAGCATGACCACACATTTTCCAATATTGTATTTCATTTGCCACTTTCTTGCCGTTTCTCCAAATCTGTCTAAGCCCTTCTTCAGCCTACCTATTTCCTCACCACTACCTGCCTCACCAGCAATCTTTGTATCATCTGCAAACTTGGCCATAAAGTCATTTATTCGATCATCTAAATCATTGATATATAGCATGAAAAGAAGTGGTCCCAACACTGACTCCTGCGGAACACCACTACTCACTGGCAGCCAACCAGAAAAGGGTCCTTTTATTCCCACTTGCTGCCTCCTACCAGTCAGCCAATGCTCTAACCATGCCAGTAACTTTCCTGTAATACCATGGGCTCTTAACTTGGTAAGCAGCCTCATGAATGGCACCTTGTCAAGAGCATTTTGAAAGCCCAAATATACAACATCAGTTTCATCCCCTTTATCTATCCTATTTGAAATCTCCTCAGAGAATTCCAACAGGTTTGTCAGGCAAGATGTTCCCTTAAGGAAACCATGTTGACTTTGTTCTATGTTGTCCTGAGTCACCAAGTACTCCATAACCTCATCCTTAATTGACTTCAATATCTTCCCAACCACTGAGGTCAGGCTAACTGGTCTATAATTTCCTTTCTGCTGCCTTTCTCCTTTGTTAAAGAGTGGAGTGATATTTGCAATTTTCCAGTCCTCTGGCACTATGCCAGAGTCCAATGATTTTTGAAAGATCATTGCTAATGGCTTCACAAACCCTCCTTCTACCTCTTTCAGAACCCTAGGGTGCAGTTCATCTGGTTCGGGTGACTTATGTACCCTTAGGTCTTTCCACTTTTTGAGCACCTTCTCCCTTGTAATAGTATCTTCATTCACTTTTCTTCCCTCACATCCTTCAACCTCTGTCTCACCACTGGTGTCTTCCACAGTGAAGACTGATGAAAAATACTCATTTAGTTCATTTGCCATCTCCTTGTCCCCCGTTATTATTTCTCCAGCCTGATTTTCTAATGGTCTTATATCTACCCTCATCTCTCTTTTTATTTTTTGACATACTTTAAAAGCTTTTACTATCCACTTTGATATTGTTTGCTAGCTTATTTACTATTTGCTCAATAGAATCTGCTAATTTTTGTCAGGAGCTGATTGTACTGGAAAGGGTACAGATATGTCAGGATGTTGTCTGGGATGGAATATTTCAGTTATGAGTAGGGAGTGGATCGGATGGGCTGTTTTCCTTGGAGCAGAAAAGGCTGAGGAGTCTACTGATAAAGATATATAAAATTATAAGTAGATGGGATAAGGAAGAAACATTTCTCATGACAAAGATGTCTAAGTCCAGAGAACTTCAGTTTAAGGTGAGGAGTAAGTGAGGGGCTTTGGAGGTTTTTTCTCTTAGAGTGTGAGTTGGAATCTGAAATACACCTTTTGGGGAGAGTGAAGACCAAGACTCTACAAAGTTTAAGAATCACCTAGGCTAGAAAACTATGGCCCAAGTGCTGGTAAATGGATTAGTATAGCCAGCTGTTTAATGATTAGCATAAATATGGTTGGTCGAAGGGACTGCTTCTGGCTGTATTTCTCTGTGATTCTATGTACAGAGTAACTTTGCTATTATTGGATACTTTTACTTTTGAAAGAGTGACTTTAAACTAAAATGCCAGAGATCTTGCCACTGAACAGAAGGTTTAGCATCAGTTTATTGTCATTCAACAGTATACACGTATACCGCCAAATGTAACAACATTCCTCTGAACCAAGGTGTGTAACACATATAATTCTCACACACACAAGACATAAAGTAATATTATCACAAATAAATTAACAAATAAGAAGTTGCATTTACAACAGAAGTTAAAAAAACAGTATAATGCTACAAGCTCTTCAGAATCAGAATCAGTTTTATTATCACCAGCATGTGTCCTGAAATTTAACTTAGCAATAGCACTTCAATGGAATACATAATATAGAAGAAGAAAAATAAGAAAAAATAATAATAAATAAATTACAGTAAATGTGTATTGAATAGATTCAAATTGTGCAAAAAACAGAAATGACATATATTTTAAAAGTGAGGCAGTGTTCATGGGTTCAATGTCCATTTAGGAATCGGATGGCAGAGGGAAAGGAGCTGTTCCTGAATCGCTGAGTGTGTGCCTTCAGGCTTCTGTACCTCCTTCCTGATGGTAACAGTGAGAAAAGGGCATGTCCTGGGTGCTGGATATCCTTAATAATATACATTGGCTTTCTGAGACACCATTCCTTGGAGATGTCCTGGGTACTTTTTAGGCTAGTACCCAAGATGGAGCTGACTAAATTTACAACCCTCTGCAGCTTCTTTCAAACATGTACAGTAGCACCATCCCCCCCCCCAATACCAGACAGTGATGCAGCCTGTCAGAATGTTCTCCATGTTACATCCATAGAAGTTTTTGAGTGTCTTCAAACTTCTAATGAAGTATAGTCGCTATCTTGCCTTCTTTATAACTGCATCAATATGTTAGGACCTGGTTAGAGATCTTGACACCCAGGAACTTGAAACTGCTCACTCTCTCCACTTCTGATCCCTCTATGAGGATTGGTATCTGTTCCTTTGTCTTACCCTTCCTGAAGTCTACAATCAGCTCTTTCGTCTTATTGTCGTTGAGTACCAAGTTGTTGCTGTGACACCACTCCACTAGTTGGCATATCTCATTCCTGTACGCTCTCTCGTCTCCATCTGAGATTCTACCAACAATGGTTATATCATCAGCAAATTTATAGATGGTATTTGGGCTATGCCTAGCCGTACAGTCATGGGTATGCATAGCTCAAATGTGATGAGATTGGAATGGTGGCAGTGAATTCAGTAGTTTCACGACTCTAGGGGAAGAAGATGTTTCCCATCCTAACAGTTTTTGTCTTAATGCTAAGGTGCCTCCTGCCAGACGGTAGGGTGTTAAAGAGGTTGTTTGATAGATGAGAGGGATCATTGATAATGATAAGTGACCTGTGTATGCAGAGCTCCTGTTAATTACCTCTGATGGATGGAAGAGAGACCCCAATGATCCTCTCAGCAGTCCTCACAGTCCTTTGTAGGGACTTACGGTCAGACTTCTTGCAACTCCCGTACCAGACAATGATGTAGCTGGTCAGAACACTCTCAATGGTGTAAAAATTATGAACACTGGTTACAGAGCCTATAAAAAGTATTCACCCTCCCCAACCTTGGAAGTCTTCATGCTTTATTATTTTACAACATTGATTAACAATGATTTAATTTGGTTTTTTTGACATTAATCAACAGAAAAAGGCTCTTTCATATCAGAGTAAAAACAGATCTCTATAAAGTGATCTAAATTAATTACAAATATGAATCATAAAATAGTTGATAACATAAATATTCACTCTCTTTAAAATGACACACCAAATTATCACTAGTGCAGACAATTGGTTTTAGAAGTTACATCATTAGTTAAATGGAGATCTGTTTTTGAACATGTGTCTGCAGTCGAGGTCTTTTAATTGATTGTAGTAAAAATACACCTGTACTTGGAAAGTCCAACTGCTGATGAGTTAGTGTCCTGGCAAAAACTACATCATGAAGACAAAAGAACACTTTAAGCACTTCCGTGAAAAGGTTATTGAAAAGCACAAGTCAGAAGATGGATACAAGAAAGTTTCCAAGTTGCTGAATATCCCTTGGAGTACAGTTAAATCAATCATCAAGAAATGGAAAGAATATGGCACAGCTGTAAATCTGCCTAGAGCAGGCTGTCTTCAAAAACTGAGTGACTGTGCAAGAAGGGGACTAGTGAGGGTGGTCACCAAGAGATCTATGATAATGCTGGAGGAGTTACAAGCTTCAGTGTCGGAAATGGGAGAGACTGCACATACAATTGTTGCCCTGGTGCTTCACCAGGTGCAGCTTTATGGGGCAGTGGAAAAGAGAAAGCCACTGTTGGGAAAAAAAACTCAAATGAAACCTTGATTAGAGTTTGCCAGAGTCTTTTTTTATTGATTGTGTCAAAAAAAGCCAAATGAAATCCACTGTGATTCAATGTGGTAAAAGAATAAGCCATGAGAAATTCCAAGAGGGTTTGTAGGCACTGTAGAATGAGAGGATGGTTCATGCCATTTCTCTGCTTTGGGCTCTTTTGAGTTACTGACAAGTTAATATAATTGAAGATGTTTTGAAAGCCACCATCTGGTTGTTAAAATCATCCATGTAAAGGT
This sequence comes from Mobula birostris, assembly GCF_030028105.1. Lineage (NCBI taxonomy): Eukaryota > Metazoa > Chordata > Chondrichthyes > Myliobatiformes > Myliobatidae > Mobula > Mobula birostris. The sequence goes on from NC_092381.1 coordinate 48,585,692, forward strand.
ACAAAGATGAACTTAGAAAGGATGGAGAGCCTTAATACAAATAATTGCTTTTACCAATAAAAATACTGAAAAAGGCAGTACCAGAGCTTGATAATTGAAACTATACTTTTACCACTGAGAAAACAATATTAAAAATTACAAATTTTGAGCACAGAGAGATTATACTTGCTACAATTTCATTATACTTCCAGACATCCTTCAATAAATTGTTAACATAAATAATATGGAAACTAAGAAGACGGAATATGGTAAGTTAATTTAGCTTGCTTCACTGATTTTATCCTCTTACTAACCTCTTGGTATTATTTCATGAGAGATTCTACTGATGAATTTGAAAGCATTTCAAGAAATGGTAATAGAAATTATATTTCCTCCAATATTATGAGATGTCATTAACACCTCAAGAAATTTGTATAACAGTAACCATAGTGGCTGATTTTTTGAATATACACTGATTACCATTGGTGTTTTAAAAAGAAAGTGGATAATGTAGTATACACTCTTTTCTACTTAATACAAATTCATACTTAAAATTGTTGATCAATTATCCCACTTAACAAATACATTTATTTTCTTTATACTTTTCTAAGGGTTATGTATGTTGCAACAAAGATCTTAATAAATATCAGATTTCAGGTTGCTGAAAGGTATCAAGAGTTGACATCTTCATCGTCTATCACAAGTTTACTAGGTCATTTTTTAAGGTTACTTGGCTGAATCTGTAGTTTGGAACAATTGGAGGGAATAAAATCACTATGTTCCTAAAACAGTTATTTCAAGAATAAGCATTATCATATTCTGGTTTCTTATGGTTTCCTTCTATACACATTAGACATTCATATTGGGAGTCTATGGCATTCTGTCCCAGAATGCTCTGCTTTTCTAACAGCTCCCTATCAACAATTTACAATTGCATCAGTAATGTCAGTAATTATTATGGTGATGTCTTTTCCTGAAAGGCATTTGAATGAACCAAGAGACAGAGAATCCATTTGTTAGGCGTCAGGGAGTCCAGACAGAAGTTAGCTTTGTAAATGTGCCTGGAGTTGATTAATATGTTTTATAGATAAGCTGCTTCCTCACTCATCACAGCTCTGCCAGAAACCCTGCTCCCCTGTGGTTTCACCTTGATAAGAGATAATGGAGGCAGATTAAAAGTTTGAAGCCTGAAGCTTGTTCTCTGACCTGACATTACTCATGGGCCAAATGAATTGATGCAACACCTGAACATGCAGTAATTAGGGTGTACAAGAAAAGGCCCTTCTGTGAACTCCCAAATGGTAGTAATGTTGCAAAAAACTGCAGATTTACAGTGGTTAATTATCCAAATGTTTGAATATGCACATGACAAAATTAATAAACTTACTTAATCTGGAAATTAGGTGAATTTGTCTTTTTAGGTGTAAATTGCACATAAAATATATTTGCGCATATTTTAGAGCAATTGCAATAAATCCTGGTGGAAGGCCCACTAGGTCTGGAATTTGTAATATATTATTGTGATTTATCCTAGAGGAGTGTTGTCTTATCAGCATCATTCAAGAACATGGTGATACCATCAATGCACATGATACTCAGAATTACAAGCACATATGGCATTAATGAAGAGCAATCTACAAACTCTGGTTTTCTCTGAAAACAAGGAACAAATTGTGGACCAAGTCACCAACTTGATGTGATTTAAGATGCCCTCAGTGAGATGCTGTCCTGAAGAAGGGTCTCCGCCCAAAACGTCGACTGTTTATTCATTTCCTGCTTGACATGCTGAGTTCCTCCAGCATATGCTTTTGAGTGTGTTGCTCTGTGAGACACAGATGCTTTGCTTTCTGTTTATGCCTGTCTGTTCACAGTGCTGCTTGTGCAGATTATTTCTGTGTGAGAGAGCACTACTGGAACTTTTCGCTGCATTTGATGTGGGCTGCATTTCACAATCTCCTCCATTTTCCTTCATTTCAATGATGGCCTCATTCTGCTGTATATGTTGTCTATATTGCTGCTGTTTGAATATATGAGTGTAATGAAGCAAAGTGAGAAAAAGCAAAACACTCCGATGATTTTAGAAAGACAAATTTTACTAACTTAGCAATTTATTTTTTGAACTTTCACAATTGGATAGGAAGGCTAAATTTAGCACTAATTTAGTACATCAAAGCAAGTTGAATTCAATTTCTAGGTATTTTTCTCCAGTCCTGCTGAAGAGATTCAGCCCAAAATGTCGACTGTACCTTTTTCTCATAGATACTGCCTGGCCTGCTGAGTTCCTCCAGCATTTTGCATGTGTTGCTCTCAGTACTTTGGTTTTCTTGATTCATTACATATAACTGATAAAATTGATCTTGTTTCTAGTATATTTCTGGAAGGGGGAGGATGCCAAAATAAGGTGGTGGGGGAGGGGGAAAGACACCAAACTACATAGCGATAGGTGAAGCCAGCTGGGTCGGGGAGGGAGGACGAAGTAAGAAGCTGAGAGATGATATGAAGAAAAGGTAAAGGGCTGGAGAAGGAGTCTAATAGAAGAGAAGAGTGGACCATGGGAGAAAGGGAAAGAGGAAGGGCACCACGTGGAGGTGATAGGCAGGAATGAGAGGAGGTAAGAGTGGAGAATTGAAAAAGAGGGAATGGGGAGGGGGGAAATTACCAGAAGATGGAGAAATCAGTGTTCATGCAATGAGGTTGGAGGCTACTTTTACAGAATATGAGGTGTTGCTTCTCCTTCCTGAATATGGCCTCATTGTGACAGAAGAGTCGGCCATGGACCAACATGCCAGAGTGAGAATGGGGAATGGAGTTAAAATGGTTGGCCACTGGGAAATCCTGCCTTTTGAGGATGGAGTGAAGGAGCTCAGAGCGATCCCCCAATCTATGTCAGGTTTCACCAATGTAGAGGAGGCCTCAATGGGAGCATTGGATATAGTAGATGGCCCCCAACAAATTGGCAGGTGAAGTTTTGCTTCGCCTGGAAGGACTGTCTGGGGCCCTTAATGGAGGTGAGAGAGGAGGTGAATGGGCAGGTGTAGCACTTCTGCCACTTGCATGGATAAGTGTTGCTCTGGACTTGCAGGCATCTTTACAATCTCTTGTGCTTAAGCTGATTGCTCTTTTTAAGCAATATTAAAAATTGTTTCCTTCAGTATCAACTTAATCTTCATACTTCCTGAGACAAAGAACATAATTCTTCATGTTTCCTTCACGAATGGACCATAGTCTTGTCAGGTTTTTGTATTTGTAAATTATATATTATTTTTTAAACGCTTGGTCCAGGAAGTTGGAGTCATTATTTTTTTTTATTATACTTCCCCTTTATTAAATGAGTAAATAGTACCTTTAAGTACTTCATGCCTTATACCACAGTGGTTTGCTTTCTTTAGATTTAATCCCTTTGTTTCAGATTTAAATAAATCACGTACAGTGTTTGTATGGAATTCTCTCATGTTATACTCATTCTTTGCTAAAGGCCCCTTAACTAGAAAATTATTAATAATTCCTTCATCGTGCATGACTCTGGATCTAAAATAGCTCATTGCCTCTTTTGTTCTTCAGCATACTGATCTTGAAACATTGCATGAATTTCCCCTTCACTCTTTTATTGCCTGTCTATATGCAGATTAAAGACCCTCATGATTACTGCATTATTAAGTTGAAACTTAACTGTCATTCAACCATTCACATGAATACAGCCAATCGAAGCAGTGTTCCTCTGGGGCCAAGGTGCAAAACGTAGTGCCGACAATCGCACATAGTGCACAGCACACGTAACGCATATCATAAGTATACAGTTTTGGATACTCTTGTGGAGGATGACTTCCCAGGGGAATGCCACAGAGACCGGGTGACTGGCATTGAGCATGGGTCCACGGTGCAGAAGGGAAAGGGGGAGCAGTAGTGATGGGGACTCAATAGTCAAAGGAACAGACAGGAGATTCTGTGAACATGAACAGGACACCTGGATGGAATGTTGCCTCCCAGAGTCAGGGACGTCTTGAATCATGTCCACAGCATTTTGGAGGGGGAAGGAGAGCAGCCAGATGTCTTGGTAAATATTGGTACCAATGACATAGGAAGGAAAAGCAAGGAACTCCTGAAGAGAGAATTTAGAGAGCTAGGCAGAAACCTGAGAAGCAAGACACCAGGGTAGTAATTTCTGGATTACTACCTGTGCCACGTGCCAGTGAGGGTAGAAACAGGATGATTTGGCAGATAAGTGCATGGCTGAGAAGCTAGTGCAGGGGGCAGGACCTCAGGTACTTGAGTCATTGTGGTCTCTTCTGGGGGAGGTACAACTTGTACAAAAGGAATGGGTTGCACCTGAACCTGAGGGGGACCAATATTCTTGTGGGGGAGGTTTCTTAGGGTTGTTGGGGAGGATTTAAACTAATTTGGCATTGTGATGGGAACTGGAGTGAAGAGAGTCAGGATAGAGTGGATGGTAAAAAAAAGCAAAGATAGCATGCAGTCGGAATATCAGGAAGGGCAGGCAGATGATAGGACAAAATTGCAGCCAGTAGGGTGAGCATCAGTGAATTAGGGATGCAGAACCAAAAAGGGTAGCAAATACAGTACTCAAAGTGATATACCTCAAAGAACGGAATATAAGAAATAAGGTGGACGATCTTGTACTTTTACAGATTGTTGGGAATGATGTTGTGGTCATCACTGAATCGTGGCTGAAGGATGGTTGTAGGTAGGAGCTGAATGCCCAAGGTTACACATTGTATCAAAAGGGTAGGAAGGTAGGCAGAGCGGGCAGGTTGTCAGTTGAGATAAGAAACTACAAGGACCCTGATGGCATTTATATACAGGCTTCCAAACAGTAACTGGAATGTGGACTACAGAGTACAAAGAGAAATAGAAAAGGCGGGTCAATAGGGTAATGTTATGATAGTCATGGGAGATTTTAACATGCAGGTAGAGTGGGAAAATCAGGTTGGTAATGGATCTCAAGAGAGTGAGTTTGTTGAATGCCTATGAGATGGCTTTTCAGAGGAATTTGTCATTGAGCCTACTAGGAGATCAGCTATACTGGATTGGATGTTATGCAATGAACCAGAGGCAATTAAGGAGCTTAAGGTAAAGGAACTCTTAGGAGACGTGATCACAATATGGTTGAGTTCAACTTGAAATTCGATAGAGAGAAAGTAAGGTCTGATGTAGCAGTATTTCAGTGGTGGAAAGGAATAGTATGTGAGAAAAGCTGAGCAAAGTAAATTGGAATGAAATGCTGGAGGGATGACAGCAGAGTAGCAATGGCATGAGTTTCTGGGAAAAATGAGGAAGGAGCAGGATAGATGTATTGCAAAAAACAAAGAAATACTCAAATGGCAAAATATTACAAACCGCGGCTGACAAAGGAAGCCAAAGCTAGTGTAAAAACAAAAGAGAGGGCATACACAAAGCAAAAATGAGTGGGAGACAGAGGATTGGGAAGCTTTAAAAAACCTACAGAAAGCAACTAAAGGAATCATTAGAGGGAAAAGATGAAATATGAAAGCAGGCTAGCAAACAAAACCAAAGTGAATAGAAAAACTTTTTCAAATATATAAAAATTAAAAGAGAGAAGAGAGTGGCTGTAGAGCCGCTAGAAAATGAGGCCGGAGAAATAATAACGGCCAAGGAGATGGCAGATAAACTAAATGAGCATTTTGCGTCATTCTTCACTGATTGTTCATGGATCTTATAGAAACCATAGAAACTACAGCACAGAAACAGGCCTTTTGGCCCTTCTTGGCTGTGCCGAACCATTTTCTGCGTAGTCCCACTGACATGCACACAGACCATATCCCTCCATACACCTCCCATCCATGAATCTGTCCAATTTATTCTTAAATGTTAAAAAAGAACCCGCATTTACCACCTCATCTGGCAGCTCATTCCATACTCCCACCACTCTCTGTGTGAAGAAGCCCCCACTAATGTTCCCTTTAAACTTTTCCCCCTTCACTCTTAACCCATGTCCTCTGGTTTTTTTCTCCCCTTGCCTCAGTGGAAAAAGCCTGCTTGCATTCACTCTGTCTATACCCATCATAATTTTATATACCTCTATCAAATCTCCCCTCATTCTTCTACGCTCCAGGGAATAAAGTCCTAACCTATTCAACCTTTCTCTGTAACTGAGTTTCTCAAGTCCTGGCAACATCCTTGTAAACCTTCTCTGCACTCTTTCAACCTTATTTATATCCTTCCTGTAATTTGGTGACCAAAACTGAACACAATACTCCAGATTCGGCCTCACCAATGCCTTATACAACCTCATCATAACATTCCAGCTCTTATACTCAATACTTTGATTAATAAAGGCCAATGTACCAAAAGCTCTCTTTACGACCCTATCTACTTGTGACGCCACTTTTAGGGAATTTTGTATCTGTATTCCCAGATCCCTCTGTTCTACTGCACTCCTCAGTGCCTTACCATTAACCCTGTATGTTCTACCTTGGTTTGTCCTTCCAACATGCAATACCTCACACTTGTCTGTATAAAACTCCATTTGCCATTTTTCAGCCCATTTTTCCAGCTGGTCCAAGTCCCTCTGCAGGCTCTGAAAACCTTCCTCACTGTCTACTACACCTCCAATCTTTGTATCATCAGCAAATTTGCTGATCCAATTTACCATATTATCATCCAGATCATTGATATAGATGACAAACAACAATGGACCCAGCACTGATCCCTGTGGCACACCACTAGTCACAGGCCTCCACTCAGAGAAGCAATTCTCTACCACCACTCTTTGGCTTCTTCCATTGAGCCAATGTCTAATCCAATTTACCAGCTCTCCATGTATACCTAGCGACTGTATTTTCCTAACTAATCTCCCATGCGGGACCTTGTCAAAGGCCTTACTGAAATCCATGTAGACAATATCCACTGCCTTCCCTTCATCCACTTTCCTGGTAACCTCCTCGAAAAAATCCAATAGATTGGTCAAACATGACCTACCACGCACAAAGCCACGTTGACTCTCCCTATTAAGTCCCTGTCTATCCAAATGCTTGTAGATTCTGTCTCTTAGTACTCCCTCCAATAACTTACCTACTACCGACATTAAACTCACCAGCCTATAATTTCCCGGATTACTTTTCGATCCTTTTTTAAACAACAGAACAACATGAGCCACTCTCCAATCCTTCGGCACCTCACCTGTAGACAGCGACATTTTAAATATTTCTGCCAGGGCCCCCGCAATTTCAACACTAGTCTCCTTCAAGGTCCAAGGGAACACTCTGTCAGGTCCCGGGGATTTATCCACTTTAATTTTCCTCAAGACAGCAAGCACCTCCTCCTTTTCAATCTGTACAGTTTCCATGATCTCACTACTTGATTCCCTCAATTCCATAGACTTCATGCCAGTTTCCTTAGTAAATACAGACTCAAAAAACCTATTTAAGACCTCCCCCATTTCCTTTGGTTCCGCACATAGCCGACCACTCTGATCTTCAAGAGGACCAATTTTATCCCTTACAATCCTTTTGCTCTTAATATACCTGTAAAAGCTCTTTGGATTATCCTTCACTTTGACTGCCAAGATGAACACATGAACACATAATAAATGATGCATTCACACGAGAAATTCTGCAGGTGTTGGAAATCCAAAGCAACACACACAAAATGCTGGTGGATCTCAGCAGGTCAGGCAGCGTCTATGGAAATGAATAAATAGTCAATGTTTCAGGCCAAGATTCTTCTTCAGGACTGGAAAGGAAGGAGGAAGACAACAGATTAAACAGGTGGAGGGAGGGGAAGTCGAACAACCAGAAGGCGGATAGGTGAAGCTCGGTGGCTAGGAAAGGAAAAAGGCTAGAGAGGAAGGAATCTGACAGGAGAGAATAGTGGACCATAGGAGAAAGGGAAGGAGGAAGGTTCCCAGGGGAAGGTGATAGGCAGGTGAGAAGAAGTAAGCTCACCCTCATGAAAGGAGCTCTCAAGTTGGCCTCAGAAACTGAAATCACAGGATTATCAGGGGTTGTGGTAGTTCATGAAGGTGCCTCCATGTTTTGAAGGTCAAAGCCAGCGTAAAAGGCATTGAGCTCATCTGGGAGCGAAACCTTGTTTAGCTCCACAAGAACCTTAGCAGCTTCCTTTACTGAGTTGCTGTTTGTATACTTAAAGCTTAGACGCCGCCCCAGAAAAACTGCACTTCAAATCAGGCCAATATATTTCTGCCATCAGAGTGTTCTATTGCAAGGGATGTTAAAGACAGCACATAAACAAAAAAGAGGGCATGTATTTCTAATAAAGCAAAAATTAGCAGGAAGCTAGAGAACTGGGAGTATTTAAAAGCTGACAGAAGGCGAATAAAAAGCAATAAGGAGAGAAAAGATGAAATATGAAGGTAAGCTAGCCAGAAATATAAAAGAGGTTACCAGTTTTTTTTTTCCCGGATATATAAAGAAGCAAGAGTAGATAATGAACCATTGGAAAATGATGCTGGATAGGTGGTAATGGGGAAAAGAAATTACAGGGCAAACTAAACAGTTATTTTCTATCAGCTTTCACTGTGGAAGACACACTGTGAAATTCAAGAGTGTCAGGAGACAGAAGTGAATGTAGTTGTGATTACTAAGGAGATGGTGCTTGGGAAACTGAAAGGTCTGAAGGTAGATAAGTCACCTGGATCAGATGGACTACATCTAGGGTTCTGAAAAAGGTAGCTGAAGAGATTGTGAAGGCCTTAGTCATGATTTTTCAAGAATCACTAGCTTCTAGAATGGTACAGGAGGACTGGAAAATTGGAAATGTCACTCCACTCTTTAAGAAAGGATGGAGGCAAAAGAGAGGAAATTATAGGCGAGGTAGCTTGACTTCAGTGATTGGGAAGACGTTTGAGTCCATTGAGAAGGATAAGGTTTCAATGTACCTGGAGGCATATGATAAAATAGAGCGAAATCAGTATGGTTTCCTTCAGAGGAAATCTTGCCTAACAAATCATTTGGAATTCTTTGAGGAAATAACAGGTGGAATAGACAAAGGAGAGTCAGTGGATGTTGTTTATTTGAATTTACAGAAAACCTTTGATAAGGTGCCCACACATGAGGCTGCTAAGCAAGAGAAGGACACATGCTATTACAGGAAAGATGCTGAAATGGATAGAAGATTGGTTGACTGACAAGTGGCAAAGAGTGGCAATAAAGGGATCATTTGCAGATAGTGGTGTTCGACAGAGGTCAGAATCTCAATGATCTTGATGAAGGAATTGATGGGTTTGTATCCAAGTTTGTAGAGGATAAAGATAGATGTGAGGTGGGGGAAGCAGGAAGTCTGCAGAAGAAATTAGACAGATTAGGAGAATGGGCAAAGAAGCATATGGAATACAGTGTAGGGAAGTGTATGGTCATTCTTTTTGGCAGAATGAATGAAAGCATAGAATTTTTTCTAAATGGGGATCAAATTCAAAAATCAGGGGTACAATAGGACTTGGAGTTCTCATGCAGGACTCCCTAAAAATTAACTACTTGCAGGTTGAGTTGGTAGTAAGGAAAGCAAACGCAATGTTTAACATTCATTTCAAGAAGATTAGAATATAAAAGCAAGGATGTAATGCCAATGCTGTAAAAGGCATTGGTCAGACTGCACTTGGAATATGATGAGCAGTTTTGGGCCCCTTATCTGAGAAAGGATCTGCTGACCTAGGAGAGGGTTTATGAGAGTGATCCAAGGAATGAAAGGGTTAATGTAGGAGAAGTGTTTGATGGCTCTGGGCCTATACTTGCTGGACTGTGGAAGAACGAGGGGGAATCTCATTAAAACCTATTGAATATTGAAAGGCTTAGACAGACTGGATGTGGAGAGGATGTTTCCTGCAATGGGTGAGTCTAGGACCAGAGGGCATATCTCAGAATAGAAGGATATTTAGTTAGAATGGAGATGAAAAGAATTTCTTTAGACAGAGGGTGGTGGATCTGTGAAATTCATTGGCATAGATGGCTATGGAGGCTGAGTGATTTGTTATATTTAAAGTAGAGGTTGATAGGTTCTTGTAGGGTGTCAAAGTTTATGGGGAGAAGGCAGGAGAATGTGGTTGAGAGGGATAATAAATCAACCATGATGGAATGGTGCTGCAGACTTGATGGGCCAGATGGCCTGATTCTGCTCCTCTGTCTTATGATCTTATGGCCTTATAGCCATAGTGCTGAGTTTCAGCCTGATATTCCACTGGAGTTTACATTAGTGTATTACAGCTTTCCAGACATGGCAGCATTTGATGAAGTTCACCTGTACCATTGCATTAATTTTACAATTGAAGATCACAATCCTTTGTGAACTTCTAAATACAACCCTGGACCAAAATGCTCATCTGTTTTAATGCTCCATTTTAGGATCAGATGGGAAGCCAATTCACAATTGAAGGAACCACTCTCCAAGACACACATTTAAGGGGGTCTGCTGCTGCAAAACAACACATTTTACGACATCTGTCAGTAATAATCAACCTGATTCTGACTGTGAAACTGCCACCCCTCATGCTTTGGAAGCTTTTATCTGAATATCCAATTGCCTTGAAAAATTATGCGATTAAAAATAACCATAATTAGTTAATAGCTTTCTGAATTGTCGTCTATTTTCTATTTTAGAACTTTCTATTGTATAGAAGTATTGAGTACAGGAACTGGGATGTTATGTGGAAGTTTGTGTAAGATGTCTGCGGTTTTTGCATAAGGCTTAATTTGGAGTATTCTGTCCAGTTCTGGGTCACCTACGTACAGAGAAGTTATCAATAAGATTGAAAGAGACTTTACAAGGATGTTGTTGGGACCTGAGGACCTAACTTCTAGGGAAATATTGAACAGGCTACGACTTTCTTCTAGGGAAATGTTAAACAGGCTAGGACTTTATTTCCTAGAGCATAGGTGAATGAGTAAAGATTTGATAGAGCTGTACATTAGGTGTGGTGTAGATTGGGCAAGTGCAAGCAGGCTTTTTCCACTGGCATAGGGTGAAACTAGAACTATAAGTCATGGGTTAAGGATGACTATTAAAATATTTAAGGGGAACATGAGGGGGAACTTCTTCACTCAGAGAGTGGTGAGAGTGTGGGACAAGCTGTCAGAGTAAGTGGTGGATGTGGGTTCCATTTCGAAACTTAAGAGAAGTTTGGCTAAGTATATTGATGGGAGGGGTATGGAGGGCTATGTTGCAGGTGCATTGGTTCTGGGCAGATTAATAATCAGCATGGACTTGATGGGCCAAAAGGCCTATTCAGTCTTTCCTTTCTAATTATGGTATCTCTGATGTTTGGCGTTTTCTTCATCCAAGTGAGAGATTTTTTTTCACATCCATCATACTTTTACTAGAATTGATTATTTTTTAATCGATAATCTGCTGATTCCATCTGTTTGCACTTGTGATTATCAGAGTATATTGATTTCAGATCATGCCCCAGTTACCCTGTCCATATTTCTTCCTTGTCTCCCTCAAATGTATAAACACTGGCATTTTAATCTGACCCTGTTGTCAGATAATGATTTTGTAAAATTTACGAAGGACCAAATAACTTTTTTTAGATATTAACATGTCATCTGAAACCTTAACTCAGGTTGTCTGGGATGCCATGAAAGCGTATCTAAGGGGTCAAATAATTTCATATACTGTGAATTTAAAAAGAAAGACCTATACAGTGCAATTAGATCTGGTCAATCAAATAAAAGCAACCGACCAACTATATGCTCAGACCAAAAATCCGGAACTGTACAAGAAACGACTGGAACTTCAAACTAAGTTTGACCTTATTTGCACTCATCCAATTGAATGCCAACTTCTCGAAAGTAAGAGCGGGTTTTATATTCATGGTGATAAATCTGGTAAATTTTTAGTCAATCAACTAAGACGCTCTAAAGCTAAACAACAAATTACTAAAATTCGAATGGGAAATGGGAACATTACTTTGAATCATTCTGAAATTAATGATACATCCAAAAATTATTATTCTCGACTATATTCCTCTGAATCTTTAAATGATAGCATTTCTGGTGAGTATTTCTTAAGTAGTTTAAATATTCCTTCGCTTTCTCCTGATCTCAAAGCAAAACTCAATGAGCCATTATCATTGGAGGAAATATATTTAGCCACTTCTGCACTGCAGTCTGGTAAATCTCCTGGACCTGATGGGTTCTCTGCAGAGTTCTATAAATCATTTTCCTCACTGCTTTTGCCTCAATTAACCTTAGTTTTATCCGATTCATTTAAACATGGTCAATTGCCAGCATGGTCATTTAATGAGGCAAGTATTATTCTTTTAGTGAAAAAAGGCCAAGACCCAACAGAGTGTTCCTCGTATAGGACGATTTCTTTTTTAAAAGTTGTGTTAAAGTTTTGGCTAAAGTTTTGTCTCGTAGATTAGAGAACATTGTACCCTCAATTATTTCTGAAGATCAAACTGGTTTTATTAAAAATCATCTCCCCTTTTTTAATATACAGCATCTATTTAATATCTTGTATTCACCTTCAATTGGGACTCCTGAATGTGTCATCTCTCTTGACGCGGAAAAAGCGTTTGATCGTGTGGAGTGGAATTATCTTTTTGCAGTTTTAGAAAAATTTGACTTTGGACAAAGTTTTATTACATGGATTAAATTGCTATATTCATGTCCCACTGCCTCTGTTTTGACCAACTGTCAGCAATCCCGACGTTTTAACCTTAAATTTGGCACCTGGCAAGGGGGCCCTTTAAGCCCCTTACTTTTTGATCTGGCCATAGAGCCATTGGTGATTGCATTTCATAGCTGCGCTGATCTGATGGGGATTTGGAAGGGGGGGGGGTGTTGAGCATAAAGTTTCTCTTTATGTCGATAATCTTTTACTTTTTATATCAAATCCGACTATCTCCTTACTCCCAATGTTTTCACTGCTTAATAAATTTAGCCAGCTTGCCGGATACAAACTTAATTTACACAAGAGCGAACTCTTCCCAATAACAGAGAAGCACAAATATTAGAATTTCATAACCTCCCTTTTAAAGTAGTACTTAATCAATTCACTTACCTCGGTATTACTGAAACCAGGAACTTAAAGCATCTTTTTCGAGAAAGTTTTACTAATCTTTTAAATCATATAAAACAGGGTTTGGCACACTGGTCACCTCTGTCCATGTCTCTGGTAGGTCGAATTAATGTTGTTAAAATGTATATCCTTCCTAAATTTTTATGCTTATTCCAATCTTTACCAATTTTTATTTCTAAAGCTTTTTTTGATTTGTTAGATTCTATTATTTCGTCCTATCTATGGAAGGGCAAACGTCCCAGACTTAATAAAGTTCACCTTCAAAAACCTAAAAGGGAAGGTAGTATGGCCTTGCCCAATTTTTGTTTTTATTACTGGGCAACCAATATTTGTTGCCTTACTTTTTGGTCTTTCTTTCATGATCAGTCTGACTGCCCAAACTGGGTGGCATTGGAGTTGAACTCCCTTAAGGATGTCTCCATTTCCGCACTTCCTTGTCATTTGCCTAAACTAATTGTTAATCGTCTCATTAGACATACTCTGAGAATATGGGCTCAGTTCAGAAAACATTAGGGTCTTTATGGTTTCTCCATCTCTAGTCCTATCTTTCATAATCATCTTTTCCGACCTTCTATGCAAGACTTAACATTTCATGATTGGTACAGAAAGGGCATCAGGTGTTTTGAAGATCTTTTCATAGACAATTGTTTTGCAACTTTTGAACAACTGTCTGCAAAGTTTAACCTACCTAATACTCATTTCTTTAGATATCTTCAAATTAGACATTTTATTAACCCTTTAATACCAAATTTTCCTGAGATGCCTGGAAAAAATATTGTGGACTTGTTTCTTTGTATAAATCCATTGGGTAAAAGTTTAATATCTATCATTTGTGATAAGTTAGCAACCTTGAGGCGTGTCCCCTTTGATAAAATTAGAACTGCCTGGGAGCATACTTTAAATATTTCTCTGTCTGACGAGGTTTGGGATTCAGTTCTTAAGACAGTTAACTCAAAATCTTTATATGCTCGCCACTGCCTTTTGCAGTTCAAGGTTGTACATAGGGCTCATATGCCTAAAGCCAAATTATCACAGTTCTATTCTGATATTAGTCCCTTTTGTGACAAGTGTATAGTGGGCAAGGTTTCTCTTATCCACATGTATTTTGGAGAGATGACTTTTTAACTTTATCCCATATCCTTAATTGCCACTTAGAACCTAACCCTTTGATTGCTCTTTTTGGCATTTTGGGTGAAGTTGACACGCGTTTGAGTCTGACTAAATGGCAAATGTTGTCTTTTGCCTCTCTATTGGCTAGACGTTTAGTTCTTCTTAGCCCCACCCACTCATGCTCAATGGCTTAGAGACATTATGTCCTGCTTAGATCTTGAAAAGATTCTTTATTCACTTCTTAATTCGGATATAAAGTTCCGCAAGGTGTGGGGACCTTTTCTTGATTATTTGCATAACTCCCCTTTAGGTTAAAGCTTTATCTTCCTTTTTCTTTCAGTGATTTAGTCCCTTACATCCAGCTTTCTTTTCTGGTTAACTTTTATGTTTTTTTTTATGATGTGAAATATATTATAGTTTAGGTAGTAGGCAATAAACTTTTTTTATATTCACAGCTCTGTGGTGACAAAATCTCTGATTAGCTTTTTTTTAATATCGTAATGGTTGGCTTGGAGTGCGTAATGGGAGGGTGGGGTGGAAACTAACTTTATATGATTTTATTTTGGGTGCTTTTTCTTTACTGTTATGAATTGTACATCAGACACATTGGTTTTGCACTGTATAAATCTCCTTTTTGTTGGTTTTTTTTGTTCCAATGTAGAAACATTAAAAAAATTAATAAAAAAAGGCCTGTTTCTTTGCTATGGTGCTCTATGACAATGATTCTAAGTATAGCAGCTGAGGCTTCATCTGTATAGGGTCCATACACCAGCACCAAAAGACAGGCCATTCATCTAATTACTACATTTACTACAGTTTTTATCAACCTTATAAGGACATTTTCAAATTTTACTATATGTGCTTTATCTTGAAAGACTTCACTTAATTTATTCATGAAGATTTGGAAAAAAAACTTAAGTGGTCTTGCAGCCAAGTTCACTGCTCTGACCATGGTAGAGAACATAACCATAGCTAGCTTCTGTTCAACAGGATAACTTAAAGGTACCACGGGGTAGACTTTTCAGATAATTTATCTCATGCATTTCTTGTCCAATATGGTAAAAACAATTCATTTTCCATGCAAGTCGTTAAAAAGACAGTGGCTGGATTTTGTTAATAACTGTCAGTGGTTATGTTTGGAACTTGGAAGCAAATTCAACATTTCTATACACATTCTCTTTCGGTCATCAGTAGGGATTCTTACAATTGCCAACATTGAAATCCAATTACCACTGTTTTGCCTTATCTGTTTTTGTTTGTAATTTAATGTTTGGAACTGTATACTTTCTAAATGATAGCAGTGGTCTAGAGAGATATATAGGTCTGTTACATTGATCGTTAAGATAATTAAAGGAAAGTAATTAGAAAGGTAGTGCATGCAGCCTTTTATCTTGAGAACTGGAATACAAAGGTGTATAAGTTATGTCGCAGCTATGTGAAGCCATGGTGATTAATGCTTGAAAGTTTAGAGTGACCAGGTTGGGCCAGACATAATTGCTTGAATTGGATGAGCATGCGTTCTGTCTGGGAGGACAAATGTTGATGTCCAAGTTTATGCCATTAAAGCCAACAATAATATATGCAGTATTTTAGCATAATGAATGTACCTTGACTCGTAGTATTGAAGCCAAGGCTGCTAGATCTTCAAATATCAGTTAAAAAACCATCATGGCTGTTTAAAATGTCTGGCAATAACAGCAAATAACCATGAAATGGAGTTTGAATTCATTGGATCATCATTAGAAAAGTATATCAAACAGAAGCTTTAATTTAATTCTGTTGAAAATATCCCCGTTCCTATCTGTAGCAGTGAGCTTTCACATGATGACCTACATGCTTGAAGCTGGAACAACATTATAGATATGGGAGATATTTCATTTTTATGGAACGTGTTAGGTCTGTATTCTGACATTTTTATTATCCAGCAATGTACTTCATTAATATTCTTGTTCAACTGCCTGTAGGTAGGAATACTTATCTCATACCTAAACAGGAGGTAAAATAGGCAATGCTTCCTAGTTATAATGTCCAAAGTAGGTGGGTTTAATTTTAATTTTTGTAATAATATCAAATTAATAATAGCAATTGCATTCTTTAGATTAAAAATGCTAACAATGGAATATAAATGACAAAAAAGGTTAGTCTAGAAATCAACTATATGGATTCTTACTCTAGACAACTGGGATTTTTAAGAACTGTATTACTTTGCTTGTTAGGATCCAAATCTTATTTTATTGTGATATATAAATTGCACTTGTCAGGCACATAGAAAATGTATTTGGCTAATAAATACATTTGTGCTGTTATAGAAATTAGAAACTGTTAGTTACAATAGCACAATTGAAATTACCATAATAAAAAGTAGATTCACAATACACTTTGCTGAAGAGAAAAATGAGATACCAAAATAAACTTTATTCTCCATCCTCAGTCTCAGTCAAGGAATCCAAGAACCAGTGGAAATTTATCCTCCAGATTTAAGCAACATTTGCTCCTTCATACCCAGTTCTCCAGAAACAGGTATCACACCCTGAAAGCCTAATTGCCAGTTGTGGCTCTAGGTCTCCTGGGTGGTTGCAAAGGGAAGAAATAAGCTTCTCTGAATCAAAGGAAACTTAACACGTTTTTTAATAAAATGGTGGGCTTAGACCATGGAGTGATACAGCACAGGAAGAGGTCCTTTGGCTCACGGTATCTGTGCCGACCATGATACCAAATGAAACAAATCCCATTTGCCTGCACACGATCCATATTCCTCCACTCCCTTCATCCCTTCTTAAACACCGATATCATGACTGCTTCTAGTACCAGCCTGGCAGGCCCATCCAATCACTTTTCAAACTCCTTGTTAAAAAAAAACTTGCATCATATCTTACTTAAACTTACCCTCTCTCGCCTGAGAACTATTCCCTCTAGTATTTGACATTTCTGCCCTTGGAAACAGACTCTGATTACCTAACCCATCACTTTTGCCATGCGTTTCCAATTTCCTGATACCTGTTCAGTATCATGTGACTCAACACAAACTCTATACATTCACCCTGATTCTATCCTTCAATCCCTCACCTTTACTTGTCTCACGCAAAATGCTGGAGGAACTCAGCATGTCAGGCAGCATCTATGGAAAGGAATAAAGAGTTGATGTTCCAGGACCCTTCATCAGAGTCCTGCGTGTTACTCTGGAATTTCAGCATCTGCAGAATCACTTGTGTTTTATGCCTTACTTGTCTCATTTTAAATAAAATGATTCACAGCCTAATCCTCTCACATGATCTCCAGCAGAGCTAATTTTATATAATCTTCATCACAAAGACCACCATTGGCCAAATCTGTAATATTATCCATCCCTATCCTGCCTCAGCTCATTGCTACTGAAAACTTCATTAATTTCCTTATTAACTGCAGAGTGTATTTTTTGTATTTAGATTGGCAGTCTGTTCAACCTCTACTATACACTTTAGTTCATATAAAGATCTGCTGCCCAGTCGTTTGTGGTGTTGGCTTACCTACTTCTTCATAACTCACATTTAAAATTCTCAATCTTTTCTTCAATTACCTTCATGGACTTGACCCTCTTTATTTCCATATGACAAAATGCTAACCCTACAGTACACTTCTCCTCGCAAACACGAGAAATTCTGAAGATGCTGGAAATTCAAGCAACACACATCAAAGTTGCTGGTGAACACAGCAGGCCAGGCAGCATCGATAGGAAGAGGTACAGTCGACGTTTCAGGCCGAGACCCTTCATCAGGTCTAATTCCTCCTCTTAACCACACTTCTCCTTTTCATTCTGTCTCGTTTTGATCCCACTCTTTTTTCCTAATGTTGACGATCGTGCCACCAGCCACCCCAAGGAGCTGATAGCAGACTTCAGGAAATCAAAGTGCGTCGAGCACTCTGCTCTGCACATATACGGGAAGGAGATGGAGGGAGTAGAGAGTTTCAAGTTCCTCGGCGTCCACATCTCGGCTGACCTCACCTGGACTGCCCATATCTCTTACCAGGTGGGGAAGGCCCAACAGAGGCGCTACTTCCTAAGGAAGCTAAAGCACACTCTCCTCCCTCATCACCTGCTGATCAACTTCTATCGGACAACTACAGACAGCCTCCTGACGTATTGCTGTGCAGTGTGGTTTGCCAGCTGCACAGAACAGTAAGGACTTGCAGCGGGTGGTGAGGGTAGCAGAGCGGGTTAGTGGCACAACATTACCCTCCCTCAGAGACATTTATACTGGCAGACTTCAAAAGAAGGCTACTTGTATTTCAAAGGATCCCACTCATCCTGGACATCACCTGTTTTCCCCTCTACCTTCTGGGAAGAGATACAGAGCATTAAGGACGAAAACAAAGAGACTCCTTAACAGCTTCTACCCACAAGTAGCGAAATGTATAACACCCCCTTCCCTTCTCCTGCCCCCCTCCTAAGACAGCGGCAGCTAAACGCATCACACTTCCAGGAGTGGCAGGTGTGCAATAGTCCTACCCCCCCCATCCACATATTATTAATTTTGGACTGCACTCCTGAGGTTTTAGAGTTTATTTTATGTTTATATTCTTTGTCATGCTGCAAAACGTTGAGCTGCTAAACTGTGTTTCATTGCTCCACAACAATGACAACAAAGATATCCTTCTTTTTCTTCTTCTTTAGAATTCTGTTCTTAAACTCTTCCCGAGTTTTCAAATTTCTTTTTTGCTTTGACCTTTAAAATATAAATTTTTTTTCTAGTTTTGTATGTCCTGCTTTACTCAATATCCCTCTTTTCATTACATCTCTGTAATGTCACGTGATATTTTTACTGTATTAAAATGCTGTCTTCATTAATGTGCCATCATTGAAAGTTGCTGCTGGACTGATCATTAGAATATACAGTATCATGCAATTTAACTGCTGTTGTGTTCAGGATAATGAGTTATAAAAGTTTGCTTACTCCAACTCTTATATTTTCATCTGTCTGCAACAGTACCTCTTAAATACAAAGTACAAAACAGAAGCAGATGACCTTAAAACTGTATTGTAGGCTTTTGTTCAATTGTAAACTAAGGGAACAACTGAGTGATAAATTTATCTAATTCTTTTGTTCTATTATCATTTCCAGGCAAAGACTTCCTTCAAAAAATGTCTATTACTACCTCTGCCTGGATCAGCGGAAAAACTATGTTATGTCATTTGCCGTTTTGCTGGGATAACGGAGTGTACCGATTTGCTTACTGCTGCCTTTCTATCTACCCTCACTTGCAACGTTATCTAGATAACCTAGGAAGGAGAAAAATGGATTACTTCAAAAGTGATTTGCTTGGTCTAAGTGGGGTAAGCATATTAAAAATGTGCAAACTACTTTATACAAGAGTATCGGACCACAAAAAAAAATGGTAGATTTTAAAACACTGAGATTGTTGGCTCCCTTTAAGTTAAACCTTAAATGTTTCTTGCATTACAACAGTACTGCTAAAAAGTAGAACAGATTTAACATGATACCATTGATGTGGTAGATGTAACATCGGTGTAACACTCCGGTTCCGTCGGCTGCGTAAGTCTAGGGAAGATACCTTCCGGCCCCGCCAAACGTGGGGATTGAAGGGCAAGCCCCCCAATCACACTGTTTGTGTGGAAACTGTGTGATTTGTTACCCTGTTACAGGTAGGTACCACAAAATAACGGACAGTACACCACATACAATTAAAAGATTTAACTTTATAATTCTTAATTTGACTAAAAGGGTTAGTAAAGAAAAAGCAAAAAGAAAAGAAAAGGGCTGATTTTAAATGAAACACTCTAATGTGCATAAGTTGAAGTGCACGGTTTCCCCTTTGCCGATCCTCCTCCGATCTCCCCGGGCTTCATCGAATCATGGCCCCACTCTGGGTCGACTCCTTTGACTTCTTCTCTCCGGCATCTTCTCTCTTCTCCCCTCTCAAAAGCCCAAGCCCAACCTTAGTGACCGTCACCAGAGAAACCTCCCCTGAATCCGTTCATCCCCATCGGATGGCGCACATTTCTCTATCTTATCTTCAACAGTAACCCAAACAAGCAGCTTACACAGAGAACAGAAGAGCATAACAGAGAAACAATATGAACCATGTGAACCAGGGCATTACATTGGTTAAAAGAACAAATACTGCTGTAACTGAGTACATAAAATAATTTCATGCTGTGCTATTAATAATGTTCTGTCAAACATTCTCTTTTGCGAAAAAACACTGCCTGCTCGAACTATAGTCTGTGTGAGAGGAAGAGAGTAAAAAGTACCAACAGCGGAAGTATGATGAAAACATAGTTGTGGAGAAGGCAGCGGCAGAGAATGCACTCTCATTGGTAGTGGATGGAGGATGATAGTGGAGGATTGCGTTTGTGATTGGAAACCTGTAACCAGCAGTGTTGGTTACAGGTTGGAACCCATGCTGTTTGTTAAATATATTAATAATTTATATGTAAACATAGATGCTATGGTTAGTAAATTTGTAGGTGACATGAAAATTGGATAGATTGATGGTGAGGAGGATAGTCTTGGGCTACAGAATAAATTTATTAACTTATAAGTTAGTTAGTGAAGTAGCAGATGGATTTTAGTCCTGAGTCATGTGAATTACAACATTATAAAAAAACATTGTTCAAACCACAGCTGGAATGTAGTGTGCTGTTCTGATCACAACACTCTTAAGAAGGGTGAAATGGGAGGTGAGGACCTAGATAAAATCGCAGTCACTAAAGAGATAGTGATGAGCAAACTAGAGGGCCTGAAGGTATATAAGTCCCCTGGTCCTGATGGGATGCATTCCAGGCTGCTGAAGGAATTGGCGGAGGTTATAGTAGATGCGTTGGTAATCACTTATCAAAACTCTGTAGACTCTGGGCAGATCCCGGCGGATTGGAAGACAGCAAATGTCAAGCCACTTTTTAAAAAAAGGATGTAGGCAAAAGACAGGTAACTATAGGCCAGTTAGCTTAACATCTGTAGTCAGGAAAATGCTTGAAGCTGTCATTAAGGAAGAAATAGCGAAACATTTAGAAAGTGGTTCCATTAGACAGACGCAGCATGGATTCAGAAAGGGCAGGTCCTGTTTGACAAACTTACTGGAGGTCTTTGAGGACATAATGAGTGCAGTGAATAGAGGGGAACAGGTGGATGTCGTATACTTGGATTTCCAAAAGGCATTCAATAAGGTGCCGCACGAGAGACTTATAAATAAGATACGGATGCATGGAGTCGGAGGAAGTGTATTAGCATGGATAGTGGATTGGTTAACCAATAGAAGGTAGAGAGTTGACATAAATGAGTGTTTCTCCGGTTGGCAGTCGGTGGTGAGTGGGGTGCCGTGGGGTCGGTGCTGGCCCCGCAGCTGTTTACCATTTGCATTGATGATTTGGAAGAGGGGACTGAGTGTAACGTAGGAAAATTTGCTGATTACACTAAATTGAGTGGAAAAAGCAAATTGTGCAGAGGATATGGAGAGTCTGCAGAGGGATATAGATAGGTTAACTGAGTGGATCAAGGTCTGGCAGATGGAATAGAACGTCGGTAAATGAGAGATCATCCACTTTGGAAGGAATAATAGAAAAGCAGATTATTATTTAAATGGTGAAAGATTGCAGCATGCTGTTGTGCAGAGGGACTTGGGAGTGTTTGTTCATGAATCACAAGAAGTTGGCTTGCAGGTACAACAGGTTATTAAGAAGGCAAACGGAATGTTGGCCTTCATTGCTAGAGGGATTGAACCCAGGAGCAGGGAGGTCATGCTGGAACTGTACAGGGTACTGGTGAGGCCGCACCTGGAGTACTGTGTGCAGTTCTGGTCTCCATACTTGAGGCAGGATACACTGGCTTTGGAGGCAGTGCAGAGGAGGCTCACTAGGTTGATTCCAGAGGTGAAGGGGTTAACCTATGAGGAGCGATTGAGTCGCCTGGGACTATACTCTCTGGAATTCAGAAGAATGAGAGGGGATCTTGTAGAAACATATAAAATTTTGAAAGGGATAGATAAAATAGAAGTAGGAAAGTTGTTTCCACTGGTAGGTGAGACTAGAACTAGGGGACATTGCCTCAAGATTCAGGGGAGAAGATTTAGGATGGAGATGAGGAGAATCTGTTTTTCCCAGAGAGTGGTGAATCTGTGGAATTCTCTGCCCAGGGAAGCAGTCGAGGCTTATTCACTAAATATACTTAAGATACAGTTAGATAGGTTTTTACCTAGTAAGAGAATTAAGGGTTATGGGGAAAAGGCAGGTAGTTGGAGCTGAGTTTACGGACAGGTCAGCTATGATATTATTGAATGGTGGGGCAGGCTCAATGGGCTGGATCGCCTACTCCTGCTCCTATTTCTTATGTTCTTATGCTCTTATTATGTTCTTATGACATGACTGCATTGGATTGGGTGCAGAGGAAGTTTACCAGGATGTTGCCTGCGATGAATGTTTCTCTTAGCAGGAGGTATTGGAGAGGCTGTAGCACAAAGGCAAGAAAATCTGCAGATGCTGGAAATCCAATGTAAAACACACAAAATGGTGGTGCAATTCAGCAGGCCAGGCAGCATCTATGAAAAAGAGCAAACAGTCTCAGCCTGAAACGTTGACTGTTTAATCTTTTCTATTGATGTTACCTGGCCTGCTGAGTTCCTCCCGCATTTAGTGTGTGTTGCTTGGAGAAGCTGTGTTTTTTTCTTCAAGCAGCTGAGCCAAAGGGAGTCCAGATAGATGATACAGTGTGCTATTGATCATCTGGAAAGTTGGCTAGAGCAGTGGCAGGTGGAATTTAATCCAGGCAAGTATGAGATAATGCATGTTGGGATTTCAGATTCTGGCAGGACAAATAGATTAAATGGCAGGAACTTTAGGAGAATTGATGTACAGAGACATTGTGGTACCAGCCGTAACAGCCATAAAAGTGGCAATGTATGTTTAGGGTGCTTAAAGACATTTGATATATTTGTCCTCATAGACCAAGGTATTCAGTATAAGAGTTGAGATGTCATGTTGCAGTCGAACAAAATATTGTTAGATTATATAGTTCTGGTCACCTTGCAACAGAAATTTAGTGGTAGTAGTAGTGAGAGTGCTGATGAAATTCAACAGGATGTTGCCTGGAATGGAGGGCTGCAGTTCTAAGGAGAGATTGGATAGATTGCATTCATTCTTACTGGAAATAAGGATGATGAGTGCTGCCTTTATGGAGGATTACAAAATTCCAGGGGGCATAGATAGGATAAGTAGAAGCTTTTTTTGCAGGGTAGGAGGCGTGAGTTTGAGGTGAGAATTCTAAAGGAAATCTGATGGATATGTTTTTCACACGAGTGTGGTGAATATTGGGAACAATGTTAGATGAGATAATAGAGGCAGATATTATTAAAGAATTTAAAATGCATTTGGACATGTTCTATGACAGGGACAGAGTAGAGGGAAGTGGATGAATAGGATTAGCTGGATAGGCATCACAGTAGGCAAGGACAAGGTGGGACATAAGGGCAGATTTCTGTGCTATGTGTTTCTATGAATCCATAACAGAGAATTTTTCATGCAGTTCTGGGACAGTAATAAAGCTCAGAAAAGGTTTCACTTTCTCATCTCGAACAGTGTTTTCTGCCTTAGGTAAATGGTCTCATTAATTCTATATTTATGAAAGCAAAAGGGAAAAATTATCTGAATCTATGCTTGTGAATATGCAGAGAGGAATCATTAAGTACAATCAACTGGTTTCATTAAGAATCTTTAGAGAGAAGTTCTGTGATTAATATCTCAGCGCCTGTAACTAGGCTATCACATAACCACTTGCCTTTCTCAGTACTGATCTAAGCAAGAAGGATTTAAGTTTGTAACTCTCAGTTAAATCATGACAGAATTGTCAATCTGTTGCTCTGCTGCTTGGTTGCAACCCTGAGTTGAGAAAAATCTGTTTTTAGAAGGGATCAGGAGATTCTGCACTAATCTATGACCTTGCCAAAATAATGTTGCCATACTGATCAAAGTCAGAGCAATACTAAATAGGATGCCCAAAAGGATGATAATTACTATTTCAATGAATGGATAATAACTCTGGTTTATTTAACACCATTTAGTATATTTGAAGTCTTGTCTTCCATGTACTTAATGAATTTTGGCCTCATCATTAGCTAGTACAATCCTGTTCTCTTACATGTGATCAAAATGACTACCTAACCTATAAATGAGAAGACAGCAGGAAGACTCTGCATTCAACATAAAGTGACTTAGCATCCCTTCCTTAATAATAATAACTTCATTTATTTTTTTTTACCTTCTGTGGCTCAGAATGACTCCCTTCCACTCTTATTTGGGAACTACAAGCACCCCACAATTGGGTAGGAAGTAGACAACAGACTGGGCAGGTAGCTTGTGAGATAGTGCAATTCCTCCCACTACTAATGCAGTGTGCTCCCAATGCAAGGCCTCAAGGTTCTCATTACTATCTCCATATATTTTTCTCCATTGTGTGTGGTCAAAGTTTTCAGCTCCCAGTCGAGATATTGCACTTCTTTAAGGAAATCTTATACACATCAGTGTACTCTCTTATAACGTAATATAATTTTCTACCATGACAGAGTTTAGAGCATACCATTTCAGGACAGCGTTAGCCCTGTCAATGGTATGATCAACCCAACATAGCCATCTGAAAGTAACAATAGTCTTAAATCTGTAGAGGTTGCCTTGGAAGATAGTGCAGTTGCCAGTTTGAATATCCTTTCAGGGAGTTTGGAAGATTTTATGGAGATAGCTTGGTGGTATTTTTCTGGAGATAAGATGTCTGCTGCAAATAGTCCAGCATCAGAACGATAGAGATGGGCTGTCTGATAGACCATGGGTTTTGTGCCAGGTCTGAAGTCTTGAACTTCAAATACTCTTCTTGTCAATTGACCAAGGGACATGCTGCTGTATTGAAAGCTGTGATAAATTTCATTATCGTAGCCTGATTTCAATGAGAGATGACTTCTGAGTCATGAGTATTGGTTCATGATTTTTATGGTTTCATTGTCAACAGGCAGTGTGGTGCAGTGTGGGTGTGTTGTCGTTTGGTTATTAAATGTAAAGCTGATTTTCTCACATGTGTCAGTAAATGAATTCACAAGGTAGGAGATTCACCAAGATGTTACCTGGGACGGACTGTTTCAGTTATAAAGGGAGGCTGGAACTGTTCACACTGGAGTAGAGCATGTTGAGAGGGGACATGATTGAGGCACTAAAATTATAAGGGTTATAGCACAGGCAAAGATGTGATTGGTAGGTGGGAAGCCTTCAAAGGGGAAATTTTGAGAGTGCAGAGTTTGTATGTTCCTGTCAGGATTAAAGGCAAATTGAATAGGAACAAGGAACCTTGGTTCTCAAGGGATATTGCAACTCTGATAAAGAAGAAGAGGGAGTTGTATGAAATGTACAGGAAACAGGGGGTAAATCAGGTGCTTGAGGAGTATAAGAAGTGCAAGAAAATACTTAAGAAAGAAATCAGGAGGGCAAAAAGAAGACTTGAGGTTGCCTTGGCAGTCAAAGTGAAGGATAATCCAAAGAGCTTTTACAAGTATATTAAGAGCAAAAGGATTGTAAGGGATAAAATTGGTCCTCTTGAAGATCAGAGTGGTTGGCTTTGTGCAGAACCAAAGGAAATGGGGGAGATCTTAAATAGGTTTTTTGCGTCTGTATTTACTAAGGAAGCTGGCATGAAGTCTATGGAATTGAGGGAATCAAGTAGTGAGATCATGGAAACTGTACAGATTGAAAAGGAGGAGGTGCTTGCTGTCTTGAGGAAAATTAAAGTGGATAAATCCCCGGGACCTGACAGGGTGTTCCCTTGGACCTTGAAGGAGACTAGTGTTGAAATTGCGGGGGCCCTGGCAGAAATATTTAAAATGTCGCTGTCTACGGGTGAAGTGCTGGAGGATTGGAGAGTGGCTCATGTTGTTCCATTGTTTAAAAAAGGATCGAAAAGTAATCCGGGAAATTATAGGCCGGTGAGTTTAACGTCAGTAGTAGGTAAGTTATTGGAAGGAGTACTAAGAGACAGAATCTACAAGCATTTGGATAGACAGGGGCTTATTAGGGAGAGTCAACATAGCTTTGTGCGTGGTAGGTCATGTTTGACCAATCTGTTGGAGTTTTTCGAGGAGGTTACCAGGAAAGTGGATGAAGGGAAGGCAGTGGATATTGTCTACATGGACTTCAGTAAGGCCTTTGACAAGGTCCCGCATGGGAGGTTAGTTAGGAAAATTCAGTCGCTAGGTATACATGGAGAGGTGGTAAATTGGATTAGACATTGGCTCGATGGAAGAAGCCAGAGAGTGGTGGTAGAGAATTGCTTCTCTGAGTGGAGGCCTGTGACTAGTGGTGTGCCATAGGGATCAGTGCTGGGTCCATTGTTATTTGTCATCTATATCAATGATCTGGATGATAATGTGGTAAATTGGATCAGCAAATTTGCTGATGATACAAAGATTGGAGGTGTAGTAGACAGTGAGGAAGGTTTTCAGAGCCTGCAGGGGGACTTGGACCAGCTGGAAAAATGGGCTGAAAAATGGCAGATGGAGTTTAATACTGACAAGTGTGAGGTATTGCACGTTGGAAGGACAAACCAAGGTAGAACATACAGGGCTGAGGAGTGCAGTGGAACAGAGGGATCTGGGAATACAGGTACAAAATGCCCTAAAAGTGTCATCACAAGTAGATAGGGTCGTAAAGAGAGCTTTTGGTACATTGGCCTTTATTAATCGAAGTTTTGAGTATAAGAGCTGGAATGTTATGATGAGGATGTATAAGGCATTGGTGAGGCCGAATCTGGAGTATTGTGTTCAGTTTTGGTCACCAAATTACAGGAAGGATATAAATAAGGTTGAAAGAGTGCAGAGAAGGTTTACAAGGATGTTGCCGGGACTTGAGAAACTCAGTTACAGAGGAAGGTTGAATAGGTTAGGACTTTATTCCCTGGAGCGTAGAGGAATGAGGGGAGATTTGATAGAGGTATGTAAAATTATGATGGGTATAGATAGAGTGAATGCAAGCAGGCCTTTTCCACTGAGGCAAGGGGAGAAAAAAACCAGAGGACATGGGTTAAGGGTGAGGGGGGAAAAGTTTAAAGGGAACATTAGTGGGGGCTTCTTCACACAGAGAGTGGTGGGAGTATGGAATGAGCTGCCAGATGAGGTGGTAAATGTGGGTTCTTTTTTAACATTTAAGAATAAATTGGACAGATACATGGATGGGAGGTGTATGGAGGGATATGGTCCGTGTGCAAGTCAGTGGGACTAGGCAGAAAATGGTTCGGCACAGCCAAGAAGGGCCAAAGGGCTTGTTTCTGTGCTGTAGTTTCTATGGTTCTATGATACTTACCCCCATATCAGAGGTAAGTAAAAATAGAGGAGAAAGATTTAGAGAGGCTCTGAGTGGGGCCTTTTCAACACAGAATATGATGAGTGCCAGGAACACTGAGATAATGGTGGAAGCAGAGTTGCAGATAGTATTTAAGAAATGTTTAGATGAGCATCTCAATTGCCCCGGGACAGGTTATAGGCTAAATGCTGATCAATGGGTTTAATAAGGATGGGTTGTCATGGATGCGGTGGACCTCAATGGCCTCTTTCATCGCTGGACACATGAATCCGTGACATTGGTATCTTGGAGCTTAGTATTGGAGTGCCATCTGTATACTGCAGTTTGACTTCTGAGTTTTGGGTTCAGATTTAGATTTATTATCACATGTACATCGCAACATACAGTGAAATCCATTATTTGTGTCAACAATCAACAGATGTAAGGATGTTCTGGGAGCAGCCCACAAGTGTCATGACTTCTGGTTCTAACAGAGCATACCCACAAGGTTCAGCAGAACAACACAAGCAGCAGAAGCAGCAGCAGCAGCAGGAATGCAACTCCATTTCCACCCTCCCACTCACCCAAGGTCAGAACAAGGATGTTCTGGAGTAAGTACTTTTCTTTAGTTCTGAAGATTAGTTCCATTTTTATAAAAAGTTTGTTGGAGGTGAGGTGAAACCTTAGAGTGAGAAAGATCGAGAGTGGTATATTGGGTTATTGTTACACGAGCGTGGCAGTGGACGAACCCAAGTGCAGAACACGGGCGCGGGGGAAGAATCAGGAGGCATTATTGCCGTAGTGAGCGTGGAATGGGTTTCCAGGAGAGTCTTCACCCGAAGTCTTGGGTTTGGAAAGAATCCAGGAGCGATGCTAGACTTAGAACTAACAGTCCTGAGAACCATGAAACAAGGTTACTCACACCGGAGTGGACCAACGAACTGGCAGCTCTTTGTTGTGATCACAGGGTCTTTATCCCGTATTTTCTGATGGAAGGCAGGTGTGTGTAGTTAGTGGAACCTGGGAATGATTGGAAATTAAACGAGGGGATTGAGGCCCAATTCCTGAGGTAAATAGTAAGGTGGGTGATTGCCAGAAGGGACCATGACAGTACCTCTCAATGGGAGCCTCCAGGCGATCCTCCAGGCCTGTCTGGATGGTCCCGATGAAAGTCTTGGATGAGGGAAGGGTCTAGGATGAAGGAGTGGGGGACCCAGGAATGCTGTTCTGGACTGTACCCTTCCCAGTCTACCAGGTATTGGAAACCCCTGCCCCGACGGCGCACATCCAGTAGTTGTCGGACGGTGTATGCTGGATGGTTGTCGATGATACGGGCAGGAGGGGGAGTCTCAGCCGGGGGACACAAGGGGCAAATGGAAACTGGCTTAACTGGGAAACATGAAAAGTTGGGTGGATGCGCATAGATCTTGGCATTTTTAGGCGGACTTCTGCGGGATTGATAACACTTTCGACCTTGAATGGTCCTAGGAAGCGAGGGGGCGAGTTTCCTCTGCTCGTGCTTGAGCAGGATGTCCTTGGATGAAAGCCACACCATCTGCCCCGGTTGGTACTCAGGTGCCGGAGTCCGGTGTCGGTCGGCCGCCTTTTTATTGCGATTTGCTGATCCAAGAAGGACCGTGCATGTCTCCTCCCGAACCTTAAGGCACCGATCGATATGGTCCTGAACCAACGGTACTGCAATCTCCTATTCTTGCGTGGGGAACGGCGGGGGTTGGTACCCCAGGGAGCACTCGAATGGAGACCTTCCAATGGCAGAGCTCACCAGAGAGTTGTGGGCGTACTCAACCCACAGGAGGTGGTCACTCCAGGTCGATGGGTTGTTTGCCATTACACAACGTAGCGTCGCCTCCAGGTCTTGGTTGACCCACTCCATCTGCCCGTTCATCTGGGGGTGGGAGCCGGATGACCGGCTGACCGATGCACCTAAGGCTTGACAGAAGGCCTTCCATACCTGCTAGACGAACTGAAGACCTCGATTGGAGACGATATCTGTGGGGATTCCGTGGAGGCAGAAGACGTGGCAGATGAGAAGATCTGCAGTTTCTTGAGATGAAGGGAGTTTAGGGCGGGCTACGAAGTTGCCTGCCTTGGAGAACTAGTCTACCACAGTGAGTACAGTGGTGTTTCCCTGTGAAGGGGGTAGACTGGTGATAAAATCTGGGGCAATGTGCAACCGGGGACAGGTAGAGGACAAAGTAAACCCACAGGTGGCCGATGAGAGGCTTTTCCCTGGGCACAGATGGAACATGCCGAGACATAGGAACGGGTATCCGCCTCTATGAACAGCCACCAAAAGTGTTTTTTCAGGAGCGCTCGAGTCCAATCACTCCTGGCGTGGCAGGCGAATCGAGATGTGTGCCCCCATTGCAGAACCTGAGACCTGACGGAAACGGGCACATGCAGGCGATCGCCGGGTCCATTGCCGGGGTCGGGGTCATCCCATTGGGCTTCCTTTACTTTGGACTCGATCTTCCAAGTGAGGGTGGCAACCACGCAGGATGATGGGAGGATATTCCCTGGGCTGGAAGTGTCCTCCTTGGAGTCGTATTGGCGGGAAAGTGTGTCTGGCTTCCAGTTCTTGGACCCTGGACGGTATGTGAGAGAAAACTTGAACCATCCAAAAAATAATGGCCAATGGGCCTGGCGCGAGTTCAAACATTTGGCGGTCTGAATATACCCCAGGTTTTTAGGATCAGTCCACACCACAAACGGTTGTTCTGCCCCCTCCAGCCGGTGCCTCCATTCTTCCAATGCTAGTTTGACTGCCAGGAGTTCCCGATTCCCCACGTCGTAATTCCACTTGGCGGGGGACGGTCAGCGAGAATAGAAGGCGCGGGGTGAAGCTTTTCATCCAGACTTGATTGTTGGGACAGGACTGCTCCTATTCCGGAGTCAGAGGCGTCCACCTCAACACTGAATGGATGGGTTGGGTCCGGATGGACCAGGATGGGAGCAGTTGTGAAACGCCTCTTCAGGTTGGTGAATGCCGAGTCAGCTTCAGAGTCTCAACAGAAAGGAGTAGTAGGCGAGGTAAGCCGGGTAAGGGGGGGCCGCCACTCGACTGTAGTCTCTGATAAATCGGTGGTAGAAGTTTGCAAACCCCAGGAACCGTTGAAGTTGTTTGCGGGTCGTGGGCCTAGGCCATTCTTCCACTGCCCGGATCTTCTCGGGGTCTGCTGTCACTGATATAACTTGAGAAGCTGACCGAAGGATTTCTCCGCCTTCACAAATAACTGGTTTTCCCACAGTCTCTGGAGGACTTGACAGACATGGTGAACGTGTTCTTGGGGGGTGCTAGAAAATATCAGGATATCATCGAGGTAAACAAATGTGAACCGATTAATAAAATCCCTCAGTACGTCATTGGTTAGGGCTTGAAAAATGGCGGGAGCATTGGTGAGGCCAAACGGTGTGACCAAATATTCGAAGTGGCCCGGAGGTGTATTAAAGGCCGTCTTCCACTCGTCCCCCTCCCTCATTCTGACTGGATGGTAGGCATTACGAAGGTCCAGCTTTGAGAAGATGGTGGCTCCATGCAGTGGTTCAAAAGCTGAACTAATGAGGGATAGAGGGTACTTACTCTTAACTGTTATACTGCTTGGGCCTCTGTAATCAATACAGGGACGAAGTGACCCATCCTTCTTTTCTACAAAGAGGAAACCGGGGAGGATGACGATCTGATAATGCCCACTGCGGGGGACTCACTAATGTACTTCTCCGATCTCTCTCTCCGGTTGGGATAGGTGAAAAAGGTGACTGGTGAGTAGCGAGGCCCCGGGGAGAAGGTCAATGGCACAATCATATGGGCAGTGCGGAGGCAGGGAAAGGGCCATTGTTTACTGAATACCTGCCTCAGGTCATGGTATTCTGTGGGGACTCAGGACAAATTGAGGGGTTCTGGGACAGGCAGGGTCGCGGTAGCTTCCCTGGGAGATGGGGCTGACCACAGACAGTTGGCGTGGCAAGATGGGCTCCATTTGGCTATCCTCCCGGTAGACCAGTCGGTGTGGGGATTGTAGTGGGTCAGCCATGGATACCCTAGAACTACCGGGGCTTGAGGTGAATGAATGAGACTGAATCGGACCTCCTTCCAATGCTGAATAGGATCAAGGTCAGGGTCACCCGAGCCAGCAGTTTCTGTCCAGGGCCCGGGCCTCCAGGGGAGCAGTTAGCGTCTCGCGAGGTATTCCAGCCTGGGAGGCTATGTCTTCGTCCAGCAGACTGCCCTCAGCACCGGAATCCACCAAAGTGGATAGGGACAGGGACTGTCATTGGTAATTCACGGTAGCCGGGATCTGTGTCCGAGTCTGGGGGGCTGAAGGGAGAATTGTCCAGCTCACCAGGGACCCCCTTTTCACTGGTGAGCCTTCCCTTTTGGCCGCTGAGAGCAGGTATCCTGGAAATGTCCTGGCTGGCCACAATAGTAACAATCCCCAGCTCTCCACCTCCCAAGTCGTTCGGCCGGGGAGAGACGGTTTCGTCCCAACTGCATCGGTTCCTCCCCCAGGGTGGTGGGGAAGGGAGGCTGGCTGAGACTGATTAGGTGGACCGTGGGCTTCCCTGAGGAGTGGGGCAACTGGTTCTTTCTCTCAGCCGCTCTTGAAGTCGATTATCTCAGCGCTCCTCAACCACCGGCCGCAAAGCATGTGCTACCGGGCTGCGAGGAAACGATATGAGTCAGCTGCACCTTTCCTCATTCCCTGTTACGCACTGTTGAACTTGAACATAGGGTTGCCAACTGTCCCGTATTTGCCGGGACATCCCGTATATTGGGCTAAATTGGTTTGTCCCATATGGGATTGCCCTTGTCCCATATTTCCCCCGCTAAGATAGAGCGTTCCTATGAAACCTTTCGTGCCGAAATGGCGTAAAGCGAGGAAGCAAGTACCATTAATTTATATGGGAAAAATTTTTGAGCATTCCCAGACCCAAAAAAATAACCTACCAAATCATACCAAATAACACATAAAACCTAAAATAACAGTAACATATAGTAAAAGCAGGAATGATATAAGTTCACAGCCTATATAAAGTAGAAATAATGTATGTACAGTGTAGTTGGGAAGATTAAGGCAAAACCGATGTGTGGGGGAAAAAAATCGGCACGTACGCACATGCGCACGTCACATATGCGCAATCAGGTGCCCGCGCAAGGCTTCATGGTCATGGTAGTCTTTCTCGGGGTAAACACAAGTGTGTCATATTTGATTGCTACTTTTGTCCCTTATTTGCAAATGAGAAAGTTGGCAACCCTAACTGTAAAAGACGTGTTGAGGTGAGTTTACCCCTACTTGAACACCACCCCACCCACCCTTTCAGCTGGTCCACAAGAATATTATCAATATTAAACTGGTCTGCGGTTCAAAAAAGTTTGGGGACCCCTAGATTATCTAATCTAGTGGCTAACGAGATCAGAGAGTCCAGACAGTCCGGGTCGTCCCTTGTTGCCAGTTCATCCTTTATATTGTTCGAGAGACCCTGTCGAAACACCTCCCGTAGGGCCTCGTCATTCCACCTTAAGTCTGCGGCTAAGGTCCGGAACTCGTTGGAATACCTTGCTACACTTCGTGAACCCTGACAAAGAGTCAGCAAGCGTTTAGTGACGTCCTTACCATGAATGGGTTGTTTGAAGACCTTCCTCTTTTCAGCAACAAAGGAGGAGGCGGAGGAACAAACCTCTGATCGGTTATCCCATATCGCGGTTGCCCAAGCCAAGGCATCCCCTCGTAACAGCCCCATGATGTACGCAATCTTGGATTTATCTGAAGTGTAGGTACGTGGCTGTAGCTCAAAGACCAGGGAGCATTGTAACAGGAAGGCCCAGCGCCTCCCTAGGTCCCCAGCATAGGGTTCGGGCTCGGGTACACATGGCTCTTGAGGGGTCTGAGTTACTGATCCCAGGGGCGACGCCATCCCGAGCGGTGCGGTTTGGGTAGTCAGGGTTCTTGGAGGGGACTAAGAAAGGGAAGCGGAAGCTCGGTCCCCCTGCTCACTGACCTTCCGTACATTTGTGGAGAGCGTCGGAAGGTTTTCTGTGACCTCCCTAAGTAGTTGGTCGTGGGTGCCCAGTAGGTAGCCCTGGCTGGCGAGGGCCTGTTATACGGTATCTGTATCCGCTGGGTTCATTCTGGCCAGTTCGTTCTGTTACACATGGTAGTGGACAAACCCAAGTGCAGAACACGGGCGTGTGGGCAGAGCAGGGAAGTGTTATTGCCGTAGCTAGGGTTTCCAACTGTCCTGTATTAGCCGGGACATCCTGTATATTGGGCTAAATTGGTTTGTCCCATACGGGACTGAGCTTGTCCCATATTTCCCCCACTAAGGTAGAGCGTTCCTATGAAACCGTTCATAAGCTGAAATGGCGTAAAGCTAAGAAGCAATTACCATTAATTTATATGGGAAAAATTTTTGAGCGTTCCCAGACCCAAAAAATAACCTACCAGATCATACCAAATACCACGTAAAACCTAAAATAACACTAACATTTAGTAAAAGCAGGAATGATATGATAAATTCACAGCCTATATAAAGTAGAAACAACGTTATGTACAGTGTAATTTCAGTTAACAGATTCGGGAAGATTTAGCCAAAACCGAGTTATAGAAAAAAATCAGCACGTACATGCATGTGCACGTCACGCATGTGCCCGCACAAGGCTTCATAGTCATGGTTGTCTTTCTCAGGGTAAACACAAGTGTCCCGTATTTGACTGCTAGTTTTATCCCTTATTTGGGAGTGAGAAAGTTGGCAACCGGAGTTGACCAACGAACTGGCAGCTCCTTGTTGTGATCACATGGTGTTTATCTTGCATTTCCTGATGGAAAGCAGATGTGTGTAGTTAATGGAACCTGGGAATGATTAGAAATTAAACGAGGGGACTGAGGCCCAATTCCTGAGGTAAATAGTAAGGTGGGGGATTGCCAGAAGGGATCATGACAGTTATTGTATTTCTTACTTGGCACCACCCCTCACATTGATTCAGTTGTAGCCCCATCAGTTACTATTTTAGCTTGCATGTCATCTTTCAGTAAACATAAGATGTTAAAACTTTTTGTGGATAGTATTTTTGAGGATGGGGTTCCCCCTTCCCTTCTGATTGATGAGATCAAAGGCTGTTATTGCCACTGTGCCTTTAAGGTTAACATATTGTGCATGTGATTCAGGAAATACTGGAAGGTGGCAGTTGAGGAAGAGCAATGACTTTCCCAATCGAGGCAGCAAGGAGATCTCTGTGGTTACCGCAGTCAGATGTATCATTTCTTTCACGATTGAGAAGTCTCATGGGCAATGAAATAGCTATAGATATAAATTGTATGAGGCCTCCGTTGGTCAGGGTCGACCATGGATGGTGCGTCCTAGCCGTCTAGATACAGAAGACAAGGCAGTATGATATGGAGAGCAAGCTTCCTCTCTCCATGCATCTGATGAACCCAAAGGAACGGCAGAGACTGATACTGTTTGGTACCAGCAGTGTCGCAGGAGTTGCCAGTCAGGGTTGAACTCAACGTAAGACTGCCTTAGGGACTCCAGCTCTGGATTTCTCCCTCAGGGTTTACTCCCGAAGCCTTTCCCATGAGTGGGTGTAGCCACAGGGCAGCTGAGGTTTCAGATCAGAGTTTTCCTTCTCCTAGATGAGCTACCAACCATGGCTAATGAGCCTCATCTGCCCAAAGCAACTGGTTTTAAGACACTGTAAATGGTATACAAGCCTCTTTCACACCCTCCCTCCCACCCAAGGTCAAAGCAAGGATGGTCTTGGTCTGAAGATAGTAAATATTTCCCTTTAGTTCTAAAGATTAGTTCCATTATTACAGAAAATTTATTGGAGGTGAGGTGTATATTGTCTGGAAGTATAGAAAGGTATACAAGTATAGAAAAATACAAAAATTTTTAAGGATTGACTATCTGTAATCACGAGTGCTTTCTACCTTACCATCAATTCATGTACAAGTACCTAGAAATAAATTTCATTAAAAATCCAGCAAAGCCTCATTGACTGTATAGATCCTGGAGGAGCTTCTGCAGAATAAACTTTCTCTGAAAATAACTAGGAAACTGTCCGCAAAATAAAGAAGTGTAAAAAGACAATCCATTGGCTCAAATTATGATATTGTTGAATGATAATTCCAAATTTCTTGCAGCAGCAGCACACATTGATCGGAATAATCACCTCCAGGATTGCCTGATCTCATACACTTCTACATCAAATGAAAGATGGAAGTTATTTAGACAGAGTCCATCACACTATTTTGTTCAATTTTTCTGAAGACTCTCGTCATATCATCTGGAGAATTCTTTGAAATGGTTAAGATGGAATGACTGCAAAAAGTGTTTAATTAACATTATAGGCATCCGTTAGTCTCGTGAGACCATGGATTTGCGCCTTGGAAGGTTTCCAGGGCCCAGGCCTGGGCAAGGTTGTATGGAAGACCAGCAGTTGCCCATGCTGCAAGTCTCCCCTCTCCACGCCACCGATGTTGTCCAAGGGAAGGGCATTAGGACCCATACAGCTTGGCACCAGTGTCGTCGCAGAGCAATGTGTGGTTAAGTGCCTTGCTCAAGGACACAATACACTGCCTTAGCCAAGGCTTGAACTAGTGACCTTCAGGTCACTAGACGAGCGCCATAACCACTTGGCCACGCGCCAACACATAATAATTAACATTATTCTCTGAACATAATGTAAAAGAAAGCATTATCTATAAAATAATATGAACGTTGTGTTCCTCTTATTAGTAGCATTCCAACTCACATTGCTAGCTCTTTAGGTTCTGTGCAAGGCCTCCCTGTGACTGCAGCTTGGTAGTGAAAGCCTGTTCACTTTCAGTGCCTGTGAAATCGGATTGCCTGTCACAACAATAACACTACAATTGCAATTTCACTGGCTCTCCACTCAGCTTTGGATCACCCGGACAGTAGTAATATCTATGTGCAGCTGTAGTTTATTGACCACAGCTCAGTATTCAACACAACCATACCTTAGCTTCTAATCAACAAGCTCCAAAACTTGAGTATCTGGACTCCCCTTCTGCAACTGGATCCTTGGCACCCTCACTGAGAAACAACAGTCTGTGCAGATTGGAAATAACAACTCCTCCTCGCCGACAATCAACAGTGGCGTATCTCAACTGCATGCATAGCCCACTGCAGTACAGCTCAAACACCATCTATAAATTTGCCGATGACACAACTATTGTTGGCCGAATTTCAGGTGGCGAAGAGGAAGTATATAGAAGCAAGGTAGATCAGCCGGTTCATTAGCGTTGGAGCACCAACCTTGCATTCATCGTCAGTAAGACCAAGGTATTGATTATCGGCTTCAGGAAGGGTAAGTAGAGGGAAAATACACCAGCCCCCATCGAGGGATCAATAGTGAAAAGGGTAAATAGTTTCAGGTTTTTGTGTGTCAACATCTCTGAAGATTTATCCTGGGCCAAACGTATTGATGAAATTACAAAGACGGCATGAGAGCAGCAATATTTCATTAGGAATTTGAGGAGAATTAGTATATCACCAAAGACACTCACAAATTTCTGTGGATGTACTGTGGAGGGCATTCTAACTGGTTGTGTCACTGTCTGACATGCAGGGGCACAGGATCAGAAAAAGCTGCAGGATGTTGTAAACTCAGCCAGCTCCATTGTGGCTACTAGCCTACCCATCATTCTGGTAATGCCACAAAAAGGTGGCATCCATCATTAGAGATCTGCATCACCCAGCACATACTGTCTTCTCATTGCTACCATCAAGGAGGAGGTACAAGAGCCTAAAGACACACACTCAACATTTCAGGAAGTTTCTTTCCTTTTGCCATCAAATTTCTGAATCGACAATGAACCCATGAACACTATTTCATTCTGAACCTTGTGGCCATGTCCCCTAGTTCTAGTCTCACGTACTGGTGGGAACAACTTTTCTGCTTCTATCCTATCACTTTCATAATTTTATATTTTTCATTAAGATCCCCCTTTTATTCATTCCCCCAGGTGACTCAATCTCTCCTCATAGACTAACCTTGTCATCCCAGAATCAGCCTGGTGATCCTCTTCTGACTGCCTCCAAAGCTAGTATACCTTTCCTTAAAAAAGAGACCAGAACTCCACAGCACTCCAGGCACAACCCCATCCATACCCTGTACAGTTGCGGCATAACCTCCCTACTCTTAAATCCCTTAGCCACTCCCTTAGCAATGAATGCCAAGATTCCATTTGCATTCTTGTTCTAGTTGCAATTCACGGACAATCACATGCAGCTATGGAGGCCAGGTCTTTGGGTGAGCTTGATAGGTTTTTGATTGGATATGGCATCAAAGATTATGGGGAGGAGGTGGGGAGTGGAGCTGAGGAGGGTAAAAAATGATCAGCCATGATTGAGTGGCGGAGCAGACTCGATGGGCCAAATGACCTAATTCTGCTCCTATGTCTTATAGTCTTATAATTTTTTATTTATTATCTAGTTTAATATTTTGTGTTAGTTTACTTTCATAATCTGTTTTCACTTTCTTTATTGCTTGCTTAGTGGATCTTTGTTGCTTTTTAAAGTTTTCCCAATCTTCCAAGTTCTCACTACTCATGACTACTTTGTATGCATGAACTTTTAGTTTGATGCCTTATTTTATTTCCTTAGTTATTTATCCAAGACTGACTCTCCACACCCTTATTGTCCTTGCTTTTAACCAGAATATACTATGTTTGTTGAGCACTATGAAAAATCTCTTTGAAAGTCTTTCACTGTTACTGAACTGTCCCACCACGTAGTCTGTTTAAACACATTCCTGCTTAACCTGTTGATTAATAGTACTGTAGTAGGCAGGTTGTTGGAGATAAAATGTAGTATTGCACGAGGAAGATTGAGAAAAGGATTGATGCAATGACTTAGCTTTGTGTGACCCCAGTTTGTGTTAGGATTGGATCCATCATAAGTTCTTTATCACCATGTAGTAGATATAGAATTCTGATAAATTTCAAGGGGGAGCCAAATCTGAGAGAGATCACCCATAATCTATCTTGCTTGATAGAGTCTCTGCCAATTTACTGCCTTAGATATATTTTTAAAGGAGTTGAAATAGCTCCAAATTATTAAAATATTAACATTATTTATTTTTGCATGAACACATTTATACTTAGCTAACTATTTAAAATATTAACATGATTTAATATAAAAGAAAAACAAATTGATTAACTTTTCGATCTAGATTGGCAATCCCATTGATGGCTAAATATACTAGCTATGACTGGTGAAAGTTGAAGGAATGTGTGCAAAGCTTATATTTAAAAGGTACTAATAGAAATATAATTGCTTGTTGTATTTGATATGCACTAAATGGAACTTTCTCTTAGGTGATTTCATGAAAATAAATTCCAATTGTATAGTTCCAATGTTGCACATATTTCTGCTTCAGATATGCATTGTGACAAATTTCTTTTGGAACACTGCAACAGAATTCTACTGTTCCTTATTTTGTTCTGCAAGGGCAATTGGGAGTATTAAACATGAGCACAAATTGAAGAATCCTAAAGTAATATCATATGCACTCAGACAATCTGGCCCAATGTATCTATGCCAACTGAAATGTATTCCTGAACTAGTCCCATTTATCTGTGTTTAGCTCATTTCACTCTATCCATCCATGTACCCACTAAAATGAATTGCAAACACTATAATTGTACGCGCCTCTACTTCTTTAAGAAGTGTAACTAATTTTGTGAAGCTTGCCACAGGTTAAAAAAAAACACATTTTGAAATAATCTTGCATTTTACTCAGTTAGTTCATCAGCAAAATTATTTATTAAATGTGATTTAATTACTCCAAGGAAAATTAGATAATACTTCAGCTTGTGGAGTTTCTGCCTCACAACCTCTGCAATAAAGAGTCAATCCTGATCTCCCGTGTTATGTGCATGAACTTTATGTATTCTCTCCCTGTGACTTCATGTGTTACCTCAGGGTGCTCTGGTTTCTCCCTAAATCTGAAAGATTAGTAGTTAGGGAAATTAATTGGTTACTGAAAATTGCCACTAATGTGTAGGTTAGTGATGGAATCTGGGAGAAGTTGATTGGAATTTGGGCGAATAGATTACGGGGAGTGTTAGTGGTGGATTAGGACTGATGAACTGGTGTGGACTATGAGCCAAAATGATTATGTTCCACGTCATCCTAAAATATGGACCAACTGCTGAGAGGAGCGGAGATAATAATTTTAAACTTATCTTTGTAAAATGAAAAATTATGAGTCATTTCTTTCCTCTTTTCAATACACATCAGTATTTGGAACTTTGTAGGATGGTGCAATTCCACTAGCCTAAATTTATTATCGTCTAAGTTCATACATTACTGAATCATTTATTTGGCACCAAATAAAAGTAATATTTTTAGAAGTGGGTATCCTTTCTCATACTTTGGAGGATTTTTTAATGTAAAGAAGTCTTTATAATGAACCAAATAAATATAAAATTTTCTATATTGGAAAAGACGATCATCATGATTATTGTGAATATTTATCAAAGCAGTGTACTCAAAACTGGAAAGAATTAAAGTTAGAGAAGCATGAATGTTTCAACCACTGAAACTATCAAAAGAAATTAGAGCTTAAAAGTACTTAAACAATTTATTTTTATTGGTTTTGGATGGAAAGATAGCACATTATTTATCATAAATAATCTTTTTGAGGTAATTATCTCATCTACAGTCAATAATTGCACAATATAGTAAATTTACATAAAAAAGCATTATGAAAATTTATGAGAAGCTAGGGGAGACATAGGAGGAACAAGGAAAGAGGTTCTCCTGAGGGAAATTGAGTAGCAAGGGACTAAGTTAAAATGCAGAACTAAGAAGTTAATCAACTAATAATCTTTGGATTATTACCTGAGCTACGAGCAAATTGGCTCCGGGTTAATAAGATCAGAAAGCTAAATATGAGTCTCAAAGATTGATGTGGGAGAAGTGGGTTTGAATTCGTCGGATATTGGCTCCGGTATTGAGGAATAAGGGAACAGTCCAATGGGACGGACTTGACCAGAACCATGCTTAGACCAGGGTCCCAGCAAATCACATAACTATGGCTGTAAATAGGCCTTTAAATTAAACAGTAGAGAGGTGGTTTAGAGATTGATAGATAGATACTTTATTGATCCCAAAGGAAATTACCGTGTCGCAGTAGCATTATAAGTGCACAGATATACAGATATTAGAAGAGAAGTAAGAAAGAATAAAAAAATAAATTACCTCAAACAGTCTAACAGGACAGGGTCATCATTTCCCTGGCTACGGGTTGACTCATTATAGAACCTAATGGCTGAGGGTAAGAAGGACCTCATATGGTGCTCTTTGGAGCAGGGCAGTTGTCTTGGTCTGTTAATAAAAGTGCTCCTCTATTCACCAAAGGTGGCATGCAGAGCATGAGAAACATTGTCCAGAATTACCAGGATTTTCTGTAGGGTCCTTTGTTCTACTACAGCCTCCAGTGTGTCCAATTCCTATAACAGAGCCAGCCTTTCCAATCTGTTTATTGAGCCTGTTGGCATCACCCATGTTGACGGCATTGCCCTAGCACACCACCGCATAGAAGATTGTACTGGTGACAACAGACTGGTAGAATATGTGAAGGAGAAGCCTGCAGACTCCAAAGGACCTCAGTCTCCGCGGGAAGTAGAGCTGAATCTGGCCCTTCCTGTACAGCTTCAAAAAGTATGGATAAAGTAAAAGGGAAGGAGATTGCAGGAGAGGTTACTGAAGTCTCCAGAATAAAGAATAAGACAGGAAGTTTAGAAAGAGACTAGAATTTAACTTCAGGCAACATGGAGACAAAATTGAAACGTAGGGTGGTGAACACAGGATTGAGGCTGTTATATTTGAATGCATACAGTACATGAAATAAGGTAGATGATCGTGTAGTGTGGTTAGAAATTGGCAGCTATTATGTTATGGACATCAGTGAGTTATGGTTGAAAGGAGATTGCAGCTGGGAGTTTCACATCCAAGGATACAAATCATATGGTTAGGTCAGGCAAGCAGAGAGATTGGGATAGCTTTGTTTGTTAAAAAAAATGAAATCAAATTCTTAAAAAGGAGTGGCATGTGATCAGAGTGGCATGTGGATAGAGTTAAGAAAATGCAAGGATAATAAGACCCTGATGGCAGTTGTATACAGGCCTCTGAGCAGTAGCTAAGATGTGGGGTACAAATTACAACAGAAGGTAGAAAGAGCATGTAAAAAGGGCAATGTTACAATGGTCATGGGGGATTTCAGTATGCAGGTAGATTGGGAAAATCAGGAATTTGAAAGGGCTTTGTAAGTCAGAGCCTTCAGAGATTTTTCGTTTAACTGTTTATGCTTCCAAGGATTAGAAGAGAAGGTTGACAGAAATGAGGTTGGATACAACAGTGATAAAAAGATGGAATTTGTAGGTAAGGTTTTGGGCAATCACGTGTTGTGAAAATTGACAAATGAGAGAATTCAAGTAAAGCTATGTGACACACGGAACAAGCATGAAAAACAAACCACCGTGAATGGAGGTGGCATTGAAAAATAGGCAAAGGTTTTGCACACATTGCACAATCATTAAGCAATTATCATCAACAAATGTTATTGGGAGCATATTCTTTCGCTTCATGGCTGAGTCATAAGAGTACTGCAAATGAATTCAGACAGAAACTGGTATGTCATTTGAGAGCTGAAAGTGAGAATGCTGCCAGTCATTTGGATGTAAATTTGAGAGTCTGTGCAGGTTAGTCCAGTGCAGTAATTAGCCGTGAGAAAGAATGGTATCTACCAGATGCCTGCGTTCACTATTTTATTAAGTGGCTGAACCAAACTCAAAGTGAGTTGAAAGTGGAGGTTATTGAAGATTTCAGTAGACCATGTAGCCCTGAAGGTGATTTACTTGGACTCGGGCTATAGAGTAGTCCATTGTATTATCATCCACATGCTGGACTTGGAGAGTTGGATCTATGTTGAATAGACCTTGGCGAATGTTTGAAGAGGAGTTTAACAACTGAGCATGAAGAACAGACTTATCAATTGAGAATCAGAATCAGGTTTATTATCACTGGGGTGTGATGGGAAATTTGTTAACTTAGCAGCAGCAGTTCAATGCAATACATAATCTAGCAGAGAGAAAAAAGTAATAAATAAAATAAAAATAATAATAACAATAAATAAACAAGTAAATCAATTATGTATATTTAATAGATTAAAAAACATGCAAAAACAGAAATACTGTATATTAAAAAAAGTGTCCAAAGCTTCATGTCCATTTAGGAATTCGATGGCAGAGGGGAAGAAGCTGTTCCTCAATCACTGAGTGTGTGCCTTCAGGCTTCTGCACCTCTTACCTGATGGTATCAGTGAGAAAAGGGCATGCCCTGGGTGCTGGAGGTCCTTAATAATGGATGCTGCCTTTCTGAGACACCGCTCCTTGAAGATGATTAGATTTATAACTTTCTGCAGCTTCTTTCGGTCCTGTGCAGTAGCCCCTCCATACTGGATAGTGATGTCAGAATGCTCTCCATGGTACAACTATAGAAGTTTTTGAGTGTATTTGTTGACGTGCCAAATCTCTTCAAACTCCTAGTAAAGTACAGGTGTTGTCTTGCCTTCTTTATAACTACATCGATATGTTGGGACCAGGTTAGATCCTCAGAGAAATTTAATTTTAGTCCGATATTTGTATCTTGGATTAAATTGATATATCTTACTCGATTGGCTTCGGTATTTACTAACAATCAAAGATCTTCCCTCTTTCCTTTATTCCGTGGTACTAGGCAGGGTTGCCCTCTTAGTCCACTAATATTCGATATTGCCTTGGAACCACTAGCTATTGCTATTCATGACTCCCCTAATATATTTGGTATTACCTGTGGAAATGAGACACATAAATTATCACTATATGCAGATGATCTACTATTATATATTTCTAACCCAGGGAAATCCATTCCGGCAGTGTTAACTCTGCTTGTTCAGTTTAGTAGTTTTTCTGGTTATAAATTGAATCTAGGTAAGAGTGAACTTTTTCCATTAAATATGCAGGCTCCCATTTATAGATGTCCACCATTCAGGGTGATTACCAACTATTTTACTTATTTGGGAGTTAAAATTGCTAAGAGGCATAAGGATTTATTCAAGCTCAACCTCTTACCGTTAATTAGTCAAGTTAAACAACTGATTACTAAATGGTCCTCATTGTCTCTATCACTGATTGGTCGAATTACTGCTATTAAAATGATTATTTTACCTAAATTTTTATATCTATTTCAAGCGATACCAATTTTTATTCCTAAATCTTTTTTTGATACTATCGATTCTAGAATTTCCTCTTATATATGGCAGAACAAAAATCCCAGGTTAAGTAAAAAATATTTACAGAAGTCCAAGAAAG
Source organism: Mobula birostris (assembly GCF_030028105.1). Classification (NCBI taxonomy): domain Eukaryota; kingdom Metazoa; phylum Chordata; class Chondrichthyes; order Myliobatiformes; family Myliobatidae; genus Mobula; species Mobula birostris. Next base: position 48,629,498 of record NC_092381.1, read on the forward strand.
ATGGTGGTTTACCATTGCCTAATCTAAGGTTCTATTATTGGACAATTAATATTTGTCCTTACCCAACTAAAAATTTTCCTGTCCTCTCTGATTCTATCCTTTTCCATGATAATGCTAAAGGCCAAGGAGCCGTGGTCACTGTCCCCCAGATGCTCACCCACTGAGAGATCTGTGACCTGACCTTGTTCATTACCTAGTAGTAGATCTAGTATGGCATTCCCCCTAGTAGGCCTGTCCACATACTGTGACAGGAATCTGTCCTGGACACACTTAACAAACTCTGCCCCATCTAAACCCTTGGAACTAATCAGGTGCCAATCAATATTAGGGAAGTTAAAGTCACCCATGATAACAACCCTGTTATTTTTGCACCTTTCCAAAATCTGCCTCCCAATCTGCTCCTCTGCATCTCTGCTGCTACCAGGGGGCCTAGAAAATACCCCCAATAGAGTAACTGCTCCTTTCCTGTTCCTGACTTCCACCCATACTGACTCAAAAGAGGATCCTGCTACATTACCCACCCTTTCTGTAGCTGTATTAGTATCCCTGACCAGTAATGCCACCCCTCCTCTCCTTTTTCTGTCCTCTCTATCCCTTTTAAAGCACTGAAATCCAGGAATATTGAGAATCCATTCCTGCCCTGGTGCCAGCCAAGTCTCTGCAATGGCCACTACATCATAATTCCATGTATGTATCCAAGCTCTCAGTTCATCACCTTTGTTCATGATGCTTCTTGCATTGAGGTACACACATTTCAGCCCTTCTACCTTACTGTCTTTACACCGTTTATTCTGCTTCTCTTTCCTCAAAGCCTCTCTATATGTTAGATCTGGCTTTACTCTATGCACTTCTTTCACTGCTCTATCGCTCTGGGTCCCATCCCCCTTGCAAATTAGTTTAAACCCTCCCGAACCATGCTAGCAACCCTACCTGCAAGGATATTGCTCCCCCTCGAGCTCAGGTGCAACCCATCCAATCTGTACAGGTCCCACCTTCCCCAGAAGAGATCCCAATGATCCAAAAATCTAAAACCCTGCTCCCTGCACCAACTCCTCAGCCACGCTTTCAACTGCCATCTCCTCCAATTCTTACCATCACTATCACGTAGCACTGGCAGCAATCCTGAGAACACCACCCTTGAGGTTCTGTTCTTCAGCCTTCTGCCTAGTTCCCGAAACTCACACTTCAGGACCTCATCCCTCTTCCTGCCTGTGTCGTTGGTCCCAACGTGTATCACGCCTTCTGGTTGCTTTCCCTCTCGTACCAGGATGTCGTGCACCCGGTCAGAGACATCCTGGACCCTGGCACCCGGGAGGCAACAAACCATGCGGGTGTCCTTCTCACGTCCACAAAATCTCCTGTCTGCTCCCCTGACTATAGAGTCTCCAATGACGACAGCTCTCCTCTTCTCCGTCCCACCCTTCTGCACCACAGGGTCAGACTCAGTGCCGGAGGCCCTGCCACCGTGGCTCACACCTGGTCGGTCGTCCCCACCAACAGTATCCAGGACGTTAAACTTATTATTCAGGGGAATGGCTACAGGGGTGCCATCAACAGTTTTGCGTTTTGATTTACAACCCCATCCTATTATGGCAATCTTTGGTTTGCCAATGATAGAACATAGCTTTTGTCCTCTTCAGCCTGTCGGATGATCGCATTTGTTACTTTATGGCCAGGAGATCCATTTTATTGAACCAATCCTCCTACCACATTTCAATGGTTTTCCCAAACTATATTATGTTTAAATTTAGAAAAAATCAGAAGTGACATTTTTGATCCTTCGGTTAAATTTGAAGAGAATTGGAAACCATTTATTCAACATTTCAATATGATGTAATTTGACCTTTCGGAATCCTTCTTATTAACTTAAAATATATGAATAGAGGAGCGGAGTTGACGACATTACTGAACGTGTTCGATTTAAGATATTGGTCTAGTCCTGTTTTGTTCCGTTTGCTTTTTTTTTGAGGTTTAGTATTTAGTTTCATTTCTTTTCGTTTTTTTTTGGGGGGGGTTTCTTTGTATATTTTTTTCTTTTTCTTTCTTTTTTCTCTATGATTAATTATATTAAGAGTTTGGAAGTCTATTATACCTATATTATTTGAAATCTTTTTTGTACATGCTTATCAACAATAAGATTATTCCAATCTCTCTGTATCAATATTGTTATTCTGTTTACAATTTTGGAAAATTAATAAAAAGATTTAAAAAGAAAAGAAAGAGATCTTGACACCCAGGAACTTGAAGCTGCTCACTCTCTCCACTTCTGATCCCTCTATGAGGATTGGTATGTGTTCCTTCGTTCTACCCTCCCTGAAGTCCACAATCAGCTTTTTTGTCTTACTGACGTTGAGTGCCAGAAAGGATTAGGCAAAATAATAGTTTGCATTGGACTAAATGGGACAAAGGGCTTATGTGCTGTAGTATTCTATGACTCTACGACCATCAGTCCTAAGTATTGACTAGTCTGATTTCCTGGATAGAGGAACTCTGTATTTCGGAGAATTGTAGCATCAGTCATTGAAGGCACCTTGCAGTTACTTTTGCTTTGAGATGTTTTGGCTCTGTTCAGATAGACCAATTTTAGGAGGGCTTGAGACAGCCAAAAGGTTGGTCCATTACATGTAGTAGCAGTGTGTCAAAGAGATTGCAAAAAGATGAAATGACAGAGTCAGGAGTTACATGGATATCATGAGTTGGTGGCTGGAAAGGTGATATACCCACAAATGTGTTTTAGTAATAATAATAATAAATAAACAAATTAGGGCACTGAGGGATATGAAGAGTGTTTTATGAAATTGTTCAGGTGTGTTTCAGCAATAATTTAATGTTTAACAGAGTAGCAGGTGAAACAAATATCATATTATAGTGGCCACTTTTTGTGGAGGTGTTTGCAGAAGCCATGTGGAATTGAAGGCAAAATTATGGAGTGCAGCATCAACTGAGCCAGAAATTCAGAATATAAAAATGTCACAAAATGAAGGACAATCCAGGTTGAGGAATATTAGGTAATGTAGAAAGTGTTATTGTAGAAGAATGAAGGATGACCTTATAGAAATGTCTGAAATTATGAGAAGTATAGATAAGGTGGACGGTAATGGTCTTTTCCCCAGCGTTGGCAAAACTATGGGACATCAGTTTAGGGTAGAGGGAGGGGAGGGGAGGGAACGTCGACTCAGACCATGAGAGGCCTGCGTTGGGCATTTTCATGCCCTACAAGGCGTAGATTGGAAGTTTGTGTGGGGCACCACTCCTCGCACAGGGTAGAGGGGAAAGATTTAAAAGGGACCCAAGAGGCATCTTCACACAGAATGCTGAGTATATGAAATATGCTGCCAGAAGAAGTAGTTGAGGAAGGTATAATGGTATCATTTAAGAAGCACTTGGATACATGGAGGGACAGAGCTTGGAGGGATATGGGCTAAACACAGGAAATTGGGACTAGCTGGGGGGAGGTGTTGCACCACAGTTAGCATGAACTGATTGGGCCGAAGATGCAGTATTGCTCTGTGACTCTATGGGGACAGCATCATCATTAGAAGAATTCACTAACAATGTGAAAGGTAAGGTGTACATGGGGTAATGTAGAGAAGCCATTTGAATTATGTCGAATGATGTGTATTGTAGTGGAAGAGAACACAGGCTTGAGAAAAAATGGCAACTCTCAGACTTCTGTTTTCATTATTCCTGTAAATCTCATTAAGTTTACAACTCCTAATAATCAATTAAACTTTACAACTCCTCCCTTGGAGGGTCAGACACCCTGAGCCAATAGGCTGGTCCTGGACTTATTTCCTGGCATAATTTACATATTACTATTTAATTATTTATGGTTTTATTATTATTTAGTTATTTATTGTGCAACTGTAACGAAAACCAATTTCCCCCGGGATCAATAAAGTATACTATGACTATGACTATGACTAAGTGGGAGAACCGAACTCAGAAAGAGCTGAATGTTTGTGATGTGGAGGATATTGAAAGTTTAAGTGTATCATAAGATGTTACCTTATCCCTGGAAATAATAATGCCTGCTCTGTAACATTTGGCAAGTACACTAAAAGGAGCTGAGAACAATCTGGCTGCTGTGCAAGTGTTGGAAATAATCCAATGTTAATTTGAAAATGTTATTATTGTGTTTGTGGTGCTTTATAATATACTGAAAACTGTGTAATTGTAACTGCTATAGTTGCTGACTAGTACTATTAGTCTGTACTGAGTGCTTCTATTGATATTTAGTATGTTATACCATGTAATTAATGTTTATAAATAGTTAAGGGAACAATTGTGGGATGGGATGTGAAGTCAGTAATTTGCAAGTCTTATTTGGACAAATGATTTAAGGGATTATGGAATGCTTGGAAATGTTATGCTTAGCTTGTTGCATTGAATTTATTGTCAAGTCTACTTGAAAATAAGAAAATTTCTGTTTAGTTAATTTTTAAAACTAGTATACATGCCCTAATTAGTTTGTTAATTGTATAATTATATACAGTATTTCATCAGCTGTGGATGTAATTATTTATATAGGTTTTTGTGAGAATTTGTTACTTTGAAGGGAAGCAGTAAATTACATATGAATGTGAGTAATTTGTATAGCATGTTCTGACTTTTTGTATGCAGTTGTATAACTCACCAATATCAGCTGATTGCTGACTCGCTGATTATGTTTCTTGTCTCAGTGAACAGCTACATACAAGAGCCTACAGAGACAACAAATAGATTATAAATAACTAAAATATCAGTTTAAGAGAAAAAATCCATAGTTCTTGTATGCTTAGCCGTGACATTGGGTATTTTCTCAGTGAGAGTGAAGAAATAGTGCGCCATGGTTATTTTCTTTTGTATTTGATGATAAGATGAAGGTATTGCAAATTTTTGTGTAATTTTAGCCTTACAAGCATGCTATGTGCATGAAAGATTGATCTAAAATTGTTTAGTGTCTAATTTTGGACACAAAGCCAATTATAGTGAAGAGCTGATGAAAAAGGAAGCTTGCTATACAAAATTGTCTGTCTTGAATATTAAAATATGACAGGTGTGCTGGATCATATTCAGCCAAAAAACTGTTCATCAATCATAAAGTAGGTGAAGATTGACCGGTGGGAGCAGAAATCTGGAGCTGGGGAGTCGATTTAATGGGTAGTGTGGTTATGGTAATCAGTGGTAACATCTAATATTTAATGTGAAATTAATAGGAATAGTCCCACTTATATTTCAGTTGTTGTTATTGGTATTGTTCATGGTCAATCTTAATCTAGTATCATAAGACAATCAGAATGCAGAAACATTTTCATAATGAATATTTCAGTTGGCAGCAGAGCCCTCATGCAATATTCAGGCAGAGGCCACCCTATTAGGTACACCTGTACACCTAATTGTCAATGCAGATACCTAATCAGCCAATTATGTATCAGCAACTCAATGCATACATGCATGCAGGTATGGTCAAGATGTTCAGTGTTGTTCATACCAAACATTAGAAAAGGGCAAAATGTGATCTAGGTTACTTTCACCATGGAATGGTTGTTGGTGTCCATAAGACTATAAATCATAGGAGCAGAATTAGCTCATTCAGCCCATCGTGTTTGCTCTGCCATTCCATCATGGCAGGGCCCGGATCCCACTCAACCCCATACACCTGCCTTCTTGCCATAACTTTTGATGCCGTGACCTATCAGGAAACTATCAACTTCTGGTTTAAATATACACACGGACTTGGCCTCCACCGCAGTCTGTGGCAGAGCACCCCACAGATTCACTACTTTCTGGCTAAAAGAAATTCCTTCTTACCTCTGTTCTAAAAGGTCGGCACTCAACTTTGAGGCTGTGCCCTCTAGTTCTGGGTACCCCCATTAGAGGAAACATCCCCTCCACATCCACCTTATTTAGTCCTTTCAACATTTGGTAGGTTTCAATGAGATCCCCCCACATTCTTCTAAATTCCAGTGAATTCAGGCCCAAGACTACCAAACTCTTCTCATATGTTAGCCTTTTTATTCCTGGAATCATTCTCATGAACCTCCTCTGGAGTTTCTCCAATGACAACACATCCTTTCTGAGATATGGGGCCCAGAACTGTTGACAATACTCCCAAGTGCGGCCTGACCAGTGTCTTATAAAGCCTCAACATTATCTCCTTGCTTTTATGTACTATTTCCTTGAAAGAAATGCCAACATTGCGTTTGCCTTCTTGACCACAGACTCAACCTGTAGATTAATCTTCTGGGAGTCTGGCACGAGGATTCCTAAGTCCCTCTGCACTTCTGATGTTTGAATTTTCTCCCCCTTAATATAATTGCCTGCACTATTGTTCCTTTTACCAAAATGCGTTATAGGTTTCCCCCGCCATCTGAAGGTAGAACATTCCAATGAAACTGTTCGTAAGCCAGAATGTCGTAAAGCGAAGAAGCAATTACCATTTATTTATATGGGAAAATTTTGTGAGCATTTGCAGACCCAAAAATAACCTACCAAATCATGCCAAATAACACATAAAACCTAAAATAACAGCAACATATAGTAAAAGCAGGAATGATCTAATAAATACACAGATTATATGAAGTAGAAATACTTTTCCACAATCATTGCCTGAACTGTTCTCCGTAGCGAAAATCTCACGCAAGTGCCATTGGCAAAAACACGGCGCAAGCGCTCTCCAGTAACCTTTAAGCTATGAAGCTGCCAAATCATACCAAATAACAGGTAAAAATACACAGCCGATATAAAGTAGAAATAATATATGTACAGTGTAGTATCACTTACTGGAATTGGGACAGTGTCGAACACACTGATGATGGTGTGTTAGGCTGAGTCATTGGAGTTTGAGTGGTGCAGTGGCCCCCACCCTCCGGGCAGAGAACCGATACATTGCCGCGAAGTATGCAGCGGTCCAGCAGTAGCCAGGAGGCACACAGCACATCTTTAAGAAAAAAGCCGAAATAAGCAAGCTAATTAATTAGGTGCCGCCTGGCACGTAATTAATTAGCATGTTTATTTCGGCTTTTTTCTTAAAGATGTGCTGTGTGTCTCCCGGCTACTGCTGCATTCTCCGCGAATCGGTATCTGTCCGCGGCCTGGGGGTTGGGGTGGTGGGACACTGGGGTGTCATCTCATCATCGTCTGTTTTCATTAGAGCAGGCAGCTCATCTTCTCCTATGACTGCCCGCCTTAATGTCGAAGGTCAAGGTTCGTTGTCTGCTGTGGCTGATGTGGAAGGCTTGCTTGACTGCTGAGCCTCGCGCGTTTTTCTATCATTCAGTTCTTTGTAAGTACTCAAACCATCCTGCAAATATCCCCTAAACCGACAGACGCTTTCAAAATTAAAGTCGTACTTTATCATTACTCATTCGGTTTTGATTGTTATCTTTTCCTCTTCCAATTGCAACAGCTCTTCATCTATCAGTTCTTGGTCATGGGATGCCAAAACCTCTTCAACATCATCTTCGTCAGTTTCCACAAGCCAGACTCACTTAGTCCTTACTTCATTCACCACGATCAAAATGCTTAATTATGTCTAGTTTTACACTAAGTGTAACACTCTTACGAGCTCTTTCAGGCTTTTCCGAAACCTTAGAACTCATCTTGCTAACGGCTGCTCACAGGCACATGTTTAAGCAATGCCGGCTGAATGCAGTTCCGAATCCGGGGGAGAGCGGCTGCTCGTGGCGCGCACTGCCTTTTATCGCGCGCTGATTTTTTTTCGCGCACTGCCTTTTATCGCGCGCTGATTTTTTTTCGCGCACTGCTTTTTTCATAACAGTGAAAACACCTTCTGTTAGCGAAAACAGGGTACTAACGTAGGTCTTTCATAACAGTGAGGTTTCGTAAAGCGAACATTCGAAAAGCGGGGGACACCTGTATTGTACATTTCCCAACACTGTATTCCATCTGCCACATTTTTTGCCCATTCTCCTAATTTGTCTAAGTCCTGCTGCAATCACATTGCTTTCTCAGCACTACCTACCCCTCCACCTATCTCGTATCATCCACAAACTTTGCCACAAAGCCATCAATTTCATTATCTGGAGGCGGAACAGGGTAATGATGGCACTAAACAGTGACTCCTTTGCCTGCATCTTTGGAAACAGCTCTGTTTCCATCTTTAATATTTTTATTTTTCCATTTCAGGGTCCTTTTGAAGACCATGACCTGGAGTTACAAGCTGTCTTCAGTTCTTTGTGGGAATGGGACCTGCTCTCAGGGTTTCATAACCAGCCATTGTTGTTTGGCACACTAAGGGCTTGGCCTAAGAGTCTGGCTCAGGTTTGGAAGCCTAGGGGCTCAGGTTTGGAAGCCTAGGATCTCAGGCTCTGGAGACAGGTGGATCGAGGGTCGGTGTCACGGCAGGAGACCCGTGTGTTGTTGGGGGAGTTGAAATATCTATGGCTCTGTGCCTGGAGACCCGGGATATTTGAGATCTTTGGGCACAGAGCTCGATAAAAGCAACGTAACGGACTTTTAACATTGTAAACCAGTGAGTTGTTTGTAATGTCTCCCCGCTCGCTGGGAAAAATAGAGACACCTCCTTCTCCCTTATTAGGGAGAGAGAGAGCCTGTGGTATGTTGTATTCCGGGTGAAACGTGAAGTCTTTCGGGTAACTGCAAGTCTGTGTCTTTGTTATTGCTTTGTTCACGCTTGAGTGCTTGGTGGCGGGCGCCGATTCTTTTCTTTGCCAGTGGGGGGAGGGGGGATTGTTGCTTGCTGCCGCTTACATGCGGGAGGGAGGGGAACTGGGGGGGGCCTTGGGGTTCTAACATTTAACTGTCATTCATTCTTTGGGGCACTCCTCTGTTTTCGTGGATGGTTGCGAAGCAAAAGCTTATCAGGATGTATATTGTATACATTTCTCTGACATTGAATTGGACCTTTGAGCCTTTGAAATCATTGACAAACAATGTGAAAAGTAGTGGTCCTAATACTAACCCCTGAGGAACACCAATATTCACTGGCAGCCAACAAAAAAGGCCTCCTTTATTTCCACTTGCTGTCTCCTGCCTGTCAGCCATTCCGCAATCCATGCCAGTATCTTTCCTGTAACGCTATAGGATTTTATCTTATTCAACACCCTCATGTGTGGCACCTTATCAAACACCCTTCTGAAAATCCAAGTAAATGACATCCACTTCCTCTCCTTTGTGCACCTTACTTGTTACTTCCTTGAAGAACTCGAACAAATTTGTCAAGCATGATTTCCCTTTACAGAAACCATGCTGACTTTGATTTATTTTATCATCAGTCTCCAAGTACCACGAAACCTTATCTTTAATAATAGACTCCAACACTTTCCCAACCACTGAGGTTCGGCTAACTGGAGTATAATTTCCTTTCTTTTGCCTTCCTCCCTTCTTAAAGAGTGGAGCGACATTTGCAATCTTCCAGTCCTCTGGAACCGTGCCAGAATCAAGTGATTCATGAAAGATCATGACCAATGCGTCTGTTAACTCTTCAGCAACCTCTCTGCAGACTCTGGGATGTAGTCCACCTGGTCCAGGTGACTTATCTACCTTAAAACCTTACGTGTCTGATGGGGTTATTTGAATATCTCAGGAATTGCTGATCTGCTGGAATTTTCATGCATATATGTATAACAATCTCTAGAGTTTATAAAGAAACAGAAAAAAAAATCCAGTGAACAGTAGTTTTGTGAGCAAAATAGACCCATTAATGAGAGAGGTCAGATGAGAATGGCCAGACTAGTTCAAGCTGACAAGAAGGTAACAGTAACTCAAATAACCATGCATTACAACAGTGGTGTGCAAAAGACCATCTCTGAATGCACAACATGTCGAACCTTGAAATAGATGGGTAACAGCAGCAGAAGACAATGAACATAGAACCATAGAACCATAGAAACTACAGCACAGAAACAGGCCCTTTGGCCCTTCTTGGCTGTGCTGAACCATTTTCTGCCTAGTCCCACTGACCTGCACACAGACCATATCCCTCCATACACCTCCCATCCATGTATCTGTCCAATTTATTCTTAAATGTTAAAAAAGAACCCGCATTTACCACTCGTCTGGCAGCTCATTCCATACTCCCACCACTCTCTGTGTGAAGAAGCCCCCCCCTAATGTTCCCTTTAAACTTTTCCCCCCTCACCCTTAACCCATGTCCTCTGGTTTTTTTCTCCCCTTGCCTCAGTGGAAAAAGCCTGCTTGCATTCACTCTATCTATACCCATCATAATTTTATATACCTCTATCAAATCTCCCCTCATTCTTCTATGCTCCAGGGAATAAAGTCCTAACCTATTCAACCTTTCTCTGTAACTGAGTTTTTCAAGTCCTGGCAACATCCTTGTAAACCTTCTCTGCACTCTTTCAACCTTATTTATATCCTTCCTGTAATTTGGTGACCAAAACTGAACACAATACTCCAGATTCGGCCTCACCAATGCCTTATACAACCTCATCATAACATTCCAGCTCTTATACTCAATACTTTGATTAATAAAGGCCAATGTACCAAAAGCTCTCTTTACAACCCTATCTACCTGTGACGACACTTTTAGGGAATTTTGTATCTATATTCCCAGATCCCTCTGTTCCACTGCACTCCTCAGTGCCTTACCATTAACCCTGTATGTTCTACGTTGGTTTGTCCTTCCAACGTGCAATACCTCACACTTGTCAGTATTAAACTCCATCTGCCATTTTTCATCCCATTTTTCCAGCTGGTCCAAGTCCCTCTGCAGGCTCTGAAAACCTTCCTCACTGTCTACTACACCTGCAATCTTTGAATCATCAGCAAACTTGCTGATCCAATTTACCACATTATCATCCAGATCATTGATATAGATGACAAATAACAATGGACCCAGCACTGATCCCTGTGGCACACCACTAGTCACAGGCCTCCACTCAGAGAAGCAATTCTCTACCACCACTCTCTGGCTTCTTCCATCGAGCCAACGTCTAATCCAATTTACCACCTCTCCATGTATACCTAACGACTGAATTTTCCTAACTAACCTCCCATGCGGGACCTTGTCAAAGGCCTTACTGAAGTCCATGTAGACAATATCCACTGCCTTCCCTTCATGCACTTTCCTGGTAACCTCCTCGAAAAACTCCAACAGATTGGTCAAACATGACCTACCACGCACAAAGCCATGTTGACTCTCCCTAATAAGCCCCTGTCTATCCAAATGCTTGTAGATTCTGTCTCTTAGTACTCCCTCCAATAACTTACCTACTACTGACATTAAACTCACCGGCCTATAATTTCCCGGATTACTTTTCAATCCTTTTTTAAACAACAGAACAACATGAGCCACTCTCCAATCCTCCAGCACTTCACCCGTAGACAGCGACATTTTAAATATTTCTGCCAGGGCCCCCGCAATTTCAACACGAGTCTCCTTCAAGGTCTGAGGGAACACTCTGTCAGGTCCTGGGGATTTATCCACTTCAATTTTCCTCAAGACAGCAAGCACCTCCTCCTTTTCAATCTGTACAGTTTCCATGGTCTCACTACTTGATTCCCTCAATTCCATAGATTTCATGCCAACTTCCTTAGTAAATACAGACGCAAAAAACCTATTTAAGATCTCCCCCATTTCCTTTGGTTCCGCACAAAGCCGACCACTCTGATCTTCAAGAGGACCAATTTTATCCCTTACAATCCTTTTGCTCTTAATATACTTGTAAAAGCTCTTTGGATTATCCTGCACTTTGACTGCCAAGGCAACCTCATGTCTTCTTTTGGCCCTCCTGATTTCTTTCTTAAGTATTTTCTTGCACTTCTTATACTCCTCAAGCACCTGATTTACCCCCTGTTTCCTATACATTTCATACAACTCCCTCTTCTTCTTTATCAGAGTTGCAATATCCCCTGAGAACCAAGGTTCCTTATTCCTATTCAATTTGCCTTTAATCCTGACAGGAACATACAAACTCTGCACTCTCAAAATTTCCCCTTTGAAGGCTTCCCACCTACCAATCACATCTTTGCCAGAGAACAACCTGTCCCAATCCACGCTTTTTAGATCCTTTCTCATTTCTTCAAATTTGGCCTTCTTCCAGTTCAGAACCTCAACCCTAGGACCAGATCCATCCTTGTCCATGATCAAATTGAAACTAATGGTGTTATGATCACTGGAACCAAAGTGCTCCCCTACACAGACTTCTGTCACTTGCCCTAATTCGTTACCTAACAGGAGATCCAATATTGCATCCTCTCTAGTCGGTCCCTCTATATATTGATTTAGAAAACTTTCCTGAACACATTTTACAAACTCTAAACCATCTAGACCCCTAACAGTATGGGAGTCCCAATCAATGTATGGAAAATTAAAATCCCCTACCACCACAACTTTATGTTTCCTGCAGTTGCCTGCTATCTCTCTGCAGATTTGCTCTTCCAAGTCTCGTTGACTATTGGGTGGTCTGTAATACAATCCCACTAATGTGGCCATACCTTTCCTGTTTCTCAGCTCCTCCCATAAGGACTCAGTAGACAAGCCCTCTAATCTGTCCTGCCTGAGCACTGCTGTAATATTTTCCCTAACAAGCAATGCCACTCCCCCACCTTTCATTCCTCTGCCTCGATATACTCAGTGGGCACTTAATTTTGTACTGAAGATACCTACTAAGGTGGCTACCAAATATATTTGCCACTAAGACTTCTCTGATGGGAGTGTATATATCTTGTATCCTGTCCTGGATATTTTGTGCATATTTTTAAAAATGTATGATCCAGCTTTTAACGTATGATGTAATGATCCACCCAAATATTGATAAAGTTTGTGCAACCAGAACAAATCAGCTGCAATAGCTCATCAATATTTAATTTTATGTTTAATAAAAGCAAAAAATGCTGTATTACTCAGCAGGCCTGGCAGCAGCTGTGGTCAGAGAAACAGAATTCACATTTTAGGTTAAAGACCCTTTGAAATAGTAACTCTGTTTCTCTTTCTGAGTATGCTGAGTTCAAAATCTGTTGAGTGTTTCCAATATTTTCTGTTTATATTTTAGATATCCAGCAAGCACATTGTTTGATTTTCATTTTATTCAGGAAGCTCCCTGTCAGGAGTTTTACGTTCTATCTTTACAGTCACCAACCTAATCAATAGCATTATTTTAAGAATCAATTCAATACATACCTTGAGCCATTGGGTATTTTCAAAAGAAGCTTTTTTTTGTGAGATATACAAACACAGCAAATAAAATGGTCATTTTAAACTCATTCTGGATCTGGTTGTGGCACTGTAAGGACATCCAGCAAAAAAATTATGCATGCAAATGATTTGAAGGGAAGACTTCTAAAATTAATTATTTCTTTTCGCTTTTTTTTATTAAGTGCGATCGTGAACAATAGTCAGATCAGAAATTCTGATCGGGTCAACTGGTTCCCAAAAGAGAACTCTAAAAGGCCAATCAGATGGTTCACTGCTGCTCAGCGATAGAACACAAAACAATCATATGTACAATTAAGAAACATCTGTAACATAAGTTCTGTCAATGAAATAAAGCTGTAGGAAATTACCTGTTTGATTGAGAGTGCCCTTTTGAGAGTAGAGCCAGGGCTGTAAAGTTTGTACTGTGATGATCTGACAGTTTTATTGATAAATCTCAGGCCAGCCACTTCTATCTGCACAATTGTGATTTGAATATAAACCTAAATGTGAAGCAGAGTGGCTGCTGGCTTAGTCGATTTTACATTGAGTTAGTCCTGGCATAATTCAGGAAGGTCTTTATTTTTTCCAGAGCCTTACTGGGAGCATGAGAAGTAAAACTATTTCTGAAATAAAGTCCTTGGAAAGCTTACAGAAAAAATGAAGTTCATTAATACAGTATTAGAACCGTCATGTTCACCCCACATTTCTCCATTGCAAGTATATTTTCTAGCTTATAGATGACAAATAAAGGGCATTGAAAAATACGACTTGATATACTGCCGAAGGGTCTCGGTCCAAAATGTCAACTGTACTCTTTTCCATAGATGCTGCCATGCCTGCTGAGTTCCTCCAGCATTTTGTGTGAGTTGCTCTCAATAATTATATGGTTCTAGAAAAATGACTGAAGTTATAAAAGAACTTCTTCATTACAATGTATATAGCGGCATCGCTGTTTTAATCAATCATGAAAAGCTATGGAAGACATGATTTACTGAACTTAACTGAGAGTTGACATGGTTGTCAGTGTGACTGAGCAGTTCCCTGTGATGGCAGAGGAGAAACAGACCATCTCAGATGTACAAACCTGTCTCTAATCTCACACGGTTCAAGAACTGATGTGATGTGATGGGGCTATGTTACAATGTTTGAAATTTGCCACTGCGGTGAGAGACAAACTATGAAATATCTTTTGGCGTGCCCTCTATTTCAGGAGAGATCATATAGCATTCGGTATTTTGCATGATGCTTGTAAGTAAATCAAATGGGGTTATAGTGGATGGATAGGAGAAGTATTACTGACTTTGAATACCTAATTAGAGAATCAGGACATTGGCCAGGCATCCTAAGATAGATAATAACATAATGAACATTTTAAAATAGCAATATTTCATCTGTTCAAGCATTCTTACAACAATGGATGTATAAGGATAAATCCATCTTCCTACATTCTTGTCATGGCCGCAGGGGGATGAATTCGAGTCTTCTATTCAGGCAAAAATAGAAAACATCATATTTTGGCATTCAAATGAAATCTTTCTGATTAATTCTCAGTATGTCAAAGTATACCTCTGTGACAACATAATTGCTTCTTTCTGGAAATTTAAAATATGATACCAAAAGAATAATACAGCGGAAGATTATTTGTGAAAATTTAATGACTACCAAGTCACTGAACCTCAAAATCAGTGGAGCTTGAAATACAGTTTCAAAAACTAATTTGGAATAAATAGATGAGAAATATATTTAGGAGTGATATACTTCTCCACCTGTCTAACTTGTAGGTTGGAATTTTCTTGATTTACCCTTTCATTACCCTCCCACTATTAGTAATTACATTATATTTGATGATGTCTTTGCAGTCACATTTTTAAAATTCAGATTGACCTGTAGTAATGCAGAAAGAGCAGGACAATGCTTTAAAATTTAACCAGTAATCTCACATTTATCATAATATATTTTCCAAATAAGTTAATAACTTACCAAGTTAAATGACCATTTTTATAATGCTGTTATTGCAGTAAAAATTTCTAGAAAGAGGTAGAGAGAGAGAGAGAGAGAGAGAGAGAGAGAGAGAGAGAGAAATACTTAAAAGAAATTAGGAAGGCAAGAAAGTGACATAAAATTTCTCCGACAGGTAAGATTAAGAAATAATGTCAAATCATCCTATGTACGTGGTGTACTTAAATCAAAAGAATTGCAAGATGTTGCCCGTTCACCAAAGGGACAATGGTCAATATTTTGAATGGTTATTTTTTATTGAGGTGAAAGAAATTATTGTTGGAGTTTCCAGTTTGAATTGTGAAATTCCAGAACATATTAAATTTGAAAAGAAGCACTTATTAAATACTTTAGCAGGCATAAACTCTAAGAAATTGATAAGATGTATCCCAGGCTGCTATGAGAGGCAAGGGAGAAGATTGCTCTAGCAGAGCAATGGACAATAGAGATAATTCCTGATTAGCATAAGATACATCACTCTGGAGGTGGGGGTGGTCAAATAAAGTTACAACTATTGAGGATTACTGAGGTACAAAGGAACTTCGGTGTACATCCAAAGACCTCTGAGGTGGCAACACAGGTAGATGGGGTAAAGAAGTCATCCATGGTGCTCAACCACATTGGCTGGAACGTAGAGTAAAGGAGCAAGTCACAGGTCAAATAATGTGTGTATTTCTAGTTACCACGCTATAGGTAGGATGTGATTGCATTGAAAAGAATGCAGACAAGACTCATCAGAGTGTTGGCTAGGATGGAAAGTTAGAGTCACAGAACACTATGGCACAGAACAGGCCCATCGGACTATCGAGTCCACGGAGGCCACATCCGTGCGTATAGTTAAGGTGAAAGTTGATAGTTTCCTGATCGGTCAGGGCATCAAAGGATATGACAAGAAGGCAGGTGTATGGGGTTGAGTGGGATGCGAGATCAGCCGTGATGATGATGGAATGGCAGAGCAGACTCGAGGGGCTGAATGGCCTACTTCTGCTCCTATGTCTTCTGGTCTCTTTGCATAACAAACTAATAATTGTGATTTAAGTTCACAATGCAACAGCAGGAGAATTTGTGCTGGTTGTCATGCAAGGAATTATTTTGTGCAGAAAGTACACCAGTACTAAGAAAACCAGTTTCTTGGCATATTCTCCTCGTGGTGAAATCCAGTGCTTTGTTTGTATCTTTATAACTTAGCTTGGTGAAATTTTGGATTGTAATGTATGATTAATAATGTGAACTTTGTGAGAAATATAGTTTAAAATGCCTATAATAGAAACTTAAGGGGTTAATCGGAAGCTTGAATATAATTAATTTAATAATTTATATGTTTATGATAAGCAAAAGCAGCTTTATAAAACATTAAATAACTAATGGAATATTGATTCACTATATTTTTAAAATTTGTAATTCAAAGAGGAAAGAGTCCTCAGTGCTGATATAGAATATCAATGTTTATGCAATTTCACTTGTATGTATCTGCATATACTTACTTTATTGTACCATTTAAAACTGCAGTTAATTTTGCAGAACTGAAGCTGGTTTGACTGAATACATGACTTGATTCCTAAGCTGCAGTGTAGCTTGCATATTGTTTAATGAAAGCAAATCTGTTTTCTTCCAAATTGCAAACAGGGCATCAACTGACAGGGCATCTACTAATTTAGAAATGCGTGTTTGTCAAATCCCTATTGACTCATTTTTTTGCCACCCGTAGTTTTAGCACTTACCATACATGATTCTATCAATTAAGGTAAGTTGATTAATATTGGCCTTAATGAAATATATCACATCACCACCGTACCTTAGTCAAATGGAAGTATCAGGAACCATCTGCTCCTGTGGATAAATCACACTGTTGGAATCTGTTTACATTAAAATTAGGTTAGAAATGGCTTGTGAGAAAAAGTGCAGTGCAAAACAGGTTTTGTTTCCTTTCAGTGTAGGTAACATATGAGTGGACTGGTATTACCTTCCTTATTGGAGACATATTATTTTTTGTGATTGAAAAGTCAGTATAGGTTATTATTAACATAAAAAAGGAAAATCTTTATTCGTTGTCTTTTTGCAATTCAGATCATTTATCACACTTGCCCTGTAAAAGCCATGCCCAAACAAAAGTTCTTTGTAATCCAAGACCCAATGGTCATCACAGGGCCCGATGAATGAGGCAATCTGAGAGAGACCTTATTGTTACAAGCAGGGCAAAAAATTGAGATAACTGACAGGAAAGCATAATCACCAGCAAGCAAAAGAACTCTGTAACTGAGAAAAAAATTTCTTCATCTAATTAATCATGTGAATTTTAAGGCATAATCGAGGCCTGGTGCCAGGCAAATAACCTTTTCCTCAAGGTCAACAAGACAAAGAAGAACTTGCACCACTCACACCCAGCTCTCTATCAGTGGAAATTGTGAGCAGTTTCAAATTTTTGGAAGTACGTATCTCACTCAACTTCTCATGGTCCTAGAGTACATTTTACACATCAAGAAAGCTCACTAACGTCTCTACTCATGCCTTCTACAGATACACAGTAGAGAGCATCCTAACATGCTGCATCACTGCAATGTGCCAGACAGGAAAGCTCTACAATGGGTAGCAAATACTGCCCAACCTATCACTGGCACAAGCCTACCTGATGTTAAGGACATATACACAGAAAGATGCCAGAAAATGGCTAGCAATATCATGAAAGATCCCACCTATCCTGCTCATGGACTGTTTGTCCCACACAGATCAGAGAAATGTCTATTTAGCATCCACCAGGCTCAGAAACAGTTCCAATCCACAAGCAGTAAGCATCACTTTATGGGTATACATACAATCAATCTATGTATATAAACTGTCTTATGTATCTATATTTAGATTAGATTAGATTCAGCTTTATTGTCATTGTGCTGAGTACAGATACAAAGCCAATGAAATGCAGTTAGCATCTAACCAGAAATGCAAAGAGTAGTGTTATTTACAAAATAACTGCGAATAAAAAGTAAGTGCTACAGCACACAAATATAAAAGTACTGAGACAGTACAATATGGGTGCAGTACTGCTTAGATGCTGTAATGTGAGGTTCAGCAACGTCACAGCCTCAGGGAAGAAGCTCTTCCTGTGCCTGCTGGTGCGGGAGCGGAGGCTCCTGTAGTGCCTACCGGATGGGAGGAGAGTAAAAAGTCCATGGTTAGGGTGAGATGCATCCTTGATAATGCAGCGTTTTTGGTAGATGTTCTCAATGGAGGGCAATTGGGTGCTGATAATCCGCTGGGCAGTTTTCACCACCCGCTGGAGTGCTTTGTGGTCCGATATGAGACAATTGCCATACCACACTGAGATGCAGTTGGTGAGTATGCTCTCAATGATACAGTGGTAAAAGTCCGTCAGTATCCTGGGATAGAAGTGAACTTTCTTGATGCTCAGCAGGAAATAAAGGCGCTGTTGTGCCTTTTTGATCAGGATGAAGGAGTTCAGGGACCAGTTGAGATCCTTGGAAGTGTGGACACCAAGGAATTTATTTATATTTATTGTGTTTTTTTTTTATAATTATGTTCTTTATCTAATATGTGTGCTTTTCTGGTACTTCATCTGATCCAGAGTAACAAGTATTCTGTTCTCATTTACAGTTATGTACTGGAAATGACATTAAACAATTTTGAATAATTAAAGGACTACAATTGTATTGAGAGAGAACCATATACACCCAGTGGCCACTTTATTAGGTACACCTGTACGGCTGCTCATTAATGCAAATATATTATCAGACAATCATGTGGCAGCAACTCAATGCATAAAAGCATGCAGACATGATCAAGAGGTTCAGTTGTTGTTCAGACCAAATATAAGAATGGGGAAAAAAGTGACCTAAGTGACCTTCACCGTGGAATGATCGATGGTCCCAGATGGGGTGGTTTGAGTATCTCAGAAACTGTTGACCCCATTGGATTTTCACACAAGTGTGTCTAGAGTTACAAAGAATGGAGCAAAAAAAACAAAAGAAACAAAAAATCCAGTGAGAGGCAGTTCTGAAGGTGAAAATGCCTTGCTAATGAGAGAGGTCAGAGGAGAATAGCCAAACTGGTTCAAGCTGTGAGGAAGGCAGATTAACTCAGATATCCACCTATTTCAACAGTGGAGCACAGAGGAGTATTTCAGAACACACAGCATGTCAAACCTTGGAATGGATAGGCTACAGCAGCACAGGACCACAAGCATACCCAAAGTGACCACTCTATTAGATACAAGAGGTCCCTAATAAAGTGGCCACTGATGTATATCACTTTCCTCATAAACATATCAAGTCAATTCTCTTTGGTAAAGGCTAAGGAGAATGAGAATGTTGTTCACCTATGCCCGGACAATCAACATCAGTGCTGCGTAATAAGAGTTTCCTTTTAATCAGGAGGGTGATCGAGGTTTTAAAGGCAGCATTTTCTCTGATCTGAGGAGCAACTAGTCACGGAAAGGGATTCACTATAAAGGGAAAATACAAGTGTAACGTTCCGTTATTTTGGCTCGTGTATGTCTAGGGGAAATCCCGCCCAGCACCTGCTTCAGCAGTCTCCTCAGGGTCAATCGTCGCTCGAATCAATCACAAACATCAATCATCAGCCAGCACACCCAGTAAATTTTAACACATACACTTTACAGATATTACTAATTCTAGGGCATTAATATACATTTGATACAGAGAGGAAAGTAATGGAAAAAAAAGGCGCCAACACTTATCAAAGTCCAAGTTCTTCGCGCGCTACCGTTGGAGCTCAAGTTCGACGTCAGACGACCACCCGAATTCCGTCGACCCACGGCTCGGGACCACCCGAAGTGATCGACCGGAGCATCTCCGCACGTCCGCCGTCCTCCTCGTCTCTCCGCCAAAACTCAGTCCACAGTCATATCATACAGCATGGCATCCGAAAACAAAACGATACATAACCACCCATTGGCTAATAGCACCCTCTTATCACCCTCTAAACCACAATAAGCTGCTAGCGCAAACTCTCTGCAGCGTTAAAACACAATAAAGCCGCATTCCACAGATTAACATAACAAAAATCGCCATTTTAAATGTAACAAAAGAAAGACCCCGTACACTCTCCCCCCACCTAAAAAAGTCATGCCCTCATGACGTTAACAGAATTCACTAGTACTCCTTGTAAAACACAAAACCCAACCCAGGTGCATAACGCAGTGACATATCTTTGCAGGGCAGTAGAGATCACACCCTGCTCTCCCGGCGCTATATAAGTGAGTCTTTCCGGGGGATGCCTACTCCTCTGAGGCCTCTGGACTTCCTCTGCCGTCTCTCCCTGTTCAGACACCCTAGTTGACCCCTCGAGCCTATCTGACGGACCTTCCCCTTCACCGGGATCCCTCTGCCCCGGTGAGCCCTCTGGCTCGGGCTCTGCCTCCACCCTCTCCTCCCCCAATGCCGGCTGAAATACAGGCGGCTCTGCAACACCCTCCCTCGGTTCCCCTGACTCAGTGATGGAAGGGCCAAGAGTCTCTTCTCCTGGCACCGGGGAATCAGCGAACGGAAGCAGGTACCACACGTCCGAATCATCATCTTCCGATGACGTATCCCTTCTCGAGGTGGGGACCGGCCCCGTTTTCTTCGCAGCGGCCTCTTCCCGCGCCCCGCGCCCTCGCAGAGTCCTCGTACTAGGAGTAAACTCCCATTCGGACTCTGGGTCCATCTTCACCTCTCGACCCAGAGGCAACAGGTGGTTCCGATGGAGTACCTTGACAGGCCCCTGCCCGCCCTCAGGTCTCACCCGGTAAACCGGGAGATTCGGCATCTGACTCTCCACCACATATGGGGTGGCTGCCCAACGGTCCGCCAACTTGTGCTTACCCTGTAGTCCTAAATTCCGGATAAGGACTCGGTCTCCCGGCAATAGCTGGACGAACTTTACCTTCTGATCATACCTCCTTTTATTCCGCTGGTTCTGCTTGGTGGCTGCCGCCTCAGCCAACTCGTACGCCCTTTTCAACTCTCTCCTCATATCGGACACGTACTTCAGACATGGCTTCGAAGGTATTTCCCCCGCTTCAGTCCCAAAACACAGATCAATGGGCAACCTCGCTTCCCGTCCGGACATCAGATAGTCGGGCGAGTACCCCGTAGCATCATTGCAAGTACAATTGTAACAATGAACCAAATGGGCGATGTGCTGACTCCACTTACTCTTCCGTCCAATCTCCAAGGTGCCGAGCATGTCCAGCAGGGTCCGGTTAAACCTTTCGGGTTGAGGATCACCCTGCGGGTGATAGGGGGTGGTTCTGGACTTTTCAACCCCAAGCATATCCAGCAATTCATGGATAAGCCTGCTCCCGAAGTCCCGTCCCTGATCACTGTGGATCCGCCGGGGAAGGCCATAATGAACAAAGTACTTCTCCCATAACACCTTCGCCACTGTAGTCGCTTTCTGATCCTTAGTAGGGAAAGCCTGCGCATATCTAGTGTAGTGATCCGTGAGGACCAAGACATTCGCGGTATTGCTGGTGTCCGGCTCAATAGACAGGAAATCCATACACACCAGGTCCATGGGTCCTGCACTCTGCAAGTGGGATAACGGAGCCGCCTGCGCAGGCAAGGTCTTCCTCCTGACGCAACGGCTACAGGTCTTACAGTATTCTTCCACCTCCCCCCTCATCCGGGGCCAGTAAAACCGGTCCTTGACTAATCCATAGGTCTTCTCTACCCCTAAGTGCCCGGAATCATCATGTAGAGCCTGAAGCACAGCCTTTCGATACTTCTCGGGCATGACCAGCTGCCAGCGCCGGGGGTGGTCCGGAGGCGACGTGACTCGGTACAGGACGTGGTTCTTCAGCTTCAACCGGGGCCACTCCTTCAGTAGTAGAGGAACGGAGGCATGTTTCGCCTTCTCCACCTGCCCCATATCACCCTGGCTAACCGCGTACCAGATAGTGCCAAGGCTTGGGTCATCACGCTGAGCCCCCTGTACTTCCTGGTGACTCAACTCCGGCAGCTGCCGGTTCCTCAGAGCAGTCACAGTACAGTAAACAGTGGGCAGCGCGTCATCGTCAGCCCCCAGTTGATCTACTGCCCGATCCGTTCCCATCTGTGCTCCTACTTCCCCGTCGCTCCCAACTTGACACATGGCCTTTACTCCCTGGGCAGGGACACTCTTCCACTCCTCGGCCGTGCCCGACTCGTCATGCGCCCGACGAGACAGGGCATCTGCATCGATGTTCCGACTCCCCGGGCGGTACTTCAGGCTGAACTCATAGGCAGACAAGGCTGCTAACCACCGGTGCCCAGTAGCGTCCAGCTTCGCCGAAGTCAGGATATAAGTGAGGGGGTTGTTATCAGTTCTCACTTCAAACTGGGCCCCATATAGGTAGTCACTCAACTTGTCTACCACCGCCCATTTCAATGCCAAGAACTCCAGCTTGTGAGTGGGATAGTTTCTCTCAGATGGCGACAAGCTCCGACTGACAAACGCCACTGGCCTCAATCCGTTTCCCTGTTCCTGGTACAGAACAGCCCCCAGACCGTCGTGACTGGCATCAGTGTGCAGAACATACGGCTTCCGGGGATCAGCAAAAGCCAACACTGGGGCCTGTGTCAGCGCCCTTTTTAGAGATTGGAACGCCTCCTCACATTGAGCATCCCACCTCACTCCAAAAGGCTCCCCCGGGTTCAAGTATCCTCCTACCTCCGACCCTCGGTCTCCCTTCCTCCTCCTCCCCACAGGTGGATAGCCACACAGCAGCTGGTTCAATGGATGACTCATTTTCGCATATCCTTTCACGAATCGCTGGTAATATCCGCAAAACCCCAAAAACGAGCGTAAGGCGCTCACCTTCTGAGGTCTCGGCCAGGTGGTGACTGCGGCTATCTTACCCGGATCGGTGGCCACTCCATTTCGCGAGATTATGTGCCCGACATAGCTGACCGACGTCTTACAGAACTGGCATTTATCCAGGGAAAGTTTTAACCCTTCCTCTTTCAGCCGACTCAGCACCTTCAGCAGCCGCTCCTCATGTTCCTCCAACGTAGATCCAAACACTATCAGGTCGTCCAGGTACACCAATACCTCCAGCAGGTTCATGTCCCCCACTGTCCGCTCCATGAGCCGCTGAAAGGTGGCTGGGGCCCCCGAGATACCTTGGGGCATTCGTTCGAACTGGAAAAACCCCAGGGGACAGATAAAAGCTGTCTTCTCCTTATCAGTCTCGCTCATCGGAATCTGGTAATACCCACTCCGCAAATCCAATACACTGAACCACTGTGCACCACTCAGACAGGCCAATGCATCTTCTCCACCAGCCTGCTCTTATACGCCGGCGGTACAGGGGAGTTTTCAAAATTAAAGGCCTCCTCGGTCAGCCGCCCCCCGTCTCCCAATAGTTCTCTTCCAGTGGGCTTCACGGGGGCGCTGGACATCACCGTCACCGGGAACAAGTGCGCGAGGGGCATCCCGCGCTTAAAGGTGATCTCCCTCTTCGTTATGTTCCGTATCATCACCCCCATCCGCCGTGCCTGTACAGCTGAGGGCCTCTGCAATTCAGGTCTCACCAGCGCCCCAGCCGGGAACCAGGACTCCCTTTCCAGGTCGTCGGGGGCGTCTACTAGCAGGGCCTCTCCCGGCGGCAATCCGGGGAATCTGGGGGTTCCCATCACTAATGCCGCCTCCCCTGGCTGTATCACCTTAGGCCTCACCTGAGTGCACCACACCGTCCCTTGTTTGCACTCCGGGTCCAGCCCCTGGGGGTCACTCACTCCTTCGTACACTCCTCGGAACACGGGGTGTACCGAGAGGGTCTCCAAAAAGTTCTCCCCCCCCCTTCTTCTTACAGGCTCCCAAGAGCCGTCGCACCAGAGGGGAGTTAGTCCCCACCAACAGGGCAGCACCACCGGTCTCCACCGGGTCCGGACAAACCAACACCAGCGTCTCAAAGGCTTCCGATACTCCCACATCTCCCTCTGAAAATTCCAATCTCACTGACAAGTATCCATCGTACGGGTAATCACCATCACTTATGCCCCAAATCTCCAATGCGTTAAACGGAGTTACTGCCAAATGCTTCAGATATTTGTGGTAGAACGACCGGTACAGTAAGGTAACCTGCGACCCGGTGTCAAGGATGGCTTTCGCAAAGATGCCCTCTATCCGTAGGGACACGCTGGAACGGGGCCCCACCAGTCCATCAGGAATTTGGGCTTGTTCGTTCCGGGGTTCCATAGAGGTTTTCTGGGAACATGTTCCTCCCGAGACTCCAGTCCGTTCCCTCACTGAGCCTCTCTTAAGTTTCCCGACACCTCTCCCTTCTTGGTGGCCTGGGGGCCCTCCCCCCTCGGCACATCTCGTCTCTCACAATCCTTCCGTAAGTGGCCAGCTTCCCCACAGTGGTAGCACGCCCCCGGCCACTCACATTCCCGGCGGAAATGCCCCTCTCTCCCACAGTTATAGCACCCACTACTCGCCGCCTCTCTCCTCCCGATACGGGCCCCCGAGGACCCCTTGGATTTCTCTGGTCTCATCCCGGCTACCACCTCCTGAACCGCTGAAGACCGTCCCCGAGGGTCCGAGCCCCCTGGTCGGCCCAAAGCACACTCCTCGGCCCGTACCTCTCGGATCAGCCGTCCGAATGATGGAGGGGAGCTCTGCTTAAATGACTGCCGTACAGTCCAAGCCACCCTGTCATCCTCCCGGAAACCGCTACATATCTGGCTCATCCTTAACTCCGCCACATCGTCCTCCCTCACTATACCTCGTCGCAGCAACCCCGTAAGCTTTCCTTCCAGCCTGAAAGCATAGTCGGAGAGCTTTTCCCCTCTTCTCTGCCCCATCCATTGAAACTCTGCTAAATGCCGCCAGGGATCCCCTGACAGTCCAAACACTTCCTCCAAAGCGTCTAAACACTCCGATAGGGAAGCCAAGGGGCGTGCCGCTCTCAGATCGCGGACCACCCGGGCTGCCCCGCCCCTTAAGCTTTCCACCAATCGCTGTCTCTTTTCCTCATCCGAAACTGGCCACACCTCTAACAATTGGGATGTATCTTCAACCCAGGTCTCATAGTCATCCTCCCCTTCCGGGGTGGGCTTGGCTCCCGAGAAAATTCTCAGCTTCGGGCGGTGCACCTCAACCCTTCTCGCCAGGGAGATAATGGCAGCCGTTAACTCGGCTGTCTCCTCAAGCCCATGGGGGCGAGGCCTGGCCAAACCTTCCCACTCCACACCTCTACCTCTTGCTACGGGCACCCGGCCGAGGGCCTCATCTAGCTCCTCCGGCACCTCCTCACTTGCGTCCTCGGGGAGGGTATGGAGACCCCACGGCCCCGCCTCCCCCTGGACATGGACTGTCGCTGGTAATTCTAAAGTCATGACGTCGGCACTCGCCCGCACCAACATCCAGCTAGCTTCCAGTTCTTTCCCACCCCTTCTAGCTGCAAGTTCTACCTGCCCGATACCTTTAATCAAACTCAACCCTCGCACCAGTACCTCTGCCGGAATGCGATAATCGGCCCCGCTTACCACACACGCATGATTCACCGGTACCTCCTCCATTTCACACCAACTTACAATCTTATCTCGCTCCATCTTCACACCACTTACCGCAACCACAAGTACAACTTTCCCGAAAAAAAATCCAAATCCCTGACGGTAGCCCCCACTTGTAACGTTCCGTTATTTTGGCTCGTGTATGTCTAGGGGAAATCCCGCCCAGCACCTGCTTCAGCAGTCCCCTCAGGGTCAATCGTCGCCCGAATCAATCACAAACATCAATCATCAGTCAGCACACCCAGTAAATTTTAACACATACACTTTATAGATATTACTAATTCTAGGGCATTAATATACATTTGATACAGAGAGGAAAGTAATGGAAAAAAAGGCGCCAACACTTATCAAAGTCCAAGTTCTTCGCGCGCTACCGTTGGAGCTCAAGTTCGACGTCAGACGACCACCCGAATTCTGTCGACCCACGGCTCGGGACCACCCGAAGTGATCGACCGGAGCATCTCCGCACGTCCGCCGTCCTCCTCGTCTCTCCGCCAAAACTCAGTCCACAGTCATATCATACAGCATGGCATCCGAAAACAAAACGATACATAACCACCCATTGGCTAATAGCACCCTCTTATCACCCTCTAAACCACAATAAGCTGCTAGCGCAAACTCTCTGCAGCGTTAAAACACAACAAAGCCGCATTCCACAGATTAACATAACAAAAATCGCCATTTTAAATGTAACAAAAGAAAGACCCCGTACACAAGCAACACAGGAGCGGCCATTCTGTTTTGAGCGTACCAGTCTGTAAAGTGGCTTTTAAGCCTCAGTCTTGGGTGAGGTAAAGTATCTTGAAAGTTACTCTCCCTCTGTTCTTATTTATTCATTCCTCATCTGAGGAGCCGAGTGGTAATGTTGCAGCTATATAGGACCCTGGTCAGACCCCACTTGGAGTACTGTGCTCAGTTCTGGTCGCCTCACTACAGGAAAGATGTGGAAGCCATAGAAAGGGTGCAAAGATTTACAAGGATGTTGCCTGGATTGGGGAGCATGCCTTATGAAAACAGGTTGAGTGAACTCAGCCTTTTCTCCTTGGAGTGACGGAGGATGAGAGGTGACCTGACAGAGGTGTATAAGATGATGAGAGCCATTGATCGTGTGGATAGTCAGCGGCTTTTTCCCAGGGCTGAAGTGGTTGCCACAGGAGGACACAGGTTTAAGGTGCTGGGGAGTAGGTACAAAGGAGATATCAGGGGTAAGTCTTTTATGCAGAGAGTGGTGAGTACGTGGAATGGGCTGCCGGCAACAGTGGTGGAAGCGAATATGATAGGGTCTTTTAAGAGACTTTTGGATAGGTAGATGGAGCTTAGAAAAACAAGGGCTATAGGTAAGCCCTAAGGTAGGGACATCTTCGGCACAACTTTGTGGGCCGAAGGGCCTGTGTTATGCTGTAGGTTTTCTATGTTTCTAAGGTGCAGGATATCTACGTCTCAAAGAGGAGGAAGTGTTCTAAAGGCAAGATGACACAACCGTGGCTAACAAGAGAAGTCAAAGCCAATATAAAAGCCAAAGAAAGGGTATATAATAAAGCAAAAATTAGTGGGCATTTAAAGGATTGGGAAGTTTTTAAAAACCAACAGAAGGCAACTAAAAATATCATTAAGAAGGTAAAGATGGAATACAAAAGTTAGCTAGCCAGTAATATTGAAGAGGATACCTAAACACTCTTCAGATACATAAAGTGTAGAAGAGAGGTGAGAGATATTGGACTGCTGGAGAGGTCATAAAGGGGAACAAGAAAATGGTGGTCAAACTGAATAAGTATTTTGCATTAGTCTTCAGTGTGGAAGATGCTAGCAGTAGGGTGGAAATTTCAGGTGTCAGAGGTCATGAAGTGTATGAAGTTACTTGGGAAACTGAAAAGTCTGAAGGTAAATAAATCACCTGGACCAGATGGTGTACACCCCGGGGTTCTGAAAGAGGTCTCTGAAAAGATCATGGATCTTTCAAGAATCACTAGATTCTGGTATGGTTCTGCAAGACTGGAAAATTGGAAATGTCTCTCCACTCTTCAAGAGGGGACAGAGGCAGACGAAAGGAAACTATAGGCCAGTTACTCTGACCTCAGTGGTTGGGAAAATGTTGGAGTTGATCGTTAGGGTTGTGGTTTTGGGGTACTCGGAGGCACATAATAAAATAGGCCATAGTCAGCATGGTTTCCTCAAGGGAAAATCATGACTGACAAATCTGGTGGGATTCTTTGAAGAAATAACAAGCAGGTTAGACAAGAAAGAACTGGTTGATGTCTGTATTTGGATTTTTGGAAGGTCTTTGAAAAGGTGCCACAACTGAGGCTGCTTAACAACCACAAGCCCATGGTATTAAAGGAAAGATTCTAGCAGTGGCTGATTGGCAGGGGCAAAGAGTGGGAATAAAGGGAGCCTTTTCTGATTGGCTGCTGGTGTCTAGTAGTGTTCTACAGAGATCTGTGTTGGAACTGATTACGCTATATGTCAATGATTTGGATGGTGGAATTGATGGCTTTGTTGCAATGTTTGTGGATGAAATGAAGATAGGTGGAGGGGTGGGTGCTTTTGAGGAAGTAGAGAGGCTACAGAAGGACACATAGATTAGGAGAATAGACAAAGAAGTGGCAGATGGAATACAATGTTGAGAAGTGTATGGTCATGTACTTTGGTAGAAGAAATGAAAGGGTTGACTTTTTCTAAGTAGAAAATACAAAACTCTGAGGTGCAAATGGACTTGTGAGTCCCTGTGCAGGATTTCCTAAAGGTTAATTTGCATGTTGTGTCTGTGGTGCGGAAGGCAAAAGTGATGTTAGCAAATATTTTAAGAGGACTAGAATATAAAAGCAAGGATGTAATGTTGAGACTTTATAAAGCACTGGTGAGGTCTCCTTTAGAGTACTGTGACCAGCTTTGGGCCCTTACCTTCAAAAGTATGTGCTGAAACTGGAGAGAGTTCAAAGGAGATTCATGAAAATGATTCCAGGATTTCAGGAGTTCAGGGAGGTAGAAATGCCTCAGGACTTGCACCACCAAGTTCAAGAACAGTTACTACCCCTCAGCCATGAACAAAAGGGGATAACTACACTCATTTGACTTCTGGTATTCCCACAACCAATGTTTCACTTTAAGGACTCTTTATCTTGTTATTTCATATTTGTTATTTATTGATGTGTATTTGCAGTTTGTTGTCCATTGATTCTCTTTACAGTAGTTACTGTAGGATAGATTTGCTAAGTATGCCTGCGGAAAAAGAATCTCAGGGTTGTATGCCGTGACATGTATGTTCTCTGATAATGAATTTTACTTTGAACTTTGAATGTTGAGCAGCTTGTCATATGAAGAGGTTTTGAAGGCTCTAGTCCTATATTTACTGGAATTCAGAATAATGAGGTGTGAATGATGGTTTTTCCCCTATATTATCTTGTATTGCATTGTACTGCTGCCGCTATATTAAACAAATTTCACGACAAATGCCGTTGATTCTGACCTAATTGAAACCCATCAAATGCTGAACTGCCTTGATAGAGTGGATGTGTAGAGGATGTTTCCAGTGGTGGGAAATCTGAAACTAGGGGACACAGCCTCAGAACTGAGGGATGTTCTTTTAGAATGGAGATGAGGAGGAATTTCTTTAGCCAGAGAGTAATGAATCTGTGGAATTCTTTGCAACAGGCAGCTGTGGAGGCCAAGTCTTTATGTATATTTAAGGCAGAGTTTTATAGATTCTTGATTTGTCAGGGCATGAAGGGATTTGAGGTGGGGGGAGGAAGGCTGAGGTTGGTGCTTGAGGGGAAATGAATCAGCCATGATGAAATGGTGGAGCAGACTTGATGGGCCAAATGGCCTAATTCTGTTCCTATATCTAATTCTGGTCTTATTATGTAGAATCAGGGTAACCTCTGGGTCCAATGGTGCCTCACAAGTACAATCACTGAGATACAATAAACAATAGACAATAGGTGCAGGAGTAGGCCATTCAGCCTTTCGAGTCAGCACCACCATTCACTGTGATCATGGCTGACCATCCACAATCAGTACCCTTTTCCTGCCTTCTCCCCATATCCCTTGACTCCGCTATTTTTAAGAGTTCTATCTAACCCTTTTTTGAAAGAATCCAGAGAATTGGTCTCCACTGCCTTCTGAGGCAGAGCATTCCACAGAACCACAACCCTCTGTGTGAAAAAGTTTTTCCTCAACTCCGTTCTAAATTGTCTACCCCTTATTCTTAAACTGTGGCCTCTGGTTCTGCACTCCCCCAACATCGGAACATGTTTTCTGCCTCTAGCGTGTCCGATCCCGTAATAATCTTATATGTTTCAATCAGCCTCTCACCCTTCTAAATTCCAGTGTATACAACCCCAGTCGCTCCAATCTTTCAACATATGACAGTCCCGCCATCCCGGGAATTAACCTCGTGAACCTATGCTGCACTCCCTCAATAGCAAGAATGTCCTTCCTCAAATTTGGAGACCAAAACTGTACACAATATTCCAGGTGTGGTCTCACCAGGGCCTGTACAACTGCAGAAGGACCTCTTTGCTCCTATACTCAATTCCCCTTGTTATGAAGGCCAGCATGCCATTAGCTTTCTTCACTGCCTGCTGTACCTGTGTGCTTACTTTCAGTGACTGATGAACAACAAACTATACAAATCCATTAGACAGATGGCACATTCATTGGTCAAAGGTGCATCTTTACTGCCATTGCAGTACCTCTTATATTTACATTTTCTTTCTTTCCAGTGCAGCACAGGAACAGGCCCTTCAGCCCACAATGTTGTGCTGAACCTATTAAATTAGTGATCAAGTGGCCAACTAAACCATTCCCCTTTGCCTACACAGTATCCACGTCCTTCCATTTTGCTATCATTCATGTACCTATCTAAACATCGCTTAAAAGTCCCAAATGCATCTGCTCCTACCACTACCCCAGGCAGTGCATTCTAGGCATCCTCCACTCTCTCTGTAAAAATCTTGTCTCTCACATCTCTTTCGAACCCTCATCTTAAATGCATGCCTTCTGGTATTAGACATTTCAACCCTAGGAAAAAGATATTGTCTGTCTACTCTATCTACGCCTCGCATAATCTTATGAACCTCTGATAGATCTCCCCTCAGCTTCTGCTGCTCCAGAGAAAACAGCTCAAGTTTGTTTAACCTCTAACAATAACACAAGCCCTCTTATCAAGGCAGCATCCTAGTTAACATCTTCCCCACTCTCTCCAAAGCCTCAACATGCATCCTACATTTCCATAAAGCTGCAACATAACTTTCTGATATAAAACTCAATGCCTCAAGTAAGGCAATCATGCCATATGCCTTCTTAACCACCCGATCAACCTGTGTAGGCAATTTCGGGGAGCTATGAACATGGACTCCAACACTGCTCCTCAACACCGTTAAGGGTCTCGCCCTTAGCAGTGTACTGTCTCTTTAAATTCAACCTACCAAGATGCAATACTTCATATTTGAATGGGTTAAACTCCATCTATCATTTCTTTGCCCATATCTACAATTGATGTATATCCGTCTGCATTCTTTGCCAGTCATCTATGCTATCCACTACACTACCGATCTCTGTATCATCTGCAAACTTACTAACCCACCGCCCACCTACATTTGCATCCAGGTCAATTATATACAGCAGAGGTCCCAGTAGAGGTTCTTGTGGAACACCACTAACTGCATACCTCCAGCTAGAATAAGTCCTTTTGACCACTACCTTCTGCCTTCAATGGACAAGCCAGTTTTGAATCCAAACAGCAATTCACCATGCACCTTAATCTTCTGCATGTGCCGCCCATGAGGGATATTTTCAAATGCCTTACTAAAATCCATGTAGAGGATATCCACAGCTCTACCTTCATCAATCACCCTCATCACCTCATCATCTTGTCAAGAACTCAATCAAGTTAGTAAAGCGTGGCTTGACCTGCACAAGGACATACTGGCTCTTCCTAATTAGGCCATGATTTTCCATATGCTCATAAATCCTATCCCAATGAATTCTCCCTAGTACCTTCCCTCCCACTGGCATCAGATTTACTGGTCTATAGTTGTCAGGATTATCCCTGGCTCCCTTCTTGAATAATAGAACAACATTAGCTGCTCACCAGTCCTTCGGGACCTTGCCTGTGGCTAGAGGACACAAAGATATTGGACAAGGCCCCAGCAATCTCTTCACTTGCCTCTCTCAATAACCTGGGGTCTATCCCATTCGGCCCTGGGGACTTGTCCAGTTTAATGCTCTTTAAAAGACGCAAAGAGATGAAGTGGAAGATGACTTATCGACATTGACAAGGATGAGGAGTTTTTCAGCTGACCACAAGTAGTCAGTCAGGAAGGATAGAAAGTCCCTTAGTCATGCTTTGCTTCAGCTGCTTGCCTTTTACATGATCTTGAAGCAACAGCCTTTTATAAGACCTTTGAAGTCCTTTGGTCAGTATGCATTATATTGCAGCTTTCCTGTAACGCATTATAGATGTTAACGAGCTGATGGTCTTGCAGTTGTCAGGACTCTTCATGAGCCTGCTGATGTGAACATCCTTTAGGCCCACCCAGACTCTTTGCATTCAGCTGTCCAGCAGATACAAATTTTATACATGTGAGTGTTTCTATACTGCTTTTTATTTGTCTTCTTATGTTACCTCGTGATACAAGAAGACAAATTTTAAAAATATGCAATTTAAACGTTATGTTTATCATCGTAAAACTATGCTCAGCATATCTGCTGAAAAGGAGGCAGCCACTAATTATCCTTTCCTATTTGTCAACAGTACCAGTCTGAAGGATTGTGCTCTTCCAATTCTTGTGCTGAAATTTCAAATACAGATAATTTTTGTAATAAAATAGTAATGGCAAGGAGAGCATGAACGAGACTGGCATAAAACATGTTTATGGAGTCTAAATATGGGCATATCCACTGAAGGTGATTTCAAACTTCTGATTAGTCTGTTTCAATTGGAGAGTGATGAAATTTTCATTAATCCCAGTTGGTAGTTATGATATCTGATTGAAAATTTAATTCTTGATAGCAAATCAATGCAGCAAATGCACTTCTTGTTTAATAATTTTTGTTTTCCTTTCCGGTGGAAGGTGAGCTTTCATAGGGGAGGGAACGTTGACACAGACCATGAGAGGCCTGTGTTGGGCATTTTCATGCCTTACAAGGCACATGTTGGAAGTCTATGTGGGGTGCCACTCCTTGCACAGACTAGAGCAATGTGTGATTAAGTGTCTTGCTCAAGGAGACAAACACGCTGCCACAGCTGAGGTTTGAACTAGCAACCTTGAGGTAACTTTGGTTCCAGTGATCATAACACCATTAGTTTCAACTTGATCATGGACAAGGATAGATCTGGGCCGAGGGTTGAGGTTCTTAACTGGAAGAAGGCCAAATTTGAAGAAATGAGAAAGGATCTAAAAAACGTGGATTGGAACAGGTTGTTCTCTGGCATGGATGTGATCGGTAGGTGGGAAACCTTCAAAGCAAAAATTTTGAGAGTGCAGAATTTGTATGTTCCTGTCAGGATTAAAGGCAAGGTGAATAGGAATAAGGAACCTTGGTTCTCAAGGGATATTGCAACTCTGATAAAGAAGAAGAATGAGTTGTATGACGTGTATAGGAAGCAGGGAGTAAATAAGGTGCTTGAGGAGTATAAGAAGTGCAAGAAAATACTTAAGAAAGAAATCAGGAGGGCTAAAAGAAGACATGAGGTTGCCTTGGCAGTCAAAGTGAAGGATAATCCAAAGAGCTTTTACAGGTATAGTAAGAGCAAAAGGATTATAAGGGATAAAATTGGTCCTCTTGAAGATCAGAGTGGTCGGCTCTGTGCGGAACCAAAGGAAATGGGGGAGGTCTTAAGTAGGTTTTTTGAGTCTGTATTTACGAAGGAAACTGGCATGAAATCTATGGAATTGAGGGAATCAAGTAGTGAGATCATGGAAACTGTACAGATCGAAAAGGAGGAGGTGCATGCTGTCTTGAGGAAAATTAAAGTGGATAAATCCCCGGGACCTGACAGAGTGTTCCCTTGGACCTTGAAGGAGACTAGTGTTGAAATTGCAGGGGCCCTGGCTGAAATATTTAAAATTGTCGCTGTCTACAGGTGAGGTGCCGGAGGATTGGAGAGTGGCTCATGTTGTTCCGTTGTTTAAAAAAGGATCGAAAAGTAATCCTGGAAATTATAGGCCAGTAAGTTTAACGTCGGTAGTAGGTAAGTTATTGGAGGGAGTACTAAGAGACAGAATCTACAAGCATTTGGATAGACTGAGACTTACTAGGGAGAGTCAACATGGCTTTGTGCGTGGTAGGTCATGTTTGACCAATCTATTGGAGTTTTTCGAGGAGGTTACCTGGAAAGTGGATGAAGGGAAGGCAGTGGATATTGTCTACATGGACTTCAGTAAGGCCTTTGACAAGGTCCCGCATGGGAGGTTAGTTGGGAAAATTCAGTCGGTAGGTATACATGGAGAGGTGGTAAATTGGATTAGACATTGGCTCGATGGAAGAAGCCAGAGAGTGGTGGTAGAGAATTGCTTCTCTGAGTGGAGGCCTGTGACTAGTGGTGTGCCACAGGGATCAGTGCTGGGTCCATTGTTATTTGTCATCTATATCAGTGATCTGGATGATAATGTGGTAAATTGGATCAGCAAGTTTGCTGATGATACAAAGATTGGAGGTGTAGTAGACGGTGAGGAAGGTTTTCAGAGCCTGCAGAGAGACTTGGACCAGCTGGAAAAATGGGCTGAAAAATGGCAGATGGAGTTTAATACTGACAAGTGTGAGGTATTGCACATTGGAAGGACAAACCAACGTAGAACATACCGGGTTAATGGTAAGGCACTGAGGAGTGCAGTAGAACAGAGGGATCTGGGAATACAGATACAAAATTCCCTAAAAGTGGCATCACAGGTAGATAGGGTCGTAAAGAGAGCTTTTGGTACATTGGCCTTTATTAATCAAAGTATTGAGTATAAGAGCTGGAATGTTATGATGAGGTTGTATAAGGCATTGGTGAGGCCGAATCTGGAATATTGTGTTCAGTTTTGGTCACCAAATTACAGGAATGATATAAATAAGGTTGAAAGAGTGCAGAGAAGGTTTACAAGGATGTTGCCAGGACTTGAGAAACTCAGTTACAGAGAAAGGTTGAATAGGTTGGGACTTTATTCCCGGGAGCGTAGAAGAATAAGGGAAGATTTGATAGAGGTATATAAAATTATGATGGGTATAGATAGAGTGAATGCAAGCAGGCTTTTTCCACTGAGGCAAGGGGAGAAAAAAACCAGAGGACATGGGTTAAGGGTGAGGGGGGAAAAGTTTAAAGGGAACATTAGTGGGGGCTTCTTCACACAGAGAGTGGTGGGAGTATGGAATGAGCTGCCAGACGAGGTGGTAAATGCAGGTTCTTTTTTAACATTTAAGAATAAATTGGACAGATACATGGATGGGAGGTGTATGGAGGGACATGATCTGTGTGCAGGTCAGTGGGACTAGGCAGAAAATGGTTCGGCACAGCCAAGAAGGGCCAAAAGGCTTGTTTCTGTGCTGTAGTTTCTATGGTTTCTATGGTTTCTAACTAGATGAATGCCTTAACCACTTGGCCACATGCCCAACTTTAATAACTTTCAGTTAATTATCTTCATTGCACTCCTTTTCTCACTCGTGGGGATCTGTGTTATCATGAAAGTTTTCATACAATGATAATAGTCTTAGTTCTGGTTTATCACTAATCCAGATCATCATCATCATCATCAACTTCCAACATTTCAGGGAGTCAAAGTCATGGATTTTTTTTTTCAGATCATTGCTTTGAAAGTGATTTTACTTGCAGTAGTCATCCACCTTGACATAAATAAGACGTTACATTTAGGGCACCTTTTCTAGGCACTTTCTCAAGTGGAATGAATGGAAGAGAAGGCTGCTCATTCTTGCTCATTGTTGCCAAATAGCAGTTCTGCTTCAAGCCCTAAAAGGAAGTGACTATCAAGGTCAATATAGATGAATGAAACTGAAATCATGCTTACCAAATTTCCAAGAGATTTTTGTGTGGTAGGATTAGTTCAATTTCAAAAACCAGTTGTGTGGTTTTTAAGAACGAGTAATGTGGCATTTTTGGATTTTCAGAAGAATTTCGTCGCAGTCCCACATACGGGATTATTGTACTCAATTAAAGCACAAAGGATTGGACGTAATATACTAAGATAGGAAGAGAATGGATTAGCAGGCAGGAAGTAAAGAGTAGGAATAAATACATCTTTTTTTCCAAATAGTGGGGCCCTATAAGCTTCAGTGCTTAGAGAGACATAGGACACTGCAGCACAGAATCAGGCTCCTTGGCTCACACAGACTGTGCTGGCGTAGTTTTCCGCCTAGTCCTACCTGGACCTTTGACCTCCATACCTTCCTTATCCATGTGCTTCTCTTAAATTTTGCAATTGAACCCAAATCTACCACATCCACCAGCAGCTCATTCCATGTTTACATCACCCTCTCAGTGAAGTAGCCCCCAGATTTCTCTTAAATACTTTACCTTTCACTCCAAACCTATGACCTCTAGTTTTAGTCTTATCCAACCTGAGGGAAATAGCCTGCAATGCTTTCACCTCATCTATACCCCTCATAATTTTACACTCCTCTGTATGATCTCTTCTCATTCTCTTGCACTCAAGGGAATAAAGTCCTAATCTATTCAATTTATCCTCATAACTCTGGTACACAGGTCCTTGCCGCATCCATGAAAATTTCCACTACACTCTTTCAAGCGTATTAGTATCTTTCCTGTAGGTAGGAACCAGAAGTGCCCATAATACTCCTAGTTGAGCCTCACCAGAATCTTATACAACTTTAACATAAAATCCCAACTCCTGTACTTGGTGTCCTGATTTATGAATGCCAATGTGCCAAAAGCTCTGTTTATTACCCTATCAACCTGTGATAGCATTGTCAAGGAATTATAGATCTGTATTCCCAGGTCCCTTTTATCAACTACATACCTTGGTGTCCTACTATTCACTGTACAAATCTTAACCTGATTTGTCCTGACAAAGAGCAATACCTCACAATTGTCTGCATTAGATTCCATCTGCCCTTTGTCACCCTATTTCCCAGCTGGTTTAGATCACTTAGTAAATTTTGATAGCCTTTCTCTCTCTCTACTACACCTTTAATCTTGATGTCATCTATACATTTGCTGATCCAGTTTACCATATCACCTAAATCATTAATATGTGAAAAATAACATATCCAGCACTGATCCATACAGCACCGGCCTAGTCACAGGTGTTCAATCAACTACCACTCTCTATAGACTCAATTCTATAGACTGTGTTTGTCCCCTTGGTAAATACAGATGCAAAAGAAAAAAATTACAATCTCTCCCATCGCTTTCAACTTCATGCACAGATGACCACATTGATCTATAGGAGGATCAATTTTGTCCCTTGGTATCCTTTTGTTCTTAATTGCCAGATCTCTTCTGATGTCATCAAAATTGGCCTATCTCCAGTTTAGAATATTAATCTGAGGACCAAACCTAGCTTTCTCCATAATTATATTGAAACTAATGAAATTATGATCAGTAGAACCAAAGTGTTCCCCTGCACTCACTTCTGTCACCTATCCTGTCTCATTCCTTTTAGGAGATCCAGTAGCATCCTCTATATTGAGAATACTTACATGAATACATTTGACCAATCCCATCCCATTCAGTTCTTTTACAGTATGGGAGTCTCAGTCAGCACGTAGAACGTTAAAATCACTTTGTATCACAACTTTAGATTTCCTGCAACTGTCTGCTGTCTCTCTATACATTTGCTCCTCTAAATACTGTTCTCTATTGGGAGATCCACAATATAGTCCTATTAATGTGGTCATCTGTTTCTAATTCCTCAGTTCCACCCATATAGCCTCGGAAGATAAGCCCTTCAGTGTTTTTGTCTGAGTACTGCTGTGACGTTTTCTCTAAGGAGCAAATGTCCTAACAAAGGGCCTCAGCCCTCAGCCTGAAACATTTCTCTTTATAGATGTTGCCTTATTTGTTAAGTTCCTTCAGCATTTTATATGATTTCAGTAGAGGGTTGGTTTACTTCAGTTGATCAGGTCTTTGGTGAGGTGTCATCTTGAGAATTTGGTGTAGTTCTAGTCTTACCTTATGAGGAAGATTGTGTTGGCTATAGATGGAGAGCAGTAATTCCTGTGATAGAAGTGCTGTTGTATGAAGAAAAATTGGAGTGATTGGACTAGAGGCAGGAAGAAGTATATAGGACCTCACATTGACATACAAAATCATGAAAGGAGTAGAAAACTGGATTCAGAGAGGATATTGCAATTTGAAGTTCAGGACCAGGGTAAACCCCCGAAGACTGAGATGGCAGATGATTTGTTTACCCTGACATTGATGCGTCTATGGAATTCTGTACCATGAAATGAATTCATTATTAGATATTTTAAAGAGCAGTTGAATATAGTTCTGAAGAATAAAGAGGGTAAGGAATATGGGAAGAAAGTAGGAACAGTGAACTGATTTGGATGGTTAACCATGGTCGTTTTGAATAGTGTATCAAGTTTGCTGACTGGCCCATTCCTAATCCAATTTACACCCACTAACCATACAACATATTGGGTGGTGATTAGAAATTCTCAGTGATCACTTCACTTAGCCTGGTTGCCATGTGCTCATTATCACAAGACTTTGACATTATTGAAGAATACGATACATGAAGCTGTAGAGCACTGGTGGTCACACTATCTTTGGGGGAGGAAAATTTAAATTAATAAAAAGAATCCATCAGGACAAATACTGATTCTCATTTGCAGCCTTCATCCGCCAACATCACACCCACCTGCTTTGAAGTTGAGATTTTAGTTGGATTATTGTTTGGTACTTTCCTTTGACCTTACTGCCACAGACCTTTAGCATCAGCTGAAGTGCTGGAATCTCGGTGCCATCACATTCACTTCATTAGTAAAATCAAACTTTTCTGTTTTGTCAAAGTTATATTTCATAGAGAAAATATACAAGTAAAACGCACCATTTTAGCTTCTAAAAGGACATTGGCTACTGGTTTTTCTCCAAATATTTGTAAAACTATTGGACTAACAGGAGTTTTAAACCTTTTTAATAACCATGAGCTGTAGAAGGTTGTACCATTGAAAATCTGGATCCCTATTGATTGGCCTGAGAGTCAGTTAAGCAGAAATCTGAGGGAACAATGAAGATATGTTGAATGAAAAACTGGGTTATAACTTTGTGCTTTGTTCCTGTCATTAGATTAGTATGATAGTATTCGCCTTCCTTTGCCAAACCTACAGCGAGATTGGCCGATATCATAACATTCATTCAACATTTATGACAATTAAAAGAAAAAAAATTATTGATACTAATGCATTTAGATAGCTAATTAATTTAGATAGCTTTGGTTGAAAGTATTATATTGCTGCCAAAACATATTTGTTCATTATAATTATTGTTTAACAAAAATGCATAATTTTTACACATTGCTAAAATTGATTAACAGATGAAAAGCTATTAAATTACAATTAAGAGTAATTAACTAATTCTTAAATGATGATAAATAAAACATAAATTTAAATAGTACATAGTGTAATTTTGAACGGTTAGAATAAGCAAGTTTGATTAGTTCTGAATTTAAAGCAGCCGCCTTCTGTGTAATCATCACTCAGCCAATGTCACTGCTTATTATAAAAGAAATTTTCATTCAGCAATTGATTAAGATGTTTTTCCCATTTGTAGTTTTTTCTACAGAGTAAACATCTTGCACTGAAAATTATTTGATTCTTTTTCCTATCTGTCCATAAAATCGCATGCAAGGTGGGAGCAATAACTTAGAAAGAAACAACACTGAGATTGAAAAGAGTTATGGAGCAGCTAGGCTTAAGCAAACTTGGTTTTCTGATGGATGGTCTTTGACAGAATGATGGAAGAATGCCCTGTGGCCTACTTAGATGCCCTTCTAATTGGCCTTTATGAATATTTAATGAAATCAAGATGAAATTCAATCAGAGCTTTCAACGGCTGAATCTTTGAAAAAAGAAAGCATTATTAGATTTGCCTGTCTTGTACACAATAATGCTGTGGCAAAAATTCTGCAAGTTGATCAGGTGTCTTAGTCAGGTTTCCCATCTGGGGATACAATTTCCTCAAAAGGAATTAATCTTATTCCAGGGAAAAAAGATGAATTTTCTATTTATATGTTTCAGTGACATTTTATTAAATGAATGGCATGATTTCTTGTTGACTAACTAGCATACAGGTTGGAAGCTGTTTAAAGCTAAAAGGGGTGTAATTAATCCAAGCCTTAGAAGGACTAATGGAGACAACTAGGAGGCCTATTAATACTGTATACAATCTTATATTCCATTGACATATTTGAACATTATTTCTGATTTCCAAGCTTTGTCACCTTGGTCTAATGAATTTATTATCTGTTATGTAGTTTGATAGTATGGTTTTGAAGTATTATAATATAAATACTAAATTTGTATGTTTTTATTAAAATTATGATAAAAATTGGAAAGTCCTTGATTAATAAATCTTGTATTTGAGGAATACATAAATAGCATTGATTTTAGAGTGTGAGAAATGATACCATTTAATGTACCTGAGTATTTTATAATACTAGACACTAAATAAGACCTAAGACCAAGATAATTCATTAACTATATATAATGGTTATTAATTTGCCTTATCCATGAATTAACGTAAAATAAATTGCTTATTGATTACATTAAATTGTAGGGCTGATATTTGTGGGTTTGTTTGAAATGATTAAGTCATGGTGCTAACCTGTGAAAAATATTCACAGTTCTAGAAAAAGGAAGCAAACTATGGGACTGATTCTTTAGTGGTACACAAAACACAGTCATCTAAGGCCTGGGATGTTATAATACCACCGTATTAAGGTCTAGCTCGTTCACTCTTTCTTTCCTTCTCAGCAAATAAGTACATGCACATCTGAACTCTGGCAGCCAGTACTGGGAAGCATAGCACCAGCAAATTCTGAAATAGATGAAATTGAAAGTCATATATAGATAGGATATCAATAAAGTTGCATGGTTTCTCATGAAGCAGAGAGCACAAAATTGCACTGTTAACGCTGTGAAAAATACATTTGGTTTCTGTATTTATGTCTAAAACCAGCCCGTACTAGATTTATAATCTCAATACGTGTTTTAGGTGCACCTTTTGCAACGAAGGAGGATCTGCAATAGTCATAGTCATAGTCATAGTCATACTTTACTGATCCTGGGGCAAATTGGTTAACTATGGAATAACTATGGAAATTGGAATAACTATGTAAATGCTTCATTATGATCCCATGCTGTAATTTATCTGGATATTGGTCAGTAAAAGGTGTACTCAACATTGGGTAGAAAAGTTGTTTGTAAGAATGACTTGTAAGGGTGCATTTCAGAAAATATTTCATATACAAACTGAAAATACAATACATCCCTTAAAATCTATTTGTGTCTTAGGGCAATATAATAATATAGTTTCAGATTTGAGGGTACTTATGATTGTGTGCTTAAGTGTAACACGAATATAATGAATTTCTGGAACCTCTTATAGCTCCCCCAAATTTTATTTCTGTTGCCCTTCATTACTTGAAACTTCACACACATATTTTAATGTAATTTACTATTTCACACATTTTTTTTGCAAAGAGAGAATGCTATCAATTCTTTTATTCTATTTCTCTTTAAAAGCATTAAAGAGAATCTTTTCTGGTGTTTGAAATGTGATGATTTTGTTTATGTGATTAATATTAGAGAAGAGAGCAATTATGATTAATAAATGTAAAAATACTAATTTCTATTTTGTACTGAGATGAAAATGATTTAGAGCATATGATTATTGTGGAAATTACTTTCAAAATATTATATAGTTATTGAAAATTTCTTACTAATCTGAAGACACCTTTACTATGTTTAACATACTGCATTCATTAGCAGTTTAAAAAGATAAGAAAGAGGAAGAGTAGGTCAGTCTGCCTTTTAAATCTAACATGCTGGTTGATTTGATCTGGTGTTGACTCCAACACTATTTCCTGTACATTCCTCAAAACCTTTGAGTCCTTTTGCACACATTCTGTGTTAATCTCTACAGCTTTCTGGGGTAGAGAATTCCAAAGACTTTCAATCTTTAAGAATCAAAATTCATTCTTATCTCTGTCTTAAGTAGGTCGCCACTTTTAAAAATTGCCCCTCAGTTCCAGGTACCATTCTAAGGGGATCATCCTTTTATTATCCACATAATTATTTTTATAATTGGCTTGTTAGTACTTTTGCATGTACTAAGGTACGGTGTAAATCTTTGGATTGCATGCCGCCCATACAGACCATTTCATCACAGAAATGTTTTGAAATAGGACAAGGGAAAACAAATACAGAACGCAGAATAAAATGATACACTTACAGAGAAAGTGCAGTGCAGGCAGACAAAAAGGTGCAATGCCATAATGGGGTAATTTGTGAGGCCTAGTGCCCATCAGTCTGGGACATCTTGAATAAGGGAATGATCAATACTATTACAACAGCAGAGTAGAAGCTGCCTGGCGGTATGTGCTTTCAAGTGTTTGTATCTTCTGCCCGATGGGAAAGGGGAGAAGAGAGTATGTCCTGGGTGGGTGGTGTCTTTGATTATGTTGGCTGCTATATTGAGG
Organism: Mobula birostris; assembly: GCF_030028105.1. Classification (NCBI taxonomy): domain Eukaryota; kingdom Metazoa; phylum Chordata; class Chondrichthyes; order Myliobatiformes; family Myliobatidae; genus Mobula; species Mobula birostris. The sequence goes on from NC_092381.1 coordinate 48,671,797, forward strand.
CAGCATGAAATATAGGCAGAGTCCATGCAGTGGAAGGTGACTTCTGTGCTGTGTCTCTACACAGCTTTTTTTTCAGTCTCGAGCAGAGCAGCTACTGTATAAAGCATCAATATAAACTGGTAGCGGTGAAAGGCAATGTGCCAAATGTTTTTATTCTCCTGAAGAACAAGAAGCACTGATGAGCTTTTTAGACTGTGGCATCTAATTGGTTGGATTAGTACAGGCTACAGGCCCTGTCCACTCCTTGGAACCTGAAGATGAACACCCTCTTGACTTGAGCACCATTGACGTAGACAGGTGTGTGTGCACCACCTCCCTTCCTGAAGTCACTAACCTGCTCTTTTGCTTTGCTAACACTGAAGGAAAGGTTGTTGTCATGATACAATGCCACTAGGCTCTCTGTCTCCTTCCTATTTTTGTTTTTTTTTCAGATTCAGACTTGTAGATGGAGTTAGTGCAGAATCTGGCCATATAGTCATGAGTGTATAGGAAGTAGAGTAGTCGGCTGGTGGTGCAGCCTTATGGGGCATCATTGTCGGGGATAATCAAGGCAGAGGTGTTGTTGCCTTTCCTTATTGATTGCAGTCTATTGTCAGGAAGTCAAGAACCAATTGCAGAGGAAGGTGTTGAGTCCCAGTGCCTGGAGTTTGGAAATTAGTTTGCTTGAATAATAGTATTTAAGCTGTAGTTAATGAACAGTACCCTTATGTGTATAACCATAGCAGTCATTAAGGCATATTACCTTATTTTTTATTCGTTACGTGGATGATGATTTTATTCTGTCAGTCCTCCTCAAAATCTTACATATTTCACCTCTTATTCTTCCAAATTCACTTGTGTGTATTCTCAACTATTCAAGATTTCTTCATACACTAATTCCAATTATCCCTGAAATTAACTATGTGAAACTTAACTACACTGCCTCTACTACAAAGATATTATTCCTTAGATACAGAGACCAAAACTGTAGTACTCCAAGTACAGAAATGAAATGTGCCTTAAAAAGTTGCATCGTTGGTGATTGCTAAGAAGTTAATCCTGCAAATGTGGAAAATGGACTCTTGGCCTACGTACGATCTGTGGCTGAGAGAACTGGCAGATACCTTACATTTGGAGAGACTGACACAATAGGTAATGAGGACAGAGGGGACATCTTTGAAAGGATATGGGGCTCTGTATTAGACTTTCTTACGGAGTGAGGACTGAGGATTTTTGGTGCGGTGCACCTCTGCTGTGTACGTTTACTTTTGCCTTTATATTTTTCTCCCTTTTGCTGCTCACTATTTAATTTGATTTTGTTAAGGTCGTGGTTTTTGTGGATGTGTTTTTTTTTGTTTTTTTGTTTGTTAGTTTGTAATAAAAAAAAAAGAATAAATTTTTAAAAAGTTGCATCGTACTCTTATATTACACTCATTTGGCAATAAAAGCTAACATTCCATTAATCTTCCTAATTTCTTGTTGTACTTCAATGCTAAACCTTTCTGTTTAGGACACTTAGACTCAATGTGCCACAGAGTCATAAACATGAAAATGGGCCCTTTGGTTCAATATGTCCATGCCAGCCAAGTTGCTTATCTGAGCTAGTAAAACTTGCCTGCATTTGGCCCATATCCTTCTAAACCTTTCCTATCCATGTATCTCTCTTAAATAACTTCTAACTATTGTAATTGTGTCAATTTCTACACTGGTAGCTAGCTCCATATACTCACTGCTGTGTGAAAAAATTCCACTTATGGCCCTTTAAATGTTTCTCTTCCCACCTTAAATCTACGCCCGCTTAGAATCCCCTGCGCTGGGAAAAATACTGTGACCATTCACCCCATCTATGCTCTTCGTTATTTCATGTACTTCTAAAGGTTACACTCACTATTCTCTAGGAAAAAAAGCAGCTCCAGCCTATCCAGTCTCTTCCTATAACTCAAGCTCTCTAGTTTCCTAGGTAACATCCTTGGGAATCAATTCTAAATCCTACAGTGTAGTGACCAGAACTGCACAAAATACTCTTAAGTATAGTCTCACCAATATGTTATACAGTTATAACTTGACATTTCAATTTATCCTATAGAAATTAGATAACAAGAAAGGAAGAGAAAAATTGGGGTTAATTTCAATGTGTGTCAGGTTTAATATCACTGGCTAATGCCATGAAATTTGTAGTTTTGCAGCAGTAGTACACTTCATTACATAATAAAATATATATAAATAAATATATAAATTACAATAAGAAATGTATTTCAAAAATTAAATTAAATAAGTAGTGCAAAAAGAGAGCAAAAAATTATTGAGTTAGTGTACATGGGTTCATTCTCCATTCAGAAATGTGACAGTGGAGGGGAAGAAGCTGTTCCTAAAATGTTGAGTGTACGTCTCCAGGCTCCTGTCCCACCTCCTTGATGGTAGCAATGAGAAGAGGGCATGTCCTGGGTTATTGGATCCATAATGATGGATGCCGCATTTTTGAGGCATTACCTCACTCTTGTACATCTCCTTGTCACCATCTGAAATTCTGCCAACAATAGTTGTGTCATCTGCAAATTTATAGATGGTGTTTGAGCTGTGCCTAGTCACACAGTCACGGGAGTAGAGAGATTAGAACAATGGGCAAAGCTTGCATCCTTGAAGTATTGCTATTGCCCCAATGATCCAAGGCCCAGTGGAGAGCCATCTGCTGTAGGCCTATTGTGATGATAGACAAATTGAAGTGCGTCCAGGTCCTTGCTTAGGCAGGAGTTGACTCTGGCTATGACCAGCCTCTCAAAGCACTTATAGTAGATGTGAGTGCAACTAGGTGGTAGTCACTGAGGCAGCTCACCTTGCTCTTTTTGGGCACCGTTGTGATTGTCAACCTTTTGAAGCAGGTGGGAGCCTCTGACTGCAGCAGTGAGGAATTGAAGATGTCCTTGAACACTCCTGGCAGTTAGTTGGCTCAAGTTTTCAGTACCCTACCAGGTACCCCATCAGACCCTGACGCCTGGTGAGGGTTCACTCTGTCAAAAGACATTCTGATGTCAGCCTCTGAGACAGAGATCACAGGGTCACCAGATGCTGCAGGGCTTCACAGAGATGTAGTTTTATTCTCCTTTTCAAAGTATGATGTTAGAATCAAATTAGAGTATTAGTACTAGTTAATAAACAGTCAAAAATTGTTGGAGACTACTGAAAACAGCTCAGAAAGCAGTCCTTTTTAGGACTCATTAATTAAAAACTCACCTACCACTTGTTGTTTAATGAGTTACTCATTCTTAGCTATCTCCTTTTCTCAAGACTTTTTGAAAGTAGGTATGACTTATTGTCTGCAAATGAGGTGGGTTTTTATTAGGGCTCTGAAACTGAAAAATTAAGAAAACTCTATGGATTGTAGACATCGGGATTTTTTTGTTTGCTTGTGACTGTTTTCAGTGAGATTGAAACATAAGATATACAAAACTTAGTAAGCAAAATAAATTATGTTCAAAGCCATAAGATGTAAGATGTATGAGCAAATTAGGCCGTTCGGTCTATTGCGCCTGCTCCGTCATCCCAATGTGACTAATTTGTTAACCCTCTGAAAACCATTCTCTTGCCTTCTCCCTGTAACCTTTGACAGCCTTCCTAATCAAGAACCCATCTGCCTCCACTTTAAATGTACCTAATGACTTGGCTTCCACAGATGTCCATAGGAATGAATTCCACAGGTTCACTACCTTCTGGCTAAAGAATTTCCTCATCTCTGTTCTAAAGGGATATTCTTGCATTCTAAGGCTGTGCTCTCTGGTCCTAGACTCCCACACTATAGGAGACATCCTCTCCATATTCAATGCCTTTCAATTATCAATACGTTTCAATGAATACAGGCCCAGAGCCATCAAACACTCCTTAAATGTTAACCCTTTCATTCCCGGGATAATTCTTGTGAACCTCCTATGGACCCTTCATTGCCAGCATATCCTTTCCAAGATAAGGAAAGCTGCTCACCATATTCCATTTGTGGTCTGGCCAATGCCTTAAAAGCCTTAGCACTGCATCTTTACTTTTATATTCTAGTCCTCTGGACATGAATGCTAATGTTGAATTTGCCTTCCTTACTACCAACTCAACCTGCAAGTTAACCTTTAGGTAATCCTGCACAAGGACTCCCAAGTCCCTTTGCACCTCTGATTTTCGAATTTTTTCCCTGTTTAGAAAATAGTTTTCGCCTTTATTCTTTGACCAAAGTGTATAACCATACACTTCCCTACACCATATTCTATCTCACATTATTTTGCCTGTTCTCCTAATCTGTCTCAGTCCTTCTGCAGACTCCCTGATTCCTCAACACTACCTGCTCCACCTATATTTGTACCCTTGCAAAAGGACCACAAAGCAGCTAGCTCACTGACATATAACATGAAAATAAATGGTCTCAACAGTGACCCGCTGCGGAATATCACCTACGCAACTGCATTCACTTTTCATTTTAGGCAACACAATGTGTTTTGATTTGAGGACAGTTTAGTTACTACCCACTTACCAATCCATAGTTCTTTCATGTATTCACAAACATTGGGCAGTACATATCAGGTGTCAATTATTTCAGTAAATTTTATATGACTGGCAGGTGTTCTTGATACCCTCCCAGTGATGATAATTTCAAATGCCTTTGTTCAAAATTTCTTTAAAAATTGTAACAGTAACAATTAATAACATTATTAATGTAGACATTGGCAAGCACATTTAGTGTTTCAGAAACATTAACAGGAGGTGTTGATTCTATAGAACTTGCTGATTGCACTATACCTAACAATATATTGAAGTCAGAAAGTTTGCATTTCCCCCATAACTTTCATTGTTCCTAGGAACTGGTTCGATTAGCACATCAGTTGCTTGTTAGGCTGATGTAGAAAATAAGGGCTAAAATTTAACAATGAAATTTCCTTTATTATAGTATTACAATGGCAATGTCAATTAATCTCTTCATTGCAGAAAGGGAATATACTATTGAATAACATTCTTAACCTTTAGAGTAAGTAGTTGTTGGGGCTTTCAAATATTCCAAGTGATCTTAGTTTTCATTAGGTGATCCTCCTTTTATCAAATCTTTCCTTTTCTTTATTTCTCTTTGTGTAGCTGATTTGACTTTAACTCTTTCAGTCCAATTTTTTTTGATTTTCTCTTTCATTACTCCATTTTTTTTCCTACTACAATCTAATTGGGTAAAGAGAGAATTTTACATAATTCTCTTTTGGGTGCTTTTTTTTCTTACTGTTATGAACTATATATTGGATTTGTTTGTTTTGCACTGTATAAATTTCCATTTTGTTGCTGAGTTCTTTGTAGTTTCACTGTAGAAATGTATTAAAAAATTAATTAAAAAAAACCTATGCCCTCTAGTATTTGACATTTTCACCCTTGGACAATAGACTCAATCTAGCTTATCTATGCCTTTCTGTATACTTCTCTCAAGTTACCCTGTAGCCTCTGATGCTCTAGAAAAATCAACTCAAGTTTGTCCAACCTCTCATTATAGTTATTACTCAGCGACAGAAAACTCCTGCGCTATCTCCTGGCAGTCAGCCATCTATCTTGCTGAACCTGTGGTGTGACTACCTCTCTGAAGTTTTTATCTATGACACCTTCTGCCTGTGATATTCCAACTACCACTCCAACTGTTCCAAGGGTTCTGAGAGTTACAAATTAATTATCATAGAGTTATATATTTAACATCCTAGTATCAACTTGACATACTCTTCCATTTGTAGTGTCAGATAAGAATTACTATGCTCAGTATGAGATCTTATAAAAGGCTCCTACCATGAAAGATTTCTCACCCAAGCATTAACCCTGTCACCCTCCCCACAGATTCTAACCCATCAAGCACCATTACCTTCTCTGCTCTTAATACCACATTTGGTGTTAATTCTACTTCTTTCTCTGTGGTTGTTACCTGGCCTGCTGAGTGCTTCTAGCCTTTTCTGTTTTTATTTCTGATTTCCGACTCCTGCAGTCTTTTTTGCTTTTCAATCCCTAGCCTTTGATTTAATTAAGTGTTTCTTTCATTGGCCTGACATGCCAGCTCTTCCTAGCATCCTGCTTAATACTAGAGCTCCCATGAATTGCTGTACTCGTCCTCTCACAGTTTTAATATTGTTTCATCTCTCCTCTCCCACTGGCTTACATTGCTCCAGATACATTATACACCATGATCAACTGTTCACCATCTATTTCAAGCAAACAATTATCTATGTCAACACATGCAAAATGCTGGAGAAACTCAGCAGGTCAGGCAGCATCTATGGAAGTGAATAAACAGTCAACATTTTTTGCAGAGGCCTTCTCGGGAAGACGTCAGAAGAAAAAGGTGGAGGGAGAGGAAGGAGGCTAGCTGGAAGGTGATAGGTGAAGTGAGGTGGGTGGGAAAGGTAAAGGGCTGGAGAAAAAGGAAGCTGATAGGAGAGGAGAGTGGACCACAGGAGAAAGAGAAGAAGGAGGGGACCCAGGGGGAAGTAATAGGCAGATGAGAAGAGGTAAAGGACGAGACTGGGGAACAGAGGAAGAAGGGAGGGGGAGGGAAATTGTTTTACTGGAAGGAGAAATCGATAGTCATGACATCAGGTTGGAGGCTACCTAGACAGGTTATAAGGTGTTTCTCCTCCGTCCTGAGGGTGCACACATTCTGGCACAGGAGGCCATGAACTGACATGTTGGAATGGGAACCTGAATTAAAATGCTTGGCCATCGGGAAATTTTGCTTTTGCAAATGGAGTGGAGGTGCTCGATGAAGCAGTCCCCCAATTTTTAACATGTCACACCAGTGACACCAATATGGAGGCCATATTGTGGGTACTGGACCTGATAGACAACCCCAACAGATTTGCAGGTGGAGTGTTATCTCGCCTGGAAGGACTGTCTGGGGCCCTGCATGGAAGTGATGGAGGAGGAGGATGGGCAGGTGTATCATTTAGGCTGTTTGCAAGGATTAGTGGGGAGGGATAAACGAACATGGGAATCATAGAGTATGCGATCCCTGCGGAAAGCGGTGAGTGGGGGAGGTAGATATGCTTCATGGTAGGATCCCTTAGGAGATAGTGGAAGTTGTGGAGAATGATGTGATGGATGCGGAGGCTTACGGGTGGGGGGTAAGGACAAGAGGAACTCTATCACTGTTAAAGTGGTGGGAAGATGGGAATGAGCGCCTTTTTTGGGAAATGGAGGAGATGCAGGTGAAGGCAGCATCTATAGTGGAGAGAAGAAAACCCCGTTCTTTGAAGAAGGCCTGGAAAGGAAGGCCACATCCTGGGAACAGATGCAGTGGAGGTGAAGGAACTGAGAAGGCATTTCAGCATTTTTACAGGAGATAGGGTGGGAAGGGATATAGTCAAGGGTGCTGTATGAATTGGGAGTTTTATGTAAGATATCATTTCACAGTTTGTCTCCAGATTTAGTGATATAGGGATCGAGAAAGGGGAGGGCAATGTTAGAAATGGACCAAGTGAATTTAAGGGCAGGGTGGAAGTTTGAGGCAAACTTGATGAAATTGATGAGCTCAGCATGGGTGTATGATGCAGCAACAATGCAGTCATCAATGTAACGGAGGAAGAGCTGGGGAGTATTACTGGGGAAGGCTTCAAACATGGACTGTTCTACATAGCTAACAAAGAGGTTTGCATAGCAGGGACCCATGTGGGTGTCCATAGCTACCCCTTGAGTTTGGAGAAAATGGGAGGAGCTGAAGGAAAATCTATATCACCCATTTGCTTTCAGTTCCTCCTTTCAAGGGTACATCCTTTGTTCTCAGTTCTAACAAAAGGCCTGAAACATTTGTTCTTTCTTTTTTAACAGATGCTTTCTGCCTTGCTGTGCACTCCAATCATTTTCACTTTTAATTTCAGATTTAAAGCATCTGTAGTCATTCGCTTTTTGAAATGAGAATAGTTTTCCTGGTTCCATAGTGATCTGTGAAGCTGTTCTTCCTCCTTTTCCTCTTCCATCATGCTGTTACATGATGCTGAGACATGGAACCATCACTGGAATTCTCAATATGACAAACCTCTTCTAGGAACAAGAGAGTGGTCTATTGCTTAGGTGAACTATATAACCATATAACAATTACAGCACGGAAACAGGCCATCTTGGCTCTTCTAGTCCATGCTGAACTCTTACTCTCACCTAGTCCCACCGACATGCACTCAACCCATAACCCTCCATTCCTTTCCATATATCTATCCAATTTAACTTTAAATGACAACATGGAATCTGCCTCAACCACTTCTGCTGGAAGCTGGTTCCACACAGCTACCACTCTCTGAGTAAAGAAGTTCCCTCTCATGTTGCCCCTAAACTTTTACCCTTTAACTCTCAACTCATGTCCTCTTGTTTGAATCTCCCCCACTCTCAATGGAAAAAGCCTATCCACGTCAACTCCATCTATCCCCCTCATAATTTTAAATACCTCTATCAAGTCCCCCCTCAACCTTCTACGCTCCAAAGAATAAAGACCTAACTTGTTCAACCTTTCTCTGTAACTTAGGAGATGAAACCCAGGTAACATTTTAGTAAATCTCCTCTGTACTCTCTCAATTTTGTTGACAGCTTTCCTATAATTCGGTGACCAGACCTGTACACGATACTCCAAATTTGGCCTTACCAATGCCTTATACAATTTCAACATTACAATCCAACTCCTATACTCAATGCTTTGATTTATAAAGGTCAGCATACCAAAAGCTTTCTTCACCACCCAATCCACATGAGATTCCACCTTCAGGGAACTATGCACCATTATTCCTAGATCCCTCTGTTCTACTGCATTCTTCAATGCCCTACCATTTACCATGTATGTCCTATTTTGATTAGTCCTACCAAAATGTAGCACCTCACATTGGTTTATAAACATCAAGCTCAAAGAAGGCCTGAGGTCCTCTCATGATTGAGCCTCCTTTTTCAGCCACTGTGCCCATTTTGTACTGGATTAAGAGCATTTAAGAATTTTAAACTTATGCTGCAAATGTTATAATGATTGATAGTCCGGAACTCGGTGTACTATAGGAACAAAAGCATGAAACAGAGTAAGATAGTCAAGAAAAAAAGAATTGAAATATCGGGTAGCTAAATATTAAGGTGAAGGATACTAGTATTTCATCATATAATAATTATTTTCTGGAAACAATTCATAATCCCTGTTACAAAATGCTTAATTGTAATATAATTCATCAGTGAAATGTGTTCTACTTTCAATGACTGCATTTCTGCATTTTGAGTATTCTTAATGATGACGAAGTTTTAAACTACAGTTGCCCTTAAAATGACTTCTTGTTAGTTCAAATTATTAGCAAAGAGAATGGCCTGGATAACATTTAAAAAACACACTAAAGAAAAAATTCGAGTGAGGAGTAAGATGCAAAAGCTGGAATTAACCGCACTGATGTTGCTGACCTCTGCTGTTTGCTTTTGGTTTTCTGTTTAAGCAATCTGAATAAATGTACAATTTGGCAATGTAAGAAAGAAAGCTGTTAGAAAATATTCCATCATTTTCATTTTTAGTAGTTTCCAAGTAGATTTATATGGATACCTTCAAGGCCAGAAATTTTCTTGTGTAACATAGCATTGTTGTGCACTACATAAATGTGTTTTACTCACATTCAATAAAAGCAATTGGGCCAGCTGTATAAATATGGTAGGCTTCTGAAAATTTGATCTTGATCTTCACAGCATGTGATGTACTTACAAATGGGAGATGCACATCCTGCAGACAATCAAGAAAAATTGCTTTGTGCATCTGAGGGCCTCTCATGGTGAAATTGGCTTCAAATGGAGTCATAGAATCATAGAACACTCTAGCATAGAAACAGGCCCTTTGGCCTATCTTGTCTGTACCGGCTGCTTTTTTGCTTTGTCCCATATACTTGCATCCAGATTACGGTCCTGCATACCTCTCTCATTCAGGTATCTCTCCAAACTTCTCTTACATGTTACAACTGAACCTGCAGTGATTACTTCCACTGGCAGTTTGTTCCACGCTTTGAGTGAAGAAATTCCCCCTCAGATTCCCCTTAAATATTTAATCTTACACTATAAATCTCTGACCTCTAGTCTAGTCTCACCTAATCTGAGGGGAAAAGGTCTGCATGCATTCACTTGATATCAGGATTGAGACCTATATCAGGATTAGTGAAAGCAAAACAAAAGCTTATTCCGACACCTCTCTCCCCTTTCTAGATCTTTCTGTCTCTATCTCTGGAGACAGCTTATCTACTGATGTCTACTATAAGCCTACGGACTCTCACAGCTATCTGGACTATTCCCCTTCTCATCCTGTCTCTCGTAAAAACGCCATCCCCTTCTCGCAATTTCTCCATCTCTGTCGCATCTACTCTCAGGATGAGGTTTTTCATTCCAGGACGAGGGAGATGTCCTTTTTTAAGGACAGGGGCTTCCCTTCCTCTACCATCAACTCTGCTGTCAAATGCATTTCCCCCATTTCACGCACATCTGCTCTCACTCCATTCTCCCGCCACCCCACTAGGAATAGGGTTCCCCTTGTCCTCACCTACCACCCCACCAGCCTCCTGGTCCAACATATAATTCTCTGTAACTTCTGCCAAATCCAACGGGATCCCACCACTAAGTACATCTCTCCCTCCCGCCCCTCTGCTTTCCGCAGGATCGCTCCCTACGCGACTCCCTTGTCCATTCGTCCCCCCATCCCTCCTGGCACTTATCCTTGTAAGCGGAACAAGTGCTACACATGCACCAGACAGTCCTTCCAGGTGAGGTGACCCTTCACCTGAAAGTCAGCTGGGGTGACATTCTGCGTCCGGTGCTCCCGATGTGGCCTTCTATATATTGGCGAGACCCAACGCAGACTGGGAGATCGTTTCACTGAACACCTACGCTCTATCCACCAGAGAAAGCAGGATCTCCCAGTGGCCACACATTTTAATTCAACGTCCCATTCCCATTCTGAATTGTCTATACACAGCCTCCTCTACTGTAAAGATGAAGCCACACTCAGGTTGGAGGAACAACACCTTATATTCCGTCTGGCTAGCCTCCAACCTGATGGCATGAACATTGACTCCTCAAACTTCCGCTAATGCCCCACTTCCCCCTCGTACCCCATCTGTTATTTATTTATATACATACATTCTTTTCCTCTTTCTCCTTTTTCTCCCTCTGTCCCTCTCACTATACCCCTTGCTTATCCTCTCGGCTTTCCCCCCCCCCCGTCCCCCTTTTCTTTCTCCCTAGGCCTCCTGTCCCATGATCCTCTCATATCCCTTTTGCCAATCACCTGTCCAGCTCTCGGCTCCATCCCTCCCCCTCCTGTCTTCTCCTATCATTTTGGATCTCCCCCTCCCCCTCCCACTTTCAAATCTCTTACAGGCTCTTCTTTCAGTTAGTCCTGACGAAGGGTCTCGGCCCGAAATGTCGACTGCACCTCTTCCTAGAGATGCTGCCTGGCCTGCTGCGTTCTCCAGTAACTTTTATGTGTGTAACTTATTTTTGTGTTTCTCAAGTTTTGACATTTTTGTACACAAGTTTGTCATTAAGCATTTTTACTTTGTGCTTGCATCATTGTTTTATCTCATGCTAGTGTCTTTTGAGTCTTCTGCATTTGATAGCACAAGTACAAATTTGGAAGTGCCTTTTTCCATCTAAATGTTGCCAGAATCATAGGCATTTTCAAGTAAGATCCAGATTGCAGCTTTCTAAGTTATTTTTTTTTGGAGTCTAGCATTAGAGGCAGTGATATTGTTTTGATACCTGTGTAGCTGTTCGGTACTGCTGTGGATTCTGGTTAATTGGAATGCATGGGACCAGTACATTTTGGCCCAATTAAGCAGGTGCCTCAATTAGCTGCAGTTTCATGGAAATAGTTAAAAGGCATAACAAAGAAACTACTGCTTAACTGAGTAACAAATTATGCATTTAAATGAAGTACAGAACACATTAGAACACCACTGAGTATTATAAAACTGTATATTAGTTCTTGATAGTAATCACCCAGTGTACGCTGACATGTTCTTTTGATTAACTAAATGAACAAAATCAGTGCAGATGGCTATTGCAAATAATAGACTGCTTTCATTGCCTTCCTGCATGGACAAAATAAAAAAGCAAAATTATCAAAAATCACTGCTTATTGAATCAGCATCCATCAGCCTAAATAGATAACATAACAAAAGCACACGCAATTGATGCTATTTAAAAACTGTTTGCTCTGTAATGTCCAAAGATCGTTTCTGGGATCTCCAAGCCTGAATGCTTGAAACCATAGTCAGCAAAACAGTTCTGAATTGTCTTACTGCTTATTTATCAATGACAGAAATCACTGCTTTTTGAATACAAACATACACAACTGGCAGAATTTAAAAACTGTTTTCTCTAAGCACTGAGTAGTGTCTAACAGCTACATAAGCGCACGTGACTGCTGCTAGTTAGAAACTGTTCAGCAACCATCTCCTGTCCCAATTAAGTGGCATACTATCCCAAATAATCAAAGAGAATCCCAGCTATTTTCTCAATTAGCCTTTGTTCTTTATTATTCCAAATAAGTGGTTTGCCCGATTAACCGTAATCCACTGTAATATTGATCTTTCTTTAACTCAAGTTGTTTGTGAACGTTCCAGTGTCTGATTTTCAGCTTGTAATTTTGTGCTTAAAATAGAGAATCCTCTTATTGCGGAACACATCAGAAATCAATGAAAGCAATATGTTACGTGTGGGTGTACCCGAAGTGTAGCAGCAAATTTATTCCGAATAGGGTGAAAGCAGAGAATTTTTTTTAATACCATATCTCTCTTATTGTGGATACTTCAACAGTTGTCCCTCCTGTGGACATTACAGGAAGGGTAGGTCCAAATGCAAGGTTCACTTGCCAGAGCATCTCAGATGTTAAGGAGAGGAGCTCATACTCTGGATCTTATCACCACAATTGTACAGGAGGCATGATCATTCTGCTGACTCTCTGAAGAGCAAAGTATTGGGTGAGTAAAGTGATCAAAAATGGTCCTATCAGAAATCTGTTACCATCTGTAGATCGACCTCCAACCATATACCCATGTGTGAACTGCTAGAATCTATCCGAACTAATGTCTGGATGATTCTGGCATTCGTGGTAGAGGTTACAGTTTATTGCGGCATTAATGATATTTTTGATGGTCTCTGCTTAAGGACAGGACACCTAATGCACAGTAGTCTGGAATTTATTGACTAATTTGGAAGCAAAATCTGCCAGATTGCTCCCCATCCAGTTTTGATATGATGCCCTGATATTAATTTGGGTATTCACCACTCAGACACTTTGATAGTTGGACCTGATGCAGGGTTCAAAATACTATTGATTTAAAATATTAAAACAATATATTATTTTGATTTATTTTGTGTTGGTGATTTATAAATATTAAGTGTCTATAAAAATAATTTTCAAATAAATTTATTTGTTGCTGAATGTTAGAGACATTCTGGCCTGAACAGATTAGATGTGGTAAAGTTATTTCCCATGGTAGGGGAGTTTAGGACAAGAGGGCATGACTTCAAGAGTGGTGCAGAGAAATTATTTTAGTCAGAGGGTGGTAAATCTGTGAAATTTGTTGCCATGAGTGGCTGTGGGGGCCAAGTCATTGGGTGCATTTAAGGCAGAGATAAATAGGCCCTTGATTAGCCAGGGAATCAAAGGGTATGGGGAGAAGGCAGGGGAGTGGGGATGACTGGAAGAATTGGATCAGCCCATGATTAAATGGTGGAGAAGACTCGATGGGCCAAATGGCCTACTTCTGCTCCTATATCTTATGGTCTGACATTTTGAAACTAACAATCTGTTATAATATTGCCATACTGCAAAACATCACACAGCTTTTGTTGGCTGTTAAAACCGTTTTAGAGATGTTTTGAGGTCCCGTCGCCTGCCTTTTGACCCTAGGATGTGTATGACAGCAAGTTGGGTAATCAATATTGGGACAAGATTTGTGCAGAGTGAGCCACTGATTCTTGATGGAGACAGCATTAACTCTTTCTTAATGAACTGCAACAAAAATTATGTTTCGTCTTCCTGCTCAAATGAGACATCTTGGAAAGGATCATCCAGAAAGGAAGGTGATAAAGTGTTTTCAGCCAAGCACCTGAGAAGTTTTGTTTTGGAACAAACAGTGCTGGATTGTACAAAATTTAACAACAAGCAAATAACTTTACAATTATTTTAAGTTATTTCTGTGGCCTTAATAAGAGGTGCATGGCTAATTTGTGCAATGATGAATGAGTTCAGATAGATGGAAAATAATTAAATGGCAAGTGAAATTCAGGCTTAATTTAGCTATAAGATTGTATGAATGTTTTCAATAGGTATCAGTCAAGTTTCCCTCATTTCAATAATTGCCCTTAGTTCTACCAACAATATGGCAGAGTGTGCCTCATTTGTCTACTTTCAATCTGTTCTGTAACCTATCGATTTCATAAAAATAAGCTTTAAAATGAGTGAAATAGTTTGAATATGCTTTTGTAATCCTAAAATTATTTAGAAATATTGATATTTTATTATAATTGATCAGGCAGGTGGGGTTTGCCAGCCTCGGACAGCAGCCTGCCTAGGAGAAGGAAAACTCTGATTTTAAACCTCCGCTGCCTTGCGGCCACCTATGGGAAAGGTTTCGAGATTAAACCCTGAGGAAGAAATCTGGAGCCAGCGTCCCAAAGGCAGTTTGATGTTGATTACAACTTCACTCTGGCAACCTCTGTGATGACACTGGTGCCAAGCTGTATCGGTGCTTGCCCTTCCCTTGGACTACATCAGTGACATTGAGAGGGGGAACCCACTGCATGGGCAACAGCCAGTTCTTCAAATCTTCCTGCCCAGGCTTGCACCCTAGAGAGAGACAGTCCACCAGAGGCATAAACCCATGATCCCCTGGGATCGACGGCTGCCTACTACCACTATACGATAATTGAAAATATTTTCAATATATATGACATTAGAAATGCTGCAAGTTGTGATGATCATAATGATTTGCTTATTTCTCTCCTAAGCCAAATATGGGAAATTAACTGATTTTTGTTTGTTGATAGGTTGAGTTGCACATGAAAGAATTAGAAGATGTTTTTCACATACATCTTTTGCTGGTAAACACTGATATAATTTCATTAATGTTGTGAAGTCCACACATAGAAGTTATCTGTCTGAAATTTAATGTTACTCCCAAACAAAAGAAACATCTAAGAAGTATTTTAAGAAAAGGTTAGTCTATTTGATCCAGCCAAATAGTGTGCAATAAAATGTGGAAAGGAAGTAATAAATTCTGATCTGAATTACACAAATCAGAAAAACTCAGAAAATTACCATAAAGCCAGTTCAATTCCATTTAGTGATATTACTGCATACAAAATAATTTTTTTTTGTAATTTTTCAATATGGCAGTGGGGTGGGAACCAGTTTGATAGAGCTGAGGATGAGCCAGCAGGTTTATAAGTATAGTGCCTATAGAAAGTATTAACTCCCCCCATCCCTCATGGAAATTTTCATGTTTTATTGTTTTACATTAAATCACAGTGGATTTAATTTGACTTTTTTGACACTGATAACAGAAAAAGACTGTTTCATGTCAAAGTGAAAACAGACCTCTACAAAGTGATCTAAATTAATTACAAATATAAAATATATCTTGATTGCTTAAGTATTAACCTCCTTTAATATGACACACCAAATCATCACTGGTGCAACCAATTGGTTTTAGAAGTCACATAAATTAGCTAAATGGAGATCACCTCTGTGCAGTCAAGGTGTTTCAGTTGATTGTAGTGAAAAATACACCTTTATCTGGAAGGTCCAACTGCTGATGATGATGTCGACTCAGGCCTGGGAGGCCAGCGTCAGGGATTTTCATGCCTTACAAGGTGTGGATCGGAAAGCCGTGTGGGGTGCCACTCCTCACATAGACTTTATTTTACGAGGTTGAGTTGCGAGCTCAACAGACAACCCAGCACGGATGGAAAGCGTACTCGGAAGCAGCCTGACTGGGTTAGAATCTGGGAACCTCCGTTCCGGAGTCCAATGTTGATGTCACTGCGCCACCAGCCGACTGCTGGTGAGTCAGTATCCTGGAAAAAACTACACCATGTAAGACAAAAGAACACTTTAAACAATTCTGTAAAAAGGTTATTGAAAAGCACAAGTCAGGAGATGAATACAAGACAATTTCCAAGTCACTGAATATCCCTTGGAGCACAGTTAAGTCAATCATCAAGAAATGGTGAGAATATGGCACAGCTGCAAATCTGCCTTAGAGCAGGCTGTCCTCAAAAACTGAGTGACTGTGCAAGAAGGGGTCTAGTGTGGAAGGCTACCAAGAGACCTATGACAATTTGGAGGAGTTTCAAGCTTCAGTGACTGAGATGGGAGAGACTGTGCATACAATAACTGTTGCCCAGGTGCTTCACCTGTCGCAGCTTTATGGGAAAGTGGCAAAGAGAAACCATTGTTCAAAAAACTCGCATGAAATGAACGTAGCCAGATGCAGGGAAATCCTGGAGGAAAACCTGTTGCAGTCTGCAAGAGAACTGCAACTTGGGAGAAGATTTTTTTTCCAGCAAGACAATACCCCAAACATAAAACCAAGGCTACACAAGAATGGCTTAAAGACAAGTATGTTACTGTCCTGGAGTGGCCAAGTCAGAGTCCACACGTCAATCCAATTGAGAATTTCTGGCTGGACTTGAAAAGGCTGTTCACTCACGATTCCCATGCAATCTGGCAGAGTTTGAGCAGGTTTGTAAAGAATGAGGAAAAATTGCAGTGTCTACATGTACAAAGTTGATAGAGATCTATCCACAGACTCAAGGCTATAATTGCTGCTAAAGGAGCATTTACAAAATATTGACAAAGGTGGTGAATACTTACCCAACCAATTATTGTGTTTTATATTGTAATTAATTTAGATCACTTTGTAGAGATCTGCTTTCACTTTGACATGAAAGAGTCTTTTCCTGTTGATCAGTGTCAAAAAAGCCAAATTAAACCCTCTGTGATTTAATGGTGTAAAACAATAAAACATGAAAACTTCCCAGTGGTGGGGGGGGGGGGTGAAAACTTTTTATAAGCATTGTAGATTACATAATATGAATGTAAGGAAGGCCAAGCCAGTGACTGGGTACAAGTGCAGACAGTGCAAAGAGTTAAATTGTAGCACAGAGGCAAAATTCAAAGGGTGACTGTTGCAAGGATGTGGCTGGGAACAAACCCAAGTGCAGGACACAGGCGCTGAGGCAGAATCGTGAGGCATTAGCACCACCACGAATGGGGAACCAGTATCCAGGAAGAGTCTTTACACAGAGACAAGGGTCATGTAGAGTATCCAGGAAACATTGCGGGACTTAGAACTGACAGTTCTCAGGAATCAGGTTTACTCACACTAGAGTCGACCAATGAACTGGCAACTCCTGTCTGTCTGTCTCTTGTTTTACGGCGGTTAGCATCCAGCTTAATGGTGCATTACCGCCACCCTCTGCTCCAGACTGTGCACTAAACATACATTCTAAGTCCCTTCACCCAATCGCACGTGCGTGTGTGTGTGTGTGTGTATATATATATATATATATATATATATATATATATATATATATATATATATTACATACACACACAAACCTACACTGCACCCTCCCATCTTTGACCATCCTAGTATCCTATTCCTGTTTATGTCATATTCTATAAAAAACCCATCCCCCTTAAAAACACAAAATCCAGACTTGTGCTCTCTCACTCATGCCCAGCAACCCTTCTAATGTGAATTCCCACATCCCCAACTCCCTTAATTTATTTCTCATCATCTCTCTCTGTATCCTATACTTCCTGCAACTCAGAACTACATGTTCTACTGACTCCTCTTCCTGACATTCCTCACACAATCCTGTCTGGTGTTTCCCTATCATTTTCAATGTTTTGTTTAATGCACAATGCCCCAGCCTTAACCTAGTCCACACAATTTCCTCTCTTCTGTTTCCATTACCTACCCTAGTAACTGCAACACTCTTTTGTATTTGATATAAATGCCTCCCTTTCCCCTCCCTATCCCATCTTTCTTACCACATTCAGTTGACTTTTTCCCAGATTACACACTTAACCTCTACTTTACTGACACTAATGTGCATTTCCACATTTTCTTTCTTTAACACCCTCTTTGCTAACTCATCCACCCTCTCATTCCCCTTCACCCCTACATGTGCTAGTACCCATAGAAATTTTACCTGACCTCCCTGATTTACAATTTCTGTAACTAACTGAAGGACTTCATAAAGTACATCTTACCAACTGTTTGTGTAAAAAGACCTTAAACTTGCTAGAACTAGAGGATGAATCTGAACATATCAATGCTTTGGCTTGTCTGGTGGCAACTCCTTGTTGTGATCACAGGGTCTTTATCCTGCATTTCCTGATGGAAAGCAGGTGTGTGTAGTTAGTGGAACCTGGGAATGATTTGAAATTCAACGAGGGGATTGAGGCCTAATTCCTAGTAGGCAGTGATCACTACCCAGTTTTGTGTTCAGTGGGTGAAAGAGTTGAAGTAAGACCAGGTGGCGGAACCCCAAAGTGGGTGTTTGAAAAAGCTGATTGGGGTAAGTTCCAGAAGTTGAGTGAAGAAAGGTTGACAAGGATTGATATTTCTGGAAATGTAGATGAATTAAACAGTCAGGTGACTTCAGCAATTATCATGGCAGCAGAAGGATCTATACCTAGGAGTAAAAATAGGATGAATAGAAAACTGGTACCATGGTGGACAGAGGAATGTTGTCAGGCTGTAAAAAACATAAATAGAGTATTCAGGCTAGTTAACAGAACCCATAATATGCAGCATTTGGTTCAATATAAGAAAGTACAGGCAGTGGTGAGAAGAACTATATGTCAAGCTAGAAGGGCAAGTTGGAGGAGTTTTTGCGACAAGGTAGGAAGAACAACACCTGTGGGAGAGATATGGGGAATGATTAAGAGGATGGGAGGAGATAGAAGGGAATGGGAATATCCAGTAATGATATCTGGGGAGGAAACTGCAGTCTCCAGTAGGGATAAGGCTGAGGTCGTGGCCAAGTCATTTGTACTGATACACAGTTCAGAAAATTTGTCTGAAGAAGGGAGAAGAAGGAGGGAAAGAATAATGAGCCAACACCCAGGTGTGTTAAATAGGAGGGAAGGAACAGATGATATAATTGATGATCCATTTACATTAGCAGAAATGGTGAGAGCAATAAAGAGATCGAGACCAACCTCCCCAGGGAAAGATCTGATATGCTCTGTGATGCTAAAAAATCTAGGAGAAGGAGCGCTCTTGAAGTTGCTGCATTTTTATAACAGAGTGTGGGAGGAGGGAAGATTACCAAGTGCATGGAAAGAAGCAGTAGTAATTCCAATAAGGAAGCCTGGCAAGGATCTGTCAAAACCCACTAGCTACAGACCAATTGCATTAACATCAAGTATATGTAAGATAATGGAAAGGATGATAACAGAAAGGTTATCATATGAGCTTGAGAAAAGGGGAATGCTGGCAAGTTATCAGAGTGGTTTTAGAAAGGGAAGGAATTCCATGGACTCAGTGATTATGTTAGAGACTGAAATAAGGAAGGCCCAGGCAAATAGAGAGTCAGTAGTGGCAGTGTTCTTTGACATTGAAAAAGCCTATGATATGATGTGGAAGGAAGGATTATTAATTAAACTACACAAGATGGGGGTTGGTGGGAGAGTTTTTAATTGGATTAAAGATTTTTTGTTTGGTAGAAAAATTCAAGTTCGGATTGGATCAGAATTATCAAAACAGTACATAGTGGAAAATGGCACACCTCAAGGTAGTGTGATTAGCCCGTTACTTTTCATCATTATGATCAATGATGTCTTCACAAAGGTACCAGTGGATATAGGTAGGTCACTGTTTGTGGATGATGGGGTCTTGTGGAAAAGAGGCAGGAACATGGACCATATAATCAGGAAACTACAAGAAGCAATTGATGAAGTGGTGGAGTGGGGTTATGATTGGGTATGTAGATTTTCACTAGACAAAACTCAATCTGTATTTTTTTACCAGGAAAAGGGTTGAGGTAGGGAAGAAGTTAAGGATGTATGGGGTTGAATTAGAAAGGGTTGCATCATTTAAATTTCTGGGAGTTATATTTGATTCACGATTAACATGGGCAGACCATATCAGGAAAGTTGAGGAGAAATGTAAAAAAGTAATAAATGTGATGAGATGTTTGGTAGGGAATGGGGAGCAAGTTGTTCAGCTTTGAAGAGAATGTATGTGGCTTTAGTGAGATCTGTATTGGATTATGGAAATATAGTATATGGATCAGCAGCTAGGTCTCTTATAAGGAAACTGGATGTGATTCAGGCTCAGGCCTTGAGAGTGTGCAGTGGGGCTTTCAAACCGTCACTAGTGTCAGCCCTACAGGTAGAAATGGGAATAATGCCTTTGGAACTAAGAAGGATGCAACTGATGGCAAACTACTGGGCTAACTTGCAGGGGCACAATGATCCTCACCCTACTAAAGGAGTGCTGGGAAAATGGGAGGTTTCAGAGGGATACCTTTAGTCGGGTAGGGAATGATATTGCGAAAGAATGTGAAGTATTTGATCTGAGGATAAGTCCTTCAGTAGTTTATCAGGTTGTAGCTCCATGGAAGCTTGTATGGCCTGACATAGACTGGCATTTGTTAGAGGTAAAAAGGAAAGAAAGATATAAAACAGATTTGGTAAATGCATTTAACTGTCATGTGATGGAAAAGTATAGTGATTATACTCACATTTATACGGATGGTGCGAAGGAACCTGAAACAGGAGTGACAGGGTTTGGGGTGGTAATACCAGCAAAAGAAATTGGAATCAGCAGAAGAACATCTAATAAGTTAGGGGTGTTTACAGTGGAGGTGCTGGCAGTGTTGGTTGCGTTGCAGTGGGTGCAGAAAGCCAGACAAGCCAAAGCATTGATATGTTCAGATTCATCCTTAGTTCTAGCAAGTTTGTCTTTTCACACAAACAGTCGGCAAGATGTACTTTATGAAGTCCTTCAGTTAGTTACAAGAATTGCAAATCAGGGAAGTCAGGTAAAATTTCTATGGGTTCCTGCACATGTAGGGGTGAAGGGGAATGAGAGGGTGGATGAGTTGGCAAAGAGGGCGTTAAAGAAAGAAAATGTGGAAATGCACATTAGTATCAGTAAAGCAGAGGTTAAGTGTGTAATCTGGGAAAAAGTCAACCGAATGTGGCAAGAAAGATGGGACAGGGAGGGGAAAGGGAGGCATTTATATCAAATACAAAAGAGTGTTGCAGTTACTAGAGTAGGTAATGGAAACAGAAGAGAGGAAATTGTGTGGACTAGGTTAAGGCTGGGACATTGTGCATTAAACAAAACATTGAAAATGATAGGGAAACACCAGACAGGATTGTGTGAGGAATGTCAGGAAGAGGAGTCAGTAGAACATGTAGTTCTGAGTTGCAGGAAGTATGGGATACAGAGAGAGATGATGAGAAATAAATTAAGGGAGTTGGGGGTGCAGGAATTCACATTAAAAGGGTTGCTGGGCATGGGTGAGAGAGCACAAGTCCGGGTATTTTTAGTGTTTTTAAGGGGTACAGGGGTTTTATAGAATATGACGAATAAACAGGAATAGGATACTAGGATGGTTAAAGATGGGAGGGTGAAGTGTAGGTTTGTATATATATGTGTGTGATTGGGTGAAGGGATTTAGAATGTATGTCTAGTGCACATTCTGGAGCAGAGGGTGGCGGTAATGCACCATTAAGCTGGATGCCAACTGCCGTAAAACAAGATACAGACAGACAGACAGGCCTAATTCCTGAGGTAGCTAGCAAGGTGGGGGATTGCCAGAAGGGACCATAATAGTGACGAATGTAGGACTGAAGATACTGTTTTTAAATGTATGTATTATTTGGAATAAGGTAGGTGAACTTGTGGCACAATTAGAGATTAGTTGGTATGATATTGTGGGCATCACTGAGTCAGAGCTGAAAGAAGGTCAGAGTTGGGAGATTAGTATCAAAGGATGGACTTTGTATCAAAAAGACAGGCAGGAAGGCATAGGTTGTGAAGAGGCTGTGTTGGTAAGAGATGAAATGAAATCTTTAGAAAGGGGTGACATGGGGTCAGGGGTATTTGAATCTTTGTGGGTTGAGTAAAGAAACTGACAGGGTTAAAGAACATAATGGAAGCATATATAGGCCTCCTAATAGTAGCCAAGATGTGGGGTTGAGTTTGCAAAGGGAGCTGGAAAGGGCATGTAATAAGGGTAATGACACAATTGTAATGGGGGACTTCAATATGCAAGGGGATTGGGAAAATCAGATTGGTGCCAGATCGCAAGAGAGGGAATTTGTTGAATGCCTACGAGATGGCTTTCTATAGCAGCTTGTGCTTGAGCCTCCTTGGGGAAAGGCTATCTTAGATTGGGGGTTATGTAATAACTCAGATTTTATTAGCTCCCGGTGCAGCCTCCTCTACATCGGTGAAACCCGATGCAGATGGGGGACTGCTTCGTCGAGCACCTCCGCTCCGTCCGCCACAACAGACAGGATCTTCTGGTTGCCACCCACTTCAGCTCTGCTTCACATTCCCATTCGGATATGTCCATACATGGCCTCCTCTACTGCCATGATGAGGCTAAACTCAGGTTGGAGGAGAAACACCTCATATACCGTCTAGGTAGTCTCCAGCCCCTTGGCATGAATACTGAATTCTCCAACTTCCGGTAATTCCCTCCCCACTCCCTTCCCCTAACCCAGTTTCACTCTGCCCCCTCCCCTAGCTGCCTATCACCTCCCTCCTGGTTCTGCCTCCTCCTACTTCCCATTGTGCTTTCCCCTATTCCTCCTTCAGCTTTTCTGCCTATCACCTCCCTGCTTCCCCTCCCCCACCCCTTTATCTTTCCCCTTACTGGTTTTTCACCTGGAACCTACCAGCCTTCTCCTTCCCACCCTCCCCCCACATTCTTTATATGGCCTCTGCCCCTTCCCTCTTCAGTCCTGATGAAGGGTTCCGGCCCAAAACGTTGACTGATCATTTCCACGGATGCTGCCCGACCCGCTGAGTTCCTCCAGCGTGTTGTGAGTGTGACTAGCGGTATTCCTCGGATCAGTATTGGGACCGCTACTTTTCACATTGTTTGTCAATGATTTAGATAATGGAATTGATAGCTTTGTGACAAAGTTTGTAGATGATACAAGATAAGTGGAGGGGTAGGTAGTTCTGAGGAGGCAATGTGATTGTAAAAGAACTTGGACAAATTGGAAGTATGGGCAAAATGAGGTGAATGGAATACAGTGTTGGGGAATGCATGATAATGCATTTTGGTAAAAAAAACTAAAGTGCAGACAACTATCTAAAATGAGAAAATTCAGATATCAGTAGTGCAAAGGGACTTGGAAGTCCTCGTGCAAGAATCCCATAAGATTAATTTGCAGAAGCAAACACGAGGAAGTCTGCAGATGCTGGAAATTCAAGCCACACACATACAATGCTGGTGGAATGCAGCAGGCCAGGCAGCATCTATAGGAAGAAGTACAGTCGATGTTTTGGGCTGAGACCCTTCGTCAGGACTAACTGAAAGAAGAGATAGTAAGAGATTTGAGAGGGGGAGGGGGAGATCTGAAATGATAGGAGAAGACAGGAGGGGGAGGGATGGAGCTAAGAGCTGGGAAGTTGCTAGGCAAAAGGGATATGAGGCTGGAGAAGTTTTGAGGATCATGGGATGGGAGGCCTAGGGAGAGAGAAAGGGGGAGGGGAGCCCAGAGGAAGATGGAGAGCAGACAAGGAGTTATAGTGAGTGGGACAGAGGGAGAAAAAAGAGAGAGAGAAGAAAAGGGAAAAAATAAAAAATAATAAAGAAATAAATAAGGGATGGGGTAAGAAGGGGAGGAGGGGCATTAATGGAAGTTAGAGAAGTCGATGTTCATGCCATCAGGTTGGAGGCTACCCAGACAGAATATAAGGTGTTGTTCCTCCAACCTGAGTGTGGCTTCATCTTGACAGTAGAGAAGGCTGTGGATAGACATCAGAATGGGAATGGGACGTGGAATTAAAATGTGTGGCCTCTGGGAGATCCTGGTTTCTCTGGCGGACAGAGCGTAGGTGTTCAGCGAAACGGTCTTCCAACCTGCGTCGGGTCTCACCAATATATAGAAGGCTGCACCTGGAGCACCGAATGCAGTATATCACACCAGCCGACTCACAGATGAAGTATCGCCTCACCTGGAAGAACTGTGGTGAGGGAGGAAGTGTAAGGGCATGTGTGGCACTTGTTCTGCTTACAGGGATAAGTGCCGGGAGGGAGAGCGGTGGGAAGGAATTGGGGGGGTGGCGGTGGATGGACAAGGGAGTTGCGTAGGGAGCGATCCCTGTGGAAAGCTGAAAGGGGGGGAGGGAAAGACGCGCTTGGTGGTGGGATTCCGTTGGAGGTGGCGGAAGTTACGGAGAATTATATGTTGGACCCAGACGCTGGTGGGGTGGTAGGTGAGGACAAGGGGAATCCTATCCTTAGTGGGGTGGCAGGAGGATGGGGTGAGAGCAGATGTGCGTGAAATGGGAGAAATGCATTTGAGAGCAGAATTTGCAGGTTTAATCTGTGCTAAAGAAGGCTATATTGCATTCCAACACCCACATCCAATCATAAGTACCCATCTTCAGAAATCACTACCACTGATCACAACCTACAAGACTTGAGCAAAGTTGTAAATTGGTTTCAATGTAATTAATTAATGCCTCTGATTCCTGTTTATGGTGTTAAGTGTGGGTCTGAATATTTTTATTTTGTGATTGTTGGGTGAACAGACTGAGCCATAAGCAGTGTGAAACATGAATTTTGTTTATTATAAGCATTTCTTGTTGAGGGTGGGTGAAGCAGCAGAGTGGTGCCCCTGACTTATGGCAATGGTGAGGATACGAAGCTTGCATGTACTTTCAATGAACTCACGACGGTGAGTGTGCCTGCCAGTCTGTACACATGAGATAATTACACTCCACAGTTTAGTGAGGACGTTGGTGCTGGACAGTTGCAAATATATTATCTGCCATGCTTTTCAGAGATTCATGGATTTTCAGGGGTGTAATAGCTTAGTTTCACATACACAAATAATAACTGATGGAACATAGATACTTTACAATTTTATGATATATAAGATCCAGGATAAATGAAAAACTCAGTTTATTTTTACTCAGCAATAAACAATACTTTGAACAGAAACATCTCTTTGAAGCACAGCAACTAAGATACTAACAATCTGTATATGTAGGTAGATAATAACTGTGTTTTCAAGTTAACTAATTTCGCATAAGCCGGCAGCACGAAATTACAAACTAGTCTAACAAAACCTTTACTGATAAGAATTCTAATGAAGTCCTCTGAAATAGATGCATGGATAGTAAAGTATGGAGGTGTATATTCCTGGTGCAGGTCGACGGGAGTAGGCAGTTTAAATGGTTTCGGCATGGACTAGATGTTTGTTTCTGTGCTGCATTTTTCTATGATTCTGTGACTGTAAATCAAAATAAATATTTGATTAGGAATATCCAGGAATACAGATGTTTGAATAGTAGGACCTAGGAGTTCTAGTACATTTTCTCTGAAAGTGGTATTGCAGGTTCTAAGTTCAAAGTAAATTTATTATCAAAGTACATAAAATCCATAGACCATAAGACATAAGACCTGAATTAGGCCATTCAGCCCATTGGGTCCGCTCCACCATTCCATCATGACTGATCTTGGATCCCACTCAACAACAAACACCTGCCTTCTCACCATATCCTTTGATTCCCTGACCGACCAGGAAATGATCAACTTCCACCTTAAATATACCCGCAGACTTGGCCTCCACCACAGGCTGTGGCAGAGAATTCCATGGATCCACCACTATGTGGCTAAAAAATTACTCCCTATCTCTGTTCTAAAAGATCGCCCCTCATTTTTTGAGGTTGTGCCCCGTAGTTCTGGATACCCTGACCATGTGGAACATTCTCACCACATCCATCCTATCTAGTCCTTTCAACATTTGGTAGGTTTCAATGAGATCCCCACGCATTCTTCTAAATTTCAGTGAGTACAGGCCCAAAGCTGCCAAATGCTGCTCATATGCTAACCCGTTATTTCCTGGAATCATCCTCGTAACCCTCCTCTGGACTCCCTAAAATGACAACACACCCTTTTTGAGATATGGGGCCCAAAACTGTTGACAATACTCCAAGTGCAGCCTGACTTGTGTCTTATAAAGTCTCAGGCATTCTCCTTCCTTTTACACTCTATCCCCTTTGAAGTAAATACCAACATTGCATGTTCAAGGGTTTCGGCCCGAAATGTTGACTGTACTTTTTTTTTTCCATAGATGCTGCCTGACCTGCTGAATTCCTCCAGCATTCTGTGTGTGTGTGTGTGTTGCTCAGATTTCCAGCATCTGCCAACTTTCTCTTGTTTGTGACTGCATTTACCTTCCTTACCACAGACTCAACTTGTAAAGTAACTATCTGGGAGCCTTGCAAAAGAACTCCCAAGTCCCTTTATACCTCTGATGTTTGAACCTTCTCCCCATTTAGATAATAGTCCACACTATTGTTCCTTTTACCAAAATGCATTATCATGCATTTCCTAAAACTGTATTCCATCTGCCACTTTTTTGCTCATTCTTCCAACTTCAAAGTCCTGCTCCAATTGCATTACTTGCTAAGTAGTATCTATCCCTCCACCTATCTTTGTATCATCTGCAAACCTTGCCACAAAGCCATCAATTCTATTATCCAAATCATTGACAAACAATGTGAAAAGTAGCGGTCCCAATGCTGATCCATAAAGAACACTACTCGTCAATGGAAACCAACCAGAAAGGGCTTATTTTATTCTTACTCACTGCTTCCTGCCTGTCAGCCATTCCTCTATCAATGCCAGTATCTTTCCTGTAGCATCATAGCATTTTATCTTATTCAACACCCTCTTATACATCAAAGTAAATGACATCCACTGTCTCTCTTTTGTCCACCCTGCTTACTACTTCCTTGGAGATCTCTAACAGGTCGATCAGGCAAGATTTCCCTTGACAGAAAATATGCCGACTTTGACTACTTATCGTTAGTCTCCAAGTACCCCGAAATCTTATCCTTAATAATAGACTCTAACACTGAGGTTGGGCTAACTGGCCTATAATTTCCTTTCTTTTGCCTTCCTCCCTTCTTAAAGAGTGGAGTGACATTTGCAATCTTCCAGTCCTTTGGAACCATGCCAGAATCAAGTGTTTCTTGAAGGATCATGACCAATGCATATGTTATCTCTTCAGCAACCTCTCTCAGGACTCTGGGATGTAGACCATCTGGTCCAGGTGACTTATTCACCTTAAGGCCTTTCAATCTGCTTAAACATTTTGCCTTTTTTAATATTAATGGCACTCACTGTTGCTCCTTGACACTCATGGACCTCTGGCATGCTGCTAGTGTCCTCCACAGTGAAGACAGATGCAAAGTACTTATTAAGTTCATCTGACGTTTCTTTGCACCCAATAACTACCTCACCAGCATCATTTTCCAGTAGTCCAATATCAACCTTCATCTCCCTGGGCAAGATCCTCTCCCGTGACTCTGGAATTCACTCTAGTCCACTGTGATTCTGATGCATGTAACTTGTGCTTCTCCTTGACTTGTGCTCAGTTCAGCTGCATTTATATCCTCATCACAGCTTCAGTGGTGTCCAGTAAAGGAATGGGCAGTTCCCCTTCCATTACTGCATTCTCCATGACTTGGGCAGAGGGGCAAGATTCCGCAAACACCCTTTATTCACCACACCACCACCACCACCAAACATCGAAACACAGAGCAACATCTCACATCAGTATTGTCACCATATACAATCCTGATATTAATTTTCTTGCGAGCATATTCAATAAATGCGTAGTAGAATAATAATCGTAATAGAGTCAAAGACCAGACCAACTTGGGTGATAGACAGGGTGGTGAAGAAGGCTTTTGCACTTTGCTTGGAATTAGTTAGGACATTAAATATAGAAGTGGACTGTTATTTTGCAGTTGTATAAGATGATAGTGAGGCCATATTTCGAATATTCTGAGATTTGTTCACCATACTATAGGAAAGTTGTCATTAATCTTGAAAGAGTGCAGAGGAGATGGTGAGGGACTGCATATAGAGGGAAGTAGAGCAGGTCATGATTCTTTCATCACAGTGTAATAGAATAGTAAATTGATATATTGTTGGCACATTTATCAAGGTACACTGAAAAACTTGTACTGTTCATTGAGGTGGTACAAGGTAAAAGAGTGGGGAGAAGAGAGAATATTTGGTGTGGGTGTGTCTTTGATTATGTTGATGACTTTATGGAGCCTGCCAGAAGTCTAAGTGTAGACAGTGTGCATGGAGTGGAAAGTGTTTTCTGTGATATGCACATCGAGTCCTCATGAAGGATCTCTTCCTGAAATGTCAACTGTTTACTCTTTTCCAAAGATGCTGCCAGGCCTGCTGAGTTTCTCCAGCATTTTGTGTGTGTTACATTGGTTGTTTGTCAGTTTTTGTTTATGTATTGTTTTTCCTAAATTCTGTTGTATTTCTTTATTTTCCTGTAAATGCCTGCAAGATAATGAATCTCAGGGTAGTATCTGGTGACATATATGTACTTTGACAGTAAATTTTCTTTGACTTTGAGCTGTGTCCACAACACCGCTGTTCCTTGTAGTTAGGGGTAGAATATTTGCCGTACCAAACTGATGCATTTGGATGGGATGATGCTTCCGACAGTGCATCGATATAGTGAGGGTCAAAGGGGTCATGCCAAATGTACTGATGCACTTTCTTGGCCGTGGCACTCCTTGGTTGGATCAGGACAGACTATTGGAACTTGAAGCTCTCAACTCTCTTGACTAAACGACAGGTGATCTTATAAACATTTAGAAAATCATAATTTTAGGGTGAATTTGCAAACAGTATTTTACTCAAGGTTAGGGTGTGAAGGCCTGGATACCATGGTTTTAAGATGGAGGGGGAGAGTTTTAATAAGGAATCTACAGGGAAACTTGGTCACCTGGAGAGTGGTCAGTATACGGAATGAGCTGTCAGAGAGAGTGATTGAAACCTACCGAATGTTGAAAGGACTAGATAAGGGTGGATGTGGAGAGGATGTTTGCTATGGCTGGGGAGTGGGGGTGGGTGGGGTGGTTATCCAGAACTAGAGGGCATAGCCTCAAAGTTGAGGGGTGACCTTTTACAACAGAGGTAAGGAGGATTTTTTCTTAGCCAGAGATTAGAGAACCTATTGAATGGTCTGCCACAGACTGAGGTGGAAGCCAAGTTTATGGATATATTTAAGGCAGTTGATAGTTTCCAGATTGGTCAGGGCATCAATGGATACAGCGATAACACTGGTTTATGGTGTTGAGTGGGATCCAGGAGCAGCCATGATGGAATGGTGGAGCAGACTCGATGGGCTGAATGGCTTAATTCTGCTCCTATGTCTTATGGTCTAACTTTAGATGAAAATCTTGGTTAACGTAGGCCAGTTGGACAGAAGTGCCTGCTTCCATACTATGTGACTTTTAGTAAAAAATGTCTGATTCAGGAATGGCAAGTTTTGTTTCACTTAGATGAAGTACCTTTGATATATTGTATATTGTACTGTAAAATAGAGCGTGGTAAATAAACCTTAGTTGCATGAACTGAAAGAAATACTCATTTTGTTCATAAACTTGTGAGGCAAAAGCCAATTTGTAAATATTGTCTATGCTGTGCTTTAAAATTTTTTTGAGCAGAAGTTCAGGGCTACCTACTAACTATGTGGCAATTTTCTCTGTGGCTCAGCAATGAGAAGAGATCTATTAATGACGGTATGCCATGTTTGATTCTTGTTTGCATTCATGTAGAAGTTCCCTCAAAATTATGCCTTTCAACTAGATGTATTTCTTCATTTTTGTGACTACTTTGTGCTTAGTGAAAGAGATGTTGAATGTCATAGTAAATGAGCATTATCATTTTAAGCTGTTTGTTTTGCAATCACAACAGTTTTAGGAATGAGAGTGAACTGTCCAGAATATTAAGTGTTGTAAAGAAATCATGATAGTTAACTCTATCTTGCGGATCCGAATGAGCCTGCTTTAACATTCACCCTGCTAAAAAGAAGCCCAAAATACAGCTTGTATGGCAACTGCTCTGTCTATGACTGCAACACAGCATGGAAGCCAGCTTCCCTTCATGGATTCTGTCTTTAGTTTGTGCTGCATCAGGTTAAAGTAGTCAGACTTCACCCACCTAGTGTATTCTCTTTTGTCTCCTCTCTCACAAGGTAGAAAATACAAAAGCCTGAAAGCACGCACAACCAGGTTCAGTGCACCTTCTGCCCCACTGTTATAAGACTATTGAATCGTTCCCTAGTATGCTAAGAATGGACTCGGCTTCACAATCTACCTCATTATAACCTTGCACCTGATTGCCTCCCTAATCTGCACTTTCTCTTTAGCTGTTATTCTTTCTTCTGAATTATTGTTTTACCTCTATTCTATCTCAATGTGTTGTGTAATAAATTGATCTGTATGAACAGGATGCAAGGCAAGCTTCTCACTGTACCTCAATACATGTGACAATAATAAAGCTATTCCATTTCCTACTCTAATTCCAATTATTTGCACCTGTTAGGACAGGCATTAGCGTTTGTTAATAATTCTGCTATTTTAACTGTAAAGGATAGTTTCACTATTTATTAAAATACTCAGGTAGAAGAGAGATTAGTAAACTCTGAGTACCAATGTTGTTTGAACTTCTCTGCTTTATTCAAAAGCTACATTTGGGATTTTCTCTGACACTAATGAAACACGATGCTTACCTGTTAAATTTTATACTCTATTATTAACTGCCGGTTACATTGGAAATGGCTTAGCCCAATCCATTAACGTTTTTGTGGCTGCAGTCTAGGCCTTCAGTCTCAGAACTGTTTGATTGATTTTATTCTGTCTGCACATTATGCCCTGGAGGAGGAGAGCTTTTGTGATAAAGACTTCATGCTGTTTACATACTTTGGGTAATGTGATTTTAAAAAACAGTATTAATTAACTCAGTGCTTTATTTTAATATTGCGTTCCTCACAATTATACATGTGGTATCAGTTAAGTAAATCACCAGTCCTTTTGGTCCATTTGCCTTCCGAAATGCAAGTAAATTCTGCCCCTTGACTCCTTCCAATAACTCTCCGTATATTGATGTAAGGCATACAGGCCTATCCCTGCAGCCCTTCCTAAATAAAGGCACCATGTCAGCTACTCTCCAGTCTTCTGGTAGCTCACCTGTACCTAACAAAGTTAGAAAAATCTCTGTCAAGGCTCCTCACTCTCTTCTTGCTACCCGTTACATCTTTAGACACAGGATCAGGTCCCAGGAATTAATGCATATTTATGCATTTTAAGACCTCCTTTCCTACCCTCTCTCTAATGTTGATGAGCTCTATAATATCACTCTTCCCTCTCTGAATTGAATAGCTTCCATGCCCTCCATCATAAATAGCAAGGGATAGAGGATTAGTAGAGCTAGATTGGCATCTGAAGTAGAGTGAGAGGTAACTTGTTTGTTTTGTGGAAACATCTGGAATCCCAAGTTACTGCTAAGAGGTTACAAGGTTCTGCTCTCAGGGTGCTAAGTTTTTGAATCTCTTTCTCAAAAGATGGCGGTATCAGGGAGGCAGAGGTAAATATTATTTATAAGTGGGGTAGGACAGTTCAGGTTGTACTGAAAAGTTACTGTGGTAGGGCTTGGCCTAAAGAAATTGCTCTCTCAGCTACAAGGGTGGTCTTTATCAAAGAGAAAGGGAAAGAGCATAAGACCGTAAGATATAGGAGCACGAATTAGGCTATTTGGCCCATCAAGTCAACTCTGCTATTTCATCATGGCTGATCCATTTTTTTTCTCTCAGCCCCAATCTCCTGCCTTCTCCCCGTATTCCCTTCATGCCCTGACCAAACAAGAATCTATCAATCTCTGCCTTAAATATACATAAAAAATTGGCCTCCACAGCATCTTGTTGCAACGAATTCCACAGATGTCCCACACTCTGGCTAAAGAAATTCCTCCTCTCTCTGTTCTAAAATGACACCCCTCTATTCTGAGGCTGTTCCTCTAGTCCTAGACTTTCCCACCAGAGGAAGCATTCTCTCCACATCCATTCTATTGAGGTCTTTCAATGTTTCATAGGTTTCAATTAGGTCACACCCTCATTCTTCTGAATTCTGGTGAATACAGGCCCAGAGCTATCAAATGCTCTTCATAAGACAAGCTGTTGAATCCTGGAATTATTTTTGTGAACCTCCTTTGAAGCCTCTAAGTGTCAGTACAGATAAGGGCCCAAAACTACTCACGATACTCCAAGTGAGGCCTCACCAGTGCTTTATAAAGCCTCAATGTTGCATCCTTGTTTTTATATTCTCGTCCCCTTGAAATGAATGCCATCATCCCATTTGCCCTCCTCACCGCTGGCTCAATTTGCAAATAACCTTTAGGGAATGCTGTATAAGTACTTTCAAGTCCCGTTGCCCCTTAGATTTTTGGATTTTCTCTTCATTTACAAAATAGTCTACCCTTTTATTTCTTTTATCAAAGTGCATACCATACACTTCCTGACACTGTATTCCATCTGCCACTTCTTTGTCCATTCTCCAAATCTGTCTAAGTCCTTCTGTAGTTTCTGTACCTCCTCAAAACTAACTGCTCCTCCACCTATCTTCATATTATCTGCAAACTTTGCAACAAAGTCATCAATTCCATCATCCAAGTCATTGACATATAATGTAAAAAGAAGCAGTCCCAACACAGACCACTAGTCACTGGCAGCCAACCAGAAAGGGCTTCCTTTTTCCCATTCTTTGCCTCCTGCCAATCAGCCACTGCTTTATCCATACTAGTATCTTTCCTGTAATACCATAGACTCGTAACTTGTTAAGCAGCTTCATGTGTGGCAACTTGTCAAAGTCGTTCTAAAAATCAATCAATTCTCCTTTGTCTATCCTACTTGTTATTTCTTCAAAGATTCCAAAAGATTTGTCAGGCAAGATTTTCCCTTGAGGAAATCATGCTGACAGTAGTTTATTTCATCATGTGCCTCCAAGTACCCCAAAACCACATCCTTAACAATCAACTCCAACATCGTCCCAACCACTAAGCTCAGATTAACTGGCCTATAATTTCCTTTGTTCTATCTCTCTCCCTTCTTCAGGAATGGAGTGACATTTTCAACTTTCCAGTCTTCTGGAACCATTCCAGAATCTAGTGATTCTTGAAAGATCATTACTAATTCCTCCAGAATTTCCTCAGCCACCTCTTTCAGAACCCTGGGGTGTACATCATCTGGTCCAGGTGACTTATCTTCCTTCAGATCTTTCAATTTGCCAAGGACCTTCTCCCTAGTAATGTCAACTTCACACACTTTTGATTCCTGTCACTCTGGAACTTCCACCATACTGCTAGTGTCTTCCACAGTAAAGACTGATGCAAAATACTCAATCAGTTCATCCAGCATTTTCTTATCCCGCATTACTACCTCTCCAGTATCATTTTCTAGTGGTCTGATCTCCACTCTTGCCTCTCTTTTATACTTTATGTATCTAAAGAAACTTTTGGTATCATCTTAATATCAGCTAGCTTGCTTTCGTATTCCATCTTTTCCTTCTTAATGACTTTTTCGTTGTCTTCTGCTGTTTTTAAAGCTTCCCAATCCTCTAACTTCCCACTAATTTTTGTTCTATTATATGCCCCCTCTTTGGCTTTTATGTTGGCTTTCACTTCTCTTGTTAGCCACAGCTGTGCCATCTTGTCTTTAGAATACATCTTCCTTTTGGGATGTACAGTATATATCCTCTGCCTTCCAAATTGCTTCCAGAAATTCTAGCCATTACTCCTCTGCCCCCGTCATCTCTGCCCGTGTTCTTTTCCAATCAATTTTGGCCAACTCCTCTCTCATGCCACTGTGATTCCCTTTACTCCTCTGTAATACCAATACATCTGACTTTAGCTTCTCCTTCTCAAATTTCAGGGTGAATTCTATCATATTATGATCACTTTCCTCTAAGAGTTCTTTTACCTTAAGCTCTCTAACCAATACGGTTCATTGCACAACACCCAATCCAGACTAGCTGATCCACAATTGGGCCCAATCATGCTGCTCTAATAAGCCATCGCTTAGGCATTCTAGAAATTTCCCTTTTTGGGATCCAGCACAAACCTGATTTTCCCGATCCACATGTGGAAATCCCCCATGATAATTATAACATTGCCCTTCTGGAATGCATTTTCTATCTTCCATTGTAATTTTTAGGTCACATCTTTACTACTGTTTGGAGTTCTGTATTTAACTCCCATATAGGTCTTTTTACTCTTGTAGTTCCTTAGCTCTCCCCACAATGATTCAACACCTTCCAACCCTATGCCACTAATTTCTAATGATTTGATTTCATTTTTTGTGAACAGAGCCACAGCAACCCCTCTGCCCACCAGCTTGTCCTTTTGATACAATTTGTATCCTTGGGCATTAAGCTTCTAGCTATAATCTTCTTTTAACCATGATTCAACCATGATTCAACCATGATTCAACCATGACGCCTACAACATCATACGTGCCAATCTGTAACTATACTACAAGTTCATCTACCTTATTTCATATACCGTGTAAATTCAAATATAACATCTTTAGTCCTGAATTTACCATTTTTCATTTTTGTCCGCCTTTTATATTGCAACTCATTGTGTTGACTGCAATTTTCCCCTATCATCAGCCTCTCCTTGCTAGGAATCTCAGTACACATCGCATTTGTTTGTAAACCAACTACCTCATCCTCAGCACTATCACTTCATTTCCCAGTTCCCTGTCAAATTGGTTTAAGCCCTTCTGAATAACTCCTGCAAACCTGCCCGCAAGGATATCCCTTTTGTATAGGTCGTACCTTCCCCAGAAGGGATTCCAGTGATCCATAAATCTGAACCCCTGGCATCTGCACCAGTTCCTCAGCCACGCATTCATCTGACAAATGCACCTATTCTTACCCTCTCTGGTGCGTGGCACAGACAGCAACCAGAGATTATTACTCTGGATGTCCTGTTTTTCAGCTTTCTTCCTAGCTCCCTAAAATCTCTCTTCAGGACCTCCTCACCCCCCTTATCTACTTATGCCAATCTTGCCAATGTGCACCAAGACTTCTGTCTGCTCACCCTCACTCTTGAGAATGCCACACAAAGAGAATGATTAGATATTCTTAATAAAGGTAAGAGGGGGTGCAGAGGATGAAAGGTTATTCTGTGTAGAGGGGAGTGCAGAAAAGAGGTTACAGTCAGGTCACACAGCACCTTATTGAATGATGCATCTGGCCGCAATTTATGTTTGCTTCTAATTTGTATGTCTGTACCTGAGAATCCAGAACAACAGTGTATAACACAACTAGAGCAAAGCTTTTCAAATACAGTATCAGGATCTAGGTATTTCTTAAATGAGCACTGTGTAGGTGAATTGTATATGTGAATTCCTATGTGATCAAATATTGCGTGAGATCTGATTCTCATAGAAGAAACTGATTATCATATTCCGTATCCACTTCCAAATTGTAGTACTGAGAAAGTCAACCGTGTACTATGTAGCAGCCTTTCAACAATGCCAGTAAGGAGTTAAATTCCAGGCAGTGGATCTCTGTGAGTGGCAAGGTTTTTTTAGCTGGAGAACATAACCCACTTTAAACCAACAATGTTTCAAGTGAGCATCTATAAAATGCATGGCTTCACTTAGTGCACAGGCCAAATGTACCAAAACGAGAAACGCTATGTGAGTTTTCATGCTGCAAGGCTCGTAGAATGACCAAATTTTGTTTTTTTTGGCCATAAAATCATCATGATGGTTTTTATAAAACAGTACTGCATCTATATTCTTAATTTCAGTTCTTAATTTTGTTTCTTGTTGATATCTGCATCTGAATGCTTCTAACTCTCATAAATCACGATTTTGTTTTTTTCCTTTAATTGAATAACAGCATTCTCAGGATATGAGCCTTGGTGAAAACACCATAATGTACTTTCCATCCCTAATTAAAGATGATTGTAGGGCCAGTTTGCTGAAGTTGATAGACAATGCCACATAAAGTAGCAGGTTTCCTTCCCTGAAGGAAGAATGTTAATGAGTTTATTATAATAAACAAGTTTTTGGCCATTTTTATCGACAACTTAGTGAATTCAAATTTCCATCTCTACTTTTTAACATGTGTGGAGGAAATGGTATTCAGAAAATAAATATGATTTGTTAGCTGACAAACCAACAGTATTATTTGTACTTGAAAATCACATTACATGTTATATAATGCTAAGGAGCATTTTCAGCACGATTTGCAACTATTGGGGAAATTCACCAGACACTTCCAAGCATTGTCATCATGGATCATCTGATGTTTGCCTAGGTGTGCAGGTGATGATGTCATCTGGTGTACAAACGCTCCAGATAAGATTTACCATGTAATTGGTAAAGGCATAACCTCTGTTTCTCACTCGTAGATTAAAAAAAAATCAGTTATCTGTTAAAAGAGATGTGAATTAAGAGCTCACTACAACATCAGTTTGTCCTCAGCTTCTGCAGCTTAATTTTATTGACGCTTTTTTTTGTCCACTAACTATAATCATGGTGTCTTTATGTTATGCTCTTCAGTACAAGTTGCTAAAGCCATTCCTTGATTCAGGGCCGCTCACAGCATGATCGTCCATCAGCCAGATCATCAAGTATGAGGTGCTCAAATACACAAGGGTTGTGTACACTCCTCAAGCCTCGATGTTATCCCAAGTCCATGCGGTCTTTTATGCTGCTGTACTACAGCTGTCATGGAGAATGCTCCTTAAGGCTTAACCTGCTTGTGGTCAGTGCAGCAAATGTGCAGTAATTCTGATCTCTGAAGGCAGCTGCAATCTAGGACCTTGTAGGCCTTTTATATATTGGCGAGACCCGACGCAGACTGGGAGACCGCTTTGCTGAACATCTACGCTCTGTCCGCCAGAGAAAGCAGGATCTCCCAGTGGCCACACATTTTAGTTCCGAGTCCCATTCCCATTCTGACATGTCTATCCACGGCCTCCTCTACTGTAAAGATGAAGCCACACTCAGGTTGGAGGAACAACACCTTATATTCCATCTGGGTAGCC
This sequence comes from Mobula birostris, assembly GCF_030028105.1. Lineage (NCBI taxonomy): Eukaryota > Metazoa > Chordata > Chondrichthyes > Myliobatiformes > Myliobatidae > Mobula > Mobula birostris. Next base: position 48,708,925 of record NC_092381.1, read on the forward strand.
TCCAACCTGATGGCATGAACATCGACTTCTCTAACTTCCGCTGAGGCCCCACCTCCCCCTCGTATCCCATCTGTTACTTATTTTTATGCACACATTCTTTCTCTCACTCTCCTTTTTCTCCCTCTGTTCCTCTGAATATACCTCTTGCCCATCCTCTGGGTCTCTCCCCCCCCCCCCCCCCGTCTTTCTTCCCAGACCTCCTGTCCCATGATCCTCTCGTATCCCCTTTTGCCTATCACCTGTCCAGATCTTGGCTCCATCCCTCCCCCTCCTGTCTTCTCCTATCATTTTGGATCTCCCCCTCCCCCTCCAACTTTCAAATCCCTTACTCACTCTTCCTTCAGTTAGTCCTGACGAAGGGTCTCGGCCTGAAACGTCGACTGCACCTCTTCCTAGAGATGCTGCCTGGCCTGCTGCGTTCACCAGCAACTTTGATGTGTGTTCCTTGTAGGTAAAGTTTTGTAACATGATACAGAGAGGAAACCACACTGATGTTCTGGTTTGTACCAAGAGTTTTCTCCCTACTATTTTGTGTTTCACTTGATTGCATGTTAGCATTTGTGCAGCGCCTGTTCTTTAAAAAAAAGGTAAATGCCAATTTTTAGACATTTTTATTTCCTTAGCATAGTTGAATATGTTGAACATTTGCACATGTTGATGGTCCTTATTATACAAAAGCAGGTTATTCCAGACCAAGAGCTTTACACTTGACTTAAGAACAGGCTATTTTTCTCATTGTGTTGTTTGTATCAAACATTATCAGAATGCGTAACTAGAAAAGACACATGACGATCACTAGATTTAGTACTGTGATAGCTTGTTATGCAAATCCCACCAGGTCCTTTTCCATTAAACAGAGTGGGGTATTGCAGATATTAATTATATCTTAAATTATGCTCTGTAGTTCAGAGTTTTCAGTTAGCTAACAAAAGCACCTATTTTATTTTCCTATCTATTATATTACTAATTAATTTATGGTTCAACGAAACCTCTCCCAGCATGAAACAGATAGACAAGCACCAGGACTCATAAAATAGCCATATGATAATGAGTATTGACAGTTTAATATCTGTGTCTTTATTTCTCCTTATTAGTTAGCTCAGTATTTACTGATAATAATTAAAAGTTGAGAAAGCTTTTGGGTTATAACATTAATTGGAAATCTGTGGGGTCTCTGATGCCTAATGCATGCTTTTAATTTACCATGTCTTCATTCCCTAAAGGAAATTAACAAATAAAACAGAAGTCAATGGTATCCCATAAGAAGTGCAATATTAATATGTCTCTGGTCTGTGAGGAAAAATTTCAATTGATGTTAATGAACAGCCAAATCTGATTTATGACCTAACAATGAAATTCCTTGGCATTAGCAGAAAGTGTCTCTTGGATTAATATCACCAGATTTCTGCTCATGGTAAACACATTGCTAGACTTGCTTTTAGTAAATCCCTAGATCCATTTAGCCAATTTCCTACAGTGTGCTGGTTGACCAAGTCCTCATTCTCAAGTCCCTGTGTAGCAACGGAGCTTCTTGTGTGTGTTCTGGCAAGATAGGTTAGAGGAAACCCTAGACATAAATTACCAGCAAAACTTTGGTAGGTGATAGTTTTCAAAATCTTTGAACATTTTTTGAAACTTTCAAAGACTATTAAAACCCCATCAATTAATTAAAAGAAGCATTCTAAAATTTCATAAAATGATCAAAAATAGCACAAAATCAATTAAAAGTCATAACTCTAGTAATTCAAAACTAATGCATGTCAACTAAACCTTTGCTCCTTGGTAGCTACTTACTTAACATTCACTGATGATGCTGATCTTGCATCATCTGACCAGTATGTGTGTGTGTGTGTATATATATATATAGTTGTGCACAGCTTTGTGGGCTGAAGGGCCTGTATTGTACTGTAGGTTTTCTGTGTTTTTTCTATATTGGTGAACACATATTTGCTACTTAGGGAAGTCCATCTCATAAAACTCAACATTTCCTCATGTGTGGGGTGGAGGTGGGGGCATGGATAATAGTTCATCTTTCCAAAATAGACCTGACACCGAGTCTCTGAAACATTTGGATTCACACAGCAAGAGACCCTTGGGCCCATCTCGTCCGTGCTGCCATTGTACCATTAACACTAACCCTATTTACCTATGTGACTTCTGCTTCATCCTGCTGGGTCCGTACCCTATTCGCATTTTGCTGACTGCATCCAATCACACTGCTTTACCTTGTGGGAGATTATTATTTCATACTCCTTGGTTAGTTGCCTCTTTACTCTGTTTATTTCTGCTCTTAATTCACTCTACACAGTCTGCTTGGATATCATCCTTTCAGGTTTGCTTTTCCTCCTTGCTGTCACCCTTTCTGGTCCATTTGAGTTTCATCCTGCCATCTCCCTTTCACACTTGCATGACATTCACTTCACCTCCACGAGCTGCGCCCTGCTCGCCCCCTCTGGGACCCACCCGAGCTGCGCCCTGCTCGCCCCCTCTGGGACCCACCCGAGCTGCGCCCTGCTCGCCCCCTCTGGGACCCACCCGAGCTGCGCCCTGCTCGCCCCCTCTGGGACCCACCCGAGCTGCGCCCTGCTCGCTCCCTTTCCGGTTTATAATTCCTTTTCTCTCATAGATGCTGCTTGACTCAGAGTTCTTCCTGCAGTTCATTTTTTAAACATAGTATGTAGGGAATTGTCATAAAGCACTTATTTTGCTTTTTTTATTATAGCCTTATCTAGAGCTGGGAGGAGCCACCCCTCATTTATACTCCTCTCTGCACAGAACCTGCGTTAATGTTCCTGCTGGAAGGGTGGATGACTTTTATTGGATAGTATCAGATCACTGTTTTCTACGCCGATTTTTCAGATTATTAAGATGAATTCCAAGATTTAATTCTGGATGGTCCTCAAGCGAACCACTTCCTTCATGTTCATGTAGCTAAGCATAATTTCCCTTGGGATCAATAAAGTATATCTATCTATCTATAGCAATATCAATATTTGCTCCTCAGGTATAATGATGTCAAGATTTCCTTCTTGCAGAAATGAACGTACCATTAAACAATGAGAAACACAAGAGATTCTACAGATGCTAGAAATCCAGGGCAACACACAAAATGTGAGAGAAATTCTGGACATCGGGCAGCATCTGTGGAAATGAATAAAGACACTTCATGGGGACTGGAAAGAAAGGGGCAAGAAGCCAGAATAACCAAGTGCAGGGAGGAGGAAGAGTACAAGCTAGAAGGTGACAGTTAAAGCAGGGTGGGTGGGGGAGATAGGATGAACATGGAATAGTACAGCACAGTACAGGCCCTTCGGCCCACAATGTTGTGCCGACCCTTAAACTCTGCCTCCCATATAACCCCCTATATACCTGTCTAGCAGTCCCTTAAATTTCACGAGTGTATCTGCCTCCACCACTGACTCAGGCAGTGCATTCCATGCACCAACCACTCTCTGAGTAAAAAAAACCTTCCTCCAATATGCCCCTTGAACTTCCCACCCCTTACCTTAAAGCCATGTCCTCTGGTACTGAGCAGTGGTGCCCTGGGGAAGAGGCACTGGCTATCCACTCTATCTATTCCTCTTAATATCTTGTATACCTCTATCATGTCTCCTGTCACCCTCCGTCTCTCCAAAGAGTAAAGCCCTAGCTCCCTTAATCTCTGATCATAATGTATACTCTCTAAACCAGGCAGCATCCTGGTAAATCTCCTCTGTACCCTTTCCAATGCTTCCACATCCTTCCTACAGTGAGGCGACCAGAACTGGACACAGTACTCCAAGTGTGGCCCAACTAGAGTTTTATAGAGCTGCATCATTACATCGCGACTCTTAAACTCTATTCCTCGACTTATGAAAGCTAAAACCCATAAGCTTTCTTAACTACCCTATCTACCTGTGAGGCAACTTTCAGGGATCTATGGACATGTACCCCCAGATCCCTCTGCTCCTCCACACTACCAAGTATCCTGCCGTTTACTTTGTACTCTGCCTTGGAGTTTGTCCTTCCAAACTGTACCACCTCACACTTCTCCGGGTTGAACTCCATCTGCCACTTCTCAGCCCACTTCTGCATCCTATCAATGTCTCCATCAGGATGGAGGAGCAGGACCTCATATTCCAGCTTCTTCAATTCCCCACACTGGCTCCTATCTTCCTTCCCTTCTCCTCACCTGCCTATCACCTCCCCGATGTCCCTCCTCCTTTTTCTCCCATTGTCCACTCTCGTCTCCTGTCAGATTTCTTATGCTTCAGCCCTTTTCATTTTCCAACTATCAACTACTAGCTTCTTACTTTGTCCCCCCCTCCCCATCTTCTTATTAAAATATGAAATCGGAGTTTAACTATTTTAATCAATGTTTTTATTTTAACTGCTGTCTTCTTTGTTTCTTTTCTAGAAGAAATTATTGCCTACTTTTAACTTTAAGAACATAATGCACAATTAAATATGAAAAGAAATATTGAAAGGTTTATCTACTGGTTATATGCCACAATTCTAAAGGTGACTAGTGTAACCATCTGAAAAGTGTAGACTCAGTTCTAATAGGCTTCTGAGAATTTTTCATTTTGTCTTATAAATAATATATTTACTATTGATACTAACAGTAGAAATGGTATAAGCCAGTGGCAAAGTCTCCCAAGCATATTATAACCCAGAATTCAAATCAAAATCAGACTTAATATCACTGGCGTATATCGTGAAATTTGTTGTTTTGTGGCAGCAGTACATTGCAATATATGTAACAATAATAATAAAAAACTATTTATTACAATGATTATATATAAAGAAAATTAGATTAAATAAATAGTGCAAAAAGAGAGGAAAAAATAGTGAGGTGATGTTCATGGGTTCACTGTCCATTCAGAGATCTGATAGGAGAGGGAAAGAAGCTGTTCCTGAAATGTTAGATGAGTGTCTTCATGCTCCTGTACCCCTGCTTTGATGTTAGAGGGCCAATGAGAAGAGAGCATGTGCTGGATGATGGGAGTCCTTAATGATGGATGCTGCCTTTTGAGTGTGCTCGATGCTGGGGAAGCCAGTGCCCATGATGGAGCTGGCTGAGTTTACAACTTTCTGCAGCTTTTCTCAATCATGTACAATGGCCCCTCCATACTAGATGGTGATGCAACCAGTTTGAATGCTCTGCACAGCACATCTGTTGAAATTTATGAGTGTCTTTGGTGACATAGATCTTTAGAGATGTGGACATCCAGAAACATGAACCTGCTTAACCTTTCCACTGCCGATCCCTCAATGAGGACTGGAGTGTTTCCTCAACTTCCCCTTCCTGGAGTCCACAATCAATTCCTTGGTCTTATTGATGTTGAGTGCAAGATTGTTTTTGTGACACAACTCAATCAGTTGATCTATCTCATTCCTATCTGCCTCATCACCATCTGAAATTTTGCCAAAAATAGTTGTGTTGCCAGCAAATTTTATAGATTGTGTTTGTGCCTTGTTTTACCACATTGTCATGAGTATAGCTAGAGTAGAGCAGTGGGCTCAACGGTCATCCTTGAGGTGGACCATATTCATTATCAGTGAGGAGCAGATGTTATTTCCAATCTGCACAGACTGTGGTCTCCCAGTGAGGAAGTGAAGGATTCAGTTGCAGAGGGAGGTACAGGGACCAAAGTTTTGGAGCTTGTTGATTAGAATTGAAGGTATGATCGTGTTTAAAGCTGAGATGTAATTAATAAATAACAGCCTAACATAGGTATTACTATTATCCAGGTGATCTGAGGCCGAGTGAAGAGCCAGTGAGACTGCATCCGCTGTAGACGTATTGTGGCGACAGGCAAATTGCATTGGGTCCAGGTACTTACTCGGGTATGACCAACCTCCCAAAGCACTTCATTACAGTAGATGTGAGTGCCACTGGGTGATAGTCATTGAGGCCGATCACCCTGTTCATCTAGGGCACTGATATGATTGTCGCCCTTTTGAAGCAGGTGGGAACTTCCGACTGCAGCAGTGAGAGATTGAAAATATCCTTGAACAGCTGGTTGGTAGCCCCTGCAACATCTGAAGTGCATCAAATATTGTCTCTAACCTCAACTGGAATTGTTTTTTCACTCTTAAAATAGCCTTCCGTAGGTCACACCTGGACTACTTGTGTAGTTCTAGATCACCGGTCTTATATTGTCCAGTCCACCGACTCAAAGCAGTCTTGGAAGTGCTCTTCTGCCTCCCTTGACCATACCTTCTTGTTTGTCACCTGTGGTCTAGTCCCTGCCTATGCACTGGGAGTAGAAGTACATCCAGGTGATTGGGCTTCCAAAGTGTGGGTGTGGTATGGCATGGTAAGCATTCTTGATAATGGTATAACAGTGGTCAAGTGTATTGGTTCCTCTGGTTCCAGAAGTGTTATGTTGTTGGTAATTGTTCAGAGACTTCAAGCTAGCCTGGATGAAATCCCCCATGATAATAAGGTAGGTATCAGGATGTGTTGTTTCAGTCCTGCTGATTGTAGTGCTTAGCTCCTCCAGTGCCTGCCTGGTGTTTGCCTAAGGTGGAATGTACATCTCTAGCAGAATGATAGTGGAAAACTGATTAAATAGAGGTGCACTGCACTCACTGAATAAAATATAACCAGCTATGTTATTACAAAGCAATCCCAAGCTGACGAACCCCATTGCACAGGTTGCCGATTTGCGGATGTACAGTATATTTAAATGTGGGGGAAAGTGCATATGCCAAGCCTAAATCAGCCCCAGAAACTGAAATGCACTTCAACTTCAACTTCATTCCTCAACTTCAGTTGTGTGCCAGAAAAAGATGTCTTCCAAACCTCTATCCAGTTCTGCCGAAGAAAAGCTGAGACTTTCCATTGAATTATTGCTAGAACTGGCTACTTTCCAACTGGAATAGCCTCAGTTTGGCAGGTGTGAATGGGAAAAGATGATAATTATACAGGCAGAGACCAAATGTTCTGGAGACTTAATTGTGCCATTTGATCCTAAATGCAAACATAGATTCGGATTTTCTTGGTTTCCAATAGTAGTTTCAGTTGCTAGGAAGCAAACATGCTCCAACATTAACCTAGTTCTCAATGCTGCAATAAGATATTACAATGACAAACTGCGTGGCTATTTTTCACACTCACCTCATTATTAAGGATAAATAGGGTAGTTATAAAATAAAAATGTTCCCCTTTCCTGTCATCTGGGTTCCATTGTACAATGGATATATAAAATTTGAAGGCTAATTGTCCCCTGTGAGTTACCACTAATTTAGGTAATGTCATCTTTCCATACGCTTCTGACAAAGAAGTTGGGTTGCAAAGTTGGCTCAAAACATTAAGTACATGGTCAAGTTTACCTGTTGGTATGAATATGACTTGGAAGTAGTTACTAATGCAATTTACCCCATGTTAATGAAGATGTTATGAAAAAATAGTTCCTTTGGTTTTAGGTCCTTTTAATATACATTTCTTTCTTTAGTGTGGTCAAGTTGTTGGAGAAGATCCTAAGAGGAAGGATTTATGAGCGTTTGGAGAGACATAATATGATTAGGGACAGTCAACATGGCTTTGTCAAGGGCAGGTCATGCCTTACAAATCTGATTGAATTCTTTGAGGATGTAACAAAACACATTGATGAAGGAAGAGCAGCAGATGTAGTGTATATGCATGTCAGTAAGTTACTTGATAAGGTTACCCATGCGAGGCTCATTCAGAAAGTAATGAGGCATGGGTTTCAAGGAGATCTTGCTTTGTGGATCTAGAATTGGCTTGCCCACAGAAGGCAAAGGTGTTTGTAGATGGTTCATATTCTACGAAGAGGATGGTGACCAATGGTTTTCTGCAGGGATCTGTTCTGGGACTCCTCTTCATAGTGATTTTTTTAAATATAAATGACCTGGATGAAGAAGTAGAAAGGTGGGTTAGTATGTTTGCTGCTGACACAAAGGTTGTGGATAGTCTGGAGGATTGTCAGAGGTTACAGTGCAACATCGATAGGATGCAGAACTGGGCTGAGAAGTGGCAGGTGGAGTTCAACCCAGATAAGTATGAAGTGATTCATTTTGGTAGGTCGAATTTGAAGACAGAATATAATACTAATGGTAACTCTTGGCAGTGTGGAGGATCTGAGAGATCTGGGGTCCATGTCCATAGGACACTTGAAGCTGCTGCACAAGTTGACAGTGTTATTATGAAGTCATATGGTGTGTTGGCCTTCATCAACCGTGGGATTGAGTTCAAGAGCCGTGAGGTAATGTTACAGCTATTTAAGACCTTGGTCAGACCCCATTTGGAGTACTGTGTTCAGTTCTGGTAACCTCACTACAGGAAGGATGTGGATACTATAGAGAGAGTGCAGAGGAGATTTACAAGGATATTGCCTGGATTGGAGAGCGTGCCTTATGAGAATCGGTTCAGTGAACTTGGCCTTTTCTCTTTGGAGCAATGGAGGATGAGAGGTGATTGATAGAGGTGTATACAATTGCATTATAATAGAGGTACATTGACCGTGTGGATAGCCAGATACTTTTTTGCAGGGCTGAAATGGCTAACACAAGGGGGCACAGTTTTAAGGTGCTTGGAAGTAGATACAAGGGGGAAATCAAAGGTAAGTTTTTCACACAGATGGTGGGTGCGTGGAATGCACTGCTAGCGAAGGTGGTAGAGGTGGATACAATAGAGTCTTTTAAGAGACTCTTAGAAGTGTACATGGAGTTTAGAAAAATGGAGGGCTATGCGTCAGGAAATTCTAGGCAGTTTCTAGAGTAGGTTACATGGTCAGCACAACGTTGTGGGCCGAAGGGCCTGTAATGTGCTGCAGATGTCTACACTTCTATTAATATAGCCAGCAATAACTGTTCATGTCGGTATATCAATTTTTCTGAGGTGCTGGATTATTGGTTGAATATAATCCATGAGAGTTGGTCCTCCTCTGTACCTTATTCAACTGACTGTTATTTAAGAATGAGGAAAAAATAATGGTGACAGATTATAGCAAGAATATATAGTATCCATAAACTTGAAGGATTTATTGCAACTGTGAGTATGTATCTGATTATGACCACCAGGGTGAAGAGTTCTGGGATCAGTCAAAGTGCACCTACAACGACTGCCACTCAGTGTGGAATCAAAATGAACAGATGAGTTCTTACTCTTGGAGAATAGCTAAAATAAGTTGGTAGAAAGTTCTTTCAAATTGGTAGAAAGTTCTACTTACATTTTTGTTTGATTATTATATTTGAGCAGAACAATAAGCCTAGAAATTGGATTACTGGAATTTGCATTTTAGGTGCTAATTATGCAACATTCAGCTTTATTGGAAGTAAATTGAATGAACAACAAATTACAAGCCAGATTGAACCAATTACCATGTCTAATTAGCATGTCTAACTTCCTCCTGGTGGCAAGTGCATACCTAAAGACATCACCAGTCTGCTCTGTGAATTCTCACCTGTACTAACACAAATCAGAGCTCAGAGCTCCACATCATGATCATTGTGGGACAGTTTCAGTAAAGTTAAGGGCACTTTGTTCGTATTTGATTTTCTTACTATTTAAAGACATCTTCTCTGCTGCAATAGACATATCCATCAGAGAAGTATCATCTCCAAGAAGGTCTTCAGGGACACAACATTCTATTTTGACTTAAAGATTTCTAAGGCTGTCATCACTTTGTATGAAGGTCTTCAGCCCTGCACTTTGCCCTGACTGCTCTTCACCCTCAATCTCCTAGTTACAGGGGCTTTCTATGTGTCCAAGCTATTCTCAGCCATGTCTCCTGATATGTTGCTGATTGCTGTCAGATAGCTCACCCAAACACAGCATTCGTAAAGCTATAAGATAATTTACTTTGGTTTCAGTGAAGAGCTGGCATTACCTCGGGCAATGAGATTTACCAAACTTAAAAAGAAAACAAAGAGAACAGGATCAGTTTTATTATCATCGGCATGTGATGTGAAATTTGTTAACTTAGTAGCAGCAGTTTAATACAGTTAAAGTAATTTTATATAAATCTAGATTATCAAGTGTTTTCTCCCAATGAAATGAAAAATGGAGGAATTCTATAAACAGTGAAGAATTTAACAACTTCATTAGAAATTCATTAATTTTTTTTTTTTTTTTTTTTTTTTTTAAGAGCATGGTGAGCTCCTGCAGGTTCATCTCAGTGCGTTTTGTTTCACATCTGAGGACAACTGCATAGCATGTTTTCTTGTCTGGCAGCGCTTTAGCTGAGACAAGCAAAGTGTACCCTGAATCTTCCTGCTTGAAATCCACCCTATTAATAGCCTAGTAATCCTTAAAATTACTTCAAAAAATATTGCAGTCCAGTTCTGTATCTGCAACATAATTTTAAACCTTGCTGGTTTGAAGACTGACTTTTTAATTTATTCAGAGGACAATCTGGTTTTGCTCATCACTTACTCCTGAAATTGTGCTCCTTAGAAGGCCAGCACTTGTGATCTCCCCAATCAGATCTGTGACCAAAAAAAAACACAGCCTCAAACATGTCTGGACTATTTACCAGTTTAAGTCAAAGTCTCGGTCAGTTTTATCTTCTAGCCTTGAGGTTATTTTTAGCATGCTGCTGAAGATCCCTACTGTTTATTGCTGTTAATGAGCTCACCTAAACACTATATTCAATGAGAGAAGACTTTATTTACTCTTCTAGCACACACCCGAGATACAATCACATGAACAAAAATACACTGGCTCCCTCTGGTACACCTTGTTCCCTTTACATGTGTTCGAAGCTCCATACATAACCACACTTAGACAAGTACCCACACCTACAGTTACACCACTCTCATACACTGTCATAAAACATACAACTACATTCTTCTGGAGCAAGATTCCAGCATTTAAAGTGGAGTTTAATATGTTCTTGATTAGTAAGAGTGTCAAAGGTTACAGGGTGAAGGCAGGAGAATGGGGTTGAGAGGGAATAATAAATCAGCCATGATTGAATGACAGAGCAGTTCAATGGGCCAAATGGCCTAATTCTACTCATGTCTTATGGTCTTATTTGCAGTCTATTATATCTTCACTTGCGTCCTTTATAACAGATGGAAAATCACACATAAAACAGCTGACTATGACTGGTCTGTTATGTTACCCTGGAGAAACCGCATTCTAACTATTTTTCTTTGTTTGAGATATACTTCAGATAGGGGAGTGATTTATTCTTTCTTCATTCTAAGTTCACTAAGTTTGCTGGGGCTCCATGACTTTACACTTGAAATGCTACCATGAAGTTGCTTGATTCAATGTGCAACTCAATGAGTGAATCAGTCCACGGCTGCATTCAGCAATACCAAGGCCACGCTTGAGTGTCAACTGATAAATGTTATTAAGTTTCATACCAAGTAACTGCTTGGCAATGATCACATTGATCAAAAGAGAGTGGAACAACCCACTCATTATCAACATCTTTGGGATATGTATCAACCAGAAACACACAGAACTGTGTTAATAAGTTCAGACTGGATGCCAGCTATTCAAGTAGGAATAATTCATTTCCTGACATCCCACCATATGCAAGGTAGTGATGGTACACTCAACACTTCGCTCACACCTGGATGAGTGTGCCTCCAACAACCCCAAGAAGTTTAACAACATCCAGGACGAAGCAGCCCATTGCATTGGTACTCCATTCACCTTCCTGTGCATTCACTCCCTCTGTCAGCAGCACACAGTGACTCTTGTATGTACCAGCTACAGAATTCACTGCAGTTTGTCATCTCTGTGACTCTTAGAGCCACTCCCTGAGCCTATTCTCTACTACCAAGAAGTGCAATATCCCAGATATATAGAAACACAACCAAATATGTTCTTTAAGTTGAATTCCACTTTGAATTGGAAATAAATTGCCTTTATTTCATGGGTTTAAATCCCCAGTGGTACTGTATCTTCAGCAGAAAGATCAGTCTTTCTAGTAGAGGCTGATTAAGTTAAGACTGAGTTCAGACATGCAATAGGATTTTGAAGGGTAGGGGTTAAGAGGTGGACCTGCAATTGGACCCAAATCCAAGTGGGAGTGAAATGTGCAACTTTGTTATGGGCTGTGACTTGAGGCTGGAGTCAAACCTGCTGCAGTGGGTGGGGAGAATGAAAGAGGGGGTGAGTTCACCAAGGAAAATAGTTAAAGGAGGAACGACCTACAAGAGGGATTGTGATTTCCAACTAGAGTTGGTCTTTTAATAAATGATAAAACAAGTCTTGACTTTTGTAAAGTTAAATCAAGCAACTCGGGTAACAAACGAGAAAATCTGCAGATGCTGGTGTTCAAGCAGCACACATGAAATGCTGGAGGAACTCAGCAGGCCAGGCAGCATCTATGGAAAAGAGTATAGTGGATTTTTCGGGCTGAAACCCTTCATTAGGACTGGAGAAAAAAAAAGAAAAGAAAAACATTGGTAACTGCAGGGTTTCACTTCCAGATGTACTCAATGTCTTCTATGTTCGCTTTGACTGTCAGAATATGGAGACATCAGCACTAATTCCCACAGCCCCCAAAGACTCTATGATGTCAGTCTCGGAGACTGATGTTCGAGTAGTCTTCAGGGGGTGAACTCGGGAAAAGCATCCGTCCCACATGGGGTACCTGGCCAAGTACTAAAAACCTCTGCTAATCAACTGGCTGGGATCACTGAGATCTTTCAATTCTCAGTTTGCCAGTGTGTGGTATGCACTTGTTTCAAGCAGGCTTCAATTATGCTGGTGTCCAAGAAGAGCATGGTGACCTGCCTCAGTGACTATTGCCTAGTAGCACTTCTGTCTACAGTGATGAAGTGTTTGAGTGGTAGGTAACGAAACATCTCCTGCATCAGAAGTGACTCAGATTCTCTTCAATTTGCCTGTTGGAGCAATAAGTCCACAGCAGATCCATCCCATTGGCTCTTCACTGAACCCTGGAACATCTGGACAGCAAAGATGCATACATCAGGATGCCCAATATCGACCACAGCTCAGTGTTCAATACCCTCAAAACTAATCAGTAAGCTTCAAGATCTTGGTCTCAATATCTCCTTATGCAATTGGGTCCTCCATTTCCTTACTTGCAGACCCCAGTCAGTTTGGACTGGCAAAAACATCTCCTCCACAATCTGCATCAGCAGAGGTGCACCACAAGGTCATGTGCTTACCCCCCTGCTCTATTCACTTAACACATGACAGTGTGGCTAAGTGCAGCTCCAATGCCATATTTAAGTTTGATGATGGCACCACTGCTGGAGGCCAAATCAAAGGTGGTGATGAATCAGCGTAAAGGAGGGAGATAGAAAATCCGGCTGAATGGTGCCCCAACAACAACCTCTCATTACATGTCAGCAAGAGCATCGAGCTGATTATTGACTTCAGGAGAAGGAAACCAGAGGTCCATGAGCCAGTTCTCATTGAAGGATCATGGGTAAAGAGGGTCAGCAATCTTAAATTCCTGGGTGTTATTATTTTGGAGGATCTGTCCTGGGCCCAGCATGCAAGTGCTATTCCAAAGAAAGCAGAGCAGCCTCTCTACTTCCTTTGGAGTTTGTGGTGATTCTGCATGACATCTAAAACTTTGACAAACTTCTATAAATGTGTAGTAGAGAACCTCTTGACTGGCTGCATCACAGCCTGGTATGGAAACACCAATGCCATTGAACAAAAGGTAGTGGATAGGGTCAGTCCATTCTGGGTAAAGCCCTCCCACATTGAGCACATCAACATGAAATGCTGCCACAGGAAAGCAGCATCTGTTATCAGGGACCTCCACCATCCAGGTCATGTTCTCTTCTCACTGCTGTTATCAAGAAGAAGGTTCAGGAGTCACAGGACTCACACCACCAAGTTCAAGAACAGTTAGAACACCTCATTCGTCAGCTCTTGAACAAAGGGGATAAGTTCACTCAACTTCACTTGCTCCAAACAAAGGAATGTAACATTTTGTGCTTTGTGGAGACCTGGCTGATGGAGGAGATACTAGACCACACTAACGAGCCCTTTGGGTTCTCCCTGTTCCAGGTGGACAGGTCAAAAAACCTCTCCGGGAACTGTAAAAGAGGAGGGGGCTGCTTTATGGCCAACAATGCTTGGTGCGACACCCAGAAAGTGCATGCCCTTAAATCTATTTTTTCCCCGGATGTGGAGTACCTGGTGTTGCTGTGCAGACCCTACTGGCTGCCTAGGGAGTTCACGGCTGTTATCATCACAGCGGTGTACATTCCGCCGCAGGCTGATGCTGACCTGGCTCTCACGGAACTGTACGAGACCATCAACACGCTGGAGACTGCACACCCAGAGGCTGCCTTCACTGTCACCGGTGACTTTAATCGAGTGTCGCTGACTAAATTCTCTCTGAAGTTTTGTTAGCACATCCAAGTGAGCATTCGTGGAGATAACACACTTAACCACTGTTACACTCCCTTCCGCAATGCTTACAAAGCTTTCCTTCGCCTGATTTTGGATAATCAGATCACTCTTCAATCCTGCTTTTGCCGACGTACAGGCAGAAGCTGAAACAAAAGGTGGCCATAGTTAAAACCGTCCACTGTTGGTCCGACCAATCAGCCTGCATGCTGCAGGACTGCTTTGATGACATTGACTGGAATGTCTTCCACGATGAACTCTGAGTTCATGGATGGATTCATGTGCTTCATCCAGAAGTGCATAGAAGATGTCCTCCAGAAGTCAGTCAGGGTCTTGTCGAACCAGAAAGCCTGGATCAATAGTTCTGTGCGAGCAGCACTTACCATGCGACATAGAGCTTACATTGCCGGCAATCAGTAGGAGCTCAAGGAAAGCAGCTAAGATCTGCAGAAAGCTATCAAGGCTGTGAAATAATATAGGGACAAGATTGAATCAAGATTCACAGCGAATAGCACATGTGACTTGTGGCGAGGGTTGCATACCATCGCAGATTTCAAAGCCAAATGTTGTGGTGCTGCCAACATTGCAGCCTTTCTCCCAGATGAGCTCAATCGCTCTTACGCTCAGTTCAATGTCGCTAACTCTGAGCCTCCAAGGAAAGCCACTGCTACAACCTGCAACCTGGTCATCTCTGAGGCTGAGGTATGCAGATGTTTCCAATGAGTGGACAGTCGCAGGACTGTGGGACCGGACAGCATCCCAGGGTGAGTACTCAGGATGTGTTTACAGACATTTTTAATCTCTCCCTCTCCCTGTGTAGAGTGCCCTCCTGCTTCAAATTATCCACCATTGTCCCTGTACCAAAAAAGATCAAGGTAATATGCCTGAACAACTGGCGTCCTGTCGCACTCACCTCAATAATAAGCAAATGCTTTGAGAGATCGGGCAAGGATTACATCTACAGCATGCTGCCACCCAAACTGGACCCCCTACAATTCGCCTACCAACACAACTGATAGACACGACGCAGTAGCTACTGCTCTACACACCGTCCTTACACATCTGGAGAAGAAGGATGCTTATATGAGAATGATGTTCTTGGACTACAATTCGGCATTCAAAACCAAAATTCCTTCCAAGCTCGACTAGAAGCTCACAGACCTTGGCCTTAACCCTGCCTTGTGCAGCTGGATCCTGGACTTCCTGTCAGATCACTGGTAGGTGGTAAGAGTGGCTCCCTCACCTCCACCCCTCTGACCCTCAACACAGGAGCCCCTCCGGACTGTGTACTAAGTCTCCTCCTTTACTCCCTGTTTTCCCATAACTGTGTCGCCACCCGCAGCTCTAATCTGTTAGTTAAATTTGCCAATGATACTACATTGATTGGCCTAATCTTAAGCAATAATGAGATGGCCTACAGGGAAGAAGTCATCTCTCTGACACAGTGGTGTCAAGAAAGTAACTTCTCCCTCAATGTCACAAAAACAAAGAAGCTGGTTGTGGATTTCAGGAGGAATGGAGATGGGCTAACCCCCATTGACATCAATGGATCTGTGGTTGAGAGGGTAAACAGCTTTAAGTTCCTCGGCATCCACATCACCAAGGTCCTCAAGTGGTCTGTACAC
Source organism: Mobula birostris (assembly GCF_030028105.1). Taxonomy (NCBI): domain Eukaryota; kingdom Metazoa; phylum Chordata; class Chondrichthyes; order Myliobatiformes; family Myliobatidae; genus Mobula; species Mobula birostris. The sequence goes on from NC_092381.1 coordinate 48,724,855, forward strand.
ATAAGCTGTGTGGTGAAAAAGGTACAACAGCACCTCTTTCACCTTTGACAGTTGAGGAAGTTTGGTATGGGCCCCCAAATCCTAAGAAATTTCTACAGGGGCACAATTGAGAGCATCCTGACTGGCTGCATCACTGCCTGGTATGGGACCCGTATCTCCCTTAATCGCAGGACTCTGCAGAGAGTGGTGCAGACAGCCCAACCTATCTGTAGTTGTGAACTTTCCATGATTCAGGCCATTTACAAAGACGGGTGTGAGAAAAGGGCCCGAAGGATCACTGGGGACCCAGGTCACACCAGCCACAATCTATTGCAGCTACTACCATTTGGGAAACGGTACTGCAGCACAAAAGCTAGGACCAACAGGTTCCAGGACAGCTTCTTCCAGCAGGCCATCAGACTGATTAACTCACACTGATTTGAGTGTATTTCTATGTTACATTGACTGTTCTATTTATTATAAATTATTATAAATTACTATGATTGCACATGACACATTTAGATGGAGACATAATGTAAAAATTTTTACTCCTCATGTATGTGAAGGATGTAAGAAATAAAATCAATTCAATTCCATTATTGAGATGCTCCCATAACAAATGGACTCACATCCAACATTCTTGATATTTATTGCTTTTATTTTTTATTTTTATTTCTTTCTATTTTCACTTGCACAGTTTGCTGTCTTCTACACTTGTTGTGATTATAATTCTAAGATATATTGAGTATGGCCACAAGAAAGTGAATCCCAGGGTTGTATATGGTGTCACATATGTACTTTGATAATAAATTTACTTTGAACTTTGACTCTAGATCATGCCTGATTCAGTCTAAGTGATCCACACTATTTGGAATTCTTGAATATACATAAGGTTTTATATCAATAATATTACACATCCCAGAAAAGTATCTTGTATAAGCCTCTGGATTCACTTTGCAAACATATACTGTGTGCACACACAAGGGACAAGATTGTAATTACTATGAGTTTTGTTATAGGACCATGACGCCTAGGAGCAGAATTAGGCCATATAACCCATCAAGTGGGCTCCACCATTCCATCATGGCTGATCCCAGATCCCACTCAACCCCATACACCCGGCTTCTCGCCATATCGTTTGATGCCCTGACTGATCAGGAATCTATCAACTTCTACCTTAAATAGACCCATGGACCTGGCTTCCACTGCAGTGTGTGGCAGAACATTCCACAGATTCACTACTCTCTGGCTAAAAAATATTCCTCCTTACCTCTGTTCTAAAAGGTCAGCCCTCAAGTTTGAGGCTGTGCCCTCTAGTTCTGGATAACCCCACCATTGGAAGCATCCACTCTATCTAGTCTTTTCAACATTTGGAAGGATTCAATGAGATCTCCCCACAAATTCCAGTGAGCACAGGCCAAAAACCGCCAAAAGCTCCTCACATGTTAACCCCTTTATTACCAGAATCATCCTTGTGAACCTCCTCTGGACTCTCTCCAATGACAACACATCCTTTCTGAGATATGGGGTCCAAAACTGTTAAACAATACTCCAATTGTGGCTTTGGCATTAACTCCTTGCAAGTTCTATTCCCCTTGAAATAACTGCCAACATTACATTTGCCTTCTTTACCACAGACTCAACCTGTAAATTAACCTTCTGGGAGTCTTGCATAAGCACTCTTAACTCCCTATGTACCTCTGATGTTTGAACATTCTCCCCAGTTGGATAATAGTCCACACCATTGTTCCTTTTACTAAGATGCAGGATCATACATTTCCTAACATTGTATTCCATCTGCAACATTTTTGCCCATTCTTCCAATTTGTCTAAGTCCTGCTGCAATCGCATTGCTTCCTTAGTACTACCAACCCCTTCACTTATCTTCGTATCATCTGCAAACTTGGCCACAAAGCCATCAATTCCACTACCTAAATCATTGACAAACAATGTGAAAAGTGGCGGTCCCAATACTGACCCCTGAGGAACACCACTAGTTACCAGAAGCCAACCAGAAAAGGCCCTTTTTATTCCCACTCACAGCCTCCTGCCTGTCAGCCACTCCTCTTTCCATGCTAGTATCTCTCCTGTAATGCCATAGGATTTTATCTTGTTAAGCACCTTATCAGATGCCTTTTGAAAATCCAAGTTATTAACACCACTGCCTCTCCTTTGTCCACCCTGCTTGTTACTTCCTTGAAGAACTCTTACAGATTTGTCAGGCAAGATTACACTGGAACCTCGTCCTTAATAACAGACTCCAACATTTTCCCAACCACTGAGGTTAGGCTAATTGGCCTAGATTTTCCTTTCTTTTGCCATCCTCCCTTCTTAAAGACTGGAGTGGCATTTGCAATCTTCCAGTCTTCTGGGACCATGCCAGAATCAAGTGATTCTTAAAAGATCATGACCAATGCATCTGTTATCTCTTCAGTAACCTCTCTTAGAACTCTGGGATGTAGTCCATCTGGTCCAGGTGACTTATCTACCTTAAGACCTTTGAAATTGCCTAGCACTATTTCCTTTGTAATAGCAATGGCACTCACTCCTGCTCCCTGACAGTCACAGACCTCTCGGATACTGCTAGTGTCTTCCACAGTGAAGACTGATGCTAAGTACCCATTATGTTCATCTGCCATTTTTTTGTCCCCTATTACTACCTCACCAGCATCATTTTCCAGTGGTCCAATATTGGCTCTGACCTCCCTTTCACTCTTTATATAACTGAAAAAAATTTAGTATCTTGCTTTATATTATCGGCTAGTTTGCCCTCATATTTCATGTTCTCCTTTCTTATAGCTTTTTTAGTTGCCTTTTGTTGGATTTTAAAAGCTTCCCAATCATCCAACTTCCCACTCATTTTTGCTATATTATATCTCCTTTCTTTGGCATTTATGCAATCCTTAACATCCCTTGTCAGCCACGGTTGCCTACATCTGCCATTTGAGAACAACAACTTCTGTAGGACATATCTATTCTGCACCTTGTGAACTATTCCCAGGAACTTCTGCCATCATCCCTGCCAGTATCCTCCTCCAATCCACCTGGGCAAGGTCCTCTCTCATGCCTCTGTAATTCCCCTTATTCCATTGCGATACTGATACCTGTGACTTGTGCTTCTCCCTCTCAAGTTGCCTTATGAATTCAATCATATTATGATCAAAGCCTCCCAAGGGTTCCTTTACGCTAAGCTCCCTAATAAGATCTGGGTTATTACACAACACCTAATCTAAGGTAGCCTTTGCCCGAGTAGGCTCAAGCACAAGCTGTTCTAAAAAGCCTTCTCATAGGCATTTAACAAATTCCCTCTCTAGCGATCTGACACCAATCTGATTTTCCCAATCCCCTTGCATATTGAAGTCCTCCATTACGATTGTGTCACTACCCTTATTACATGCCCTTTCCAGCTTCCTTTGCAATGTCAACCTCACATCATGGCTACTATTTGTAGGCCTACTTATGATTCCCAATTAAAAAAAAAAATTGCAGTTTCTTATCTCCACCCACAAAGATTCAACATTCTCTGACTCTATGTCACCTCTCTCTAAAGATGTAATTCCAACTCTTACCAACAGAGCCACACCACTGCCTATGCCTTCCTGCCTGTCCTTTGTGGCACAACTAATCTCTAATTGTGTCACAAATTTGTTCACCTTATTCCGAATGCTATATGCATTTATATACAGCACCTTCAATCCTGCATTCTTTGCCCTTTTGAATTTTGACTTTGTGGTACAATTTACCTCTTTGCTGTCTCTGCATTTGTACCCGATCATTGGCTTGACCTTCCTTACATTCATGTTACATCCATCATGTACTTGTAAACCTGCTGGCTCATCCTCAGCTCTATCATACTGGTTCCCATCCCCTGCCATATTAGTTTAAACCACCCCCATCAGCTCTAGTAAACCTGCCCACAAGAATATTGGCCCCCCCCTCAGATTCAAGTGCAACACATTCCTTTTGTACAAGTCCCATCTGCTCCCGAAAAGGTCCCAATTATCCAGAAATCTGAATCCCTGCTCCCTGATCCCATTCTGCAGCCACCCATTTATCTACCACCTCATTCTATTCCTATCCTCACTTTGGCATAGCACAGGCAGCAATCCCAAGATTACTACCCTTGAGGTCCTGCTTCTTAGCTTCCTTCCTGAATCCCTCTATTCTGTTTTCAGGATCTCCTCCATTTTTCTACCTACGTCATTAGTACCACTATGTATCACGACTTCTGGCTGCTCACCTTCCCTTTTCAGGATATTGTGGACGAGTTCAGAAACATCACGGGCCCTGGCACCTGGGAGGCAAACTACCGTCTGTGTTTCTTTTTTGTGTCCACAGAATTGCCTATCTGTCCCCCTAACTATAGAGTGCCCTATTACTGCTGCCATCCTCTTCCGTTCCCTACCCTTCTGAGCCACGGGGCCAGACTCAGTGCCAGAGGCACAGCCACTAGTGCTTCCCCCAGGTAGATCCCTCCTCCACCCCCCAACTCCAACAGTACGCAAAATGGAGTACTTATTGTTGAGGGGGGTGGCCACAGGGGTGGTCTCCATTATCTGACATTCCCCATTCCCTATCCTGACAGTTACCCATTTATCCCAGTCTAAATTTTTGCACAAAAGTCCTGGTTCTCTGTAGGTGATAACAGTGAGGTTAAGTACACCTAATTAACACCACATCACATGGTTTAACTTTTATTCCATTCTGCAGTGTAATGTCTATGTCCAGATAGAAATAAGACATGAAAACAAGTATAAAATATAAATTAGTCGACTTTTGATGTAAAGATAACATGTAAAATTTAGATAACATTGGATTCATCTGAAGCAGAGTTTCTATATCTGCTACATAACTTTTGCTGTTCATGGGTAAATTGATCTGAAAATAATAAGATTGCTTATTAACATTGCTAGGACATTAGAACCTTAGTGTCTTGAAAAACTAACGTGCTCATTCTAGCTACGCCGGAATGATAGTACAGTTAGTGTTTTGTATTTAGGTGTTCCCGAAAGCAGCTAACAGTGTATTCCATATTATATTAAACTGTAGGTTGCTTGTTAAGATACCAGAAGTCACTTAAGAACTAGTTGACTTTGCTAATAGATTATTAGTGCAATCAATACATTTCTATATCATTTTTGTGCTGCTTCATTTGCAGCAATTAACTTCCAAAGCACAGGATGTTGCCAACATGAACAGTGATTGAAGAGGTTTAGTTTGATGTTGTGATAGTAAAGTGCAATCATTTTAGAAATAACTAAATTTCAATATGTTAGAGCCACATAGTTATTATAAAAGACAGTAGATGATAAGATACTTCAAAGTTTCCTTTTAAGTAAATGATGGACTAACTTCAAATTTTTAAAAGAAACAGAAATACAGATTTTCTAAATCTTTGGTTTAGAGACATTGGCACTTTGAATGCACAATCGATTCAGAACTTCAGATTGATAAGTAAAGATCTTGGTGGATTCAGAAGATAATTGTAAATAAAAGGACACTTTGAGCTCTAAGATAAATTGATTGACTGACCCATAGTATACAAAAAAAAAAGAAAACATCAAATGATAAAAATAATTGTGAGTACAGAATAGAAGACTGTATTCCAGGAATCGGAAAAGGGGGTCTATCCAGGAAGCAATAATGGCCATTGGCATAATGTATGAGCAGAATTAAGCCATTGAGCTCATCAATTCTGCTCGGTCATTCAATCATGGCTGATTTACTTTTCCATCTCAACCCCATTCTCCTGCCTTCTCCCCCTAGCATTTGATGCCCTTACTAATCAAAACCTATCAATCTGCTCATTCAATATGCTAAAAAACTTGGCCTTCACAACCATCTGTGGCATTGAATCCCACAGATTTGCCACCTTCTGGCTAAAGCAATTCCTTCTCATCTCTGTTCTAATATGTCATCCTTTAATCCTGAGGCTGTACCCTCTGGTTCTAGACAGTCCTACTGCTTGAAACATTTTCATCCTGCCCATTCTATTTAGGCCCGGAACCATCAAACTCTCAGAATCAGAATCACGTTAATGCTAGTATATGACACATACCATCCCATGACAGACAACACAATAGCCACCAACAATTTACAAGGTAATAGTGCAAACAGTCATGAGCAATCAACAATTAGCAGAATGGTCACATCCAAAAACACCAATAATCATTTTAAATAAATGTGAACATATGAACAGACTCAATAATTATCAACAGAATAATGAGAACAGGAAAGACCACTTAATAGATGTTGTGCAGGAACAGCTAGGGTTTTGTTGAAAAGCTGGATAGCCCCAGGAAAGAAGCTTTGGAGATCCTTGTGCTGGTCTCCTGGTGGTGATGGACTTGGAGTGTGTCCCTGATGGCAATTTGGTGCATAGGTGCCTGCAAGGGTGAGTGGAGTCAGCAGTAATTCTTCCAGCCCTTTTCTTCACTCTGAAAGTGAACAGGTCTTTTAATGTCAGCAGCTGATAGCCAATGATCCTCTCCACTGTGTGGACCACTCACTGCAGCCTGGACTTGGGGAGTGAAGAGGCAGTGGGAACCCAAATAGTGATAGAGGTGGTCACAGCATTCTCAATGACAACTGAGTTTAAAAAAAATCATCAGGGTACACCCTGAGATGTTAAATTTCCGAAGCTGGTGTAGGAAGAACAATCTCTGCTGGGCTTTCCTAGTGATGAGCATCAGATGCATGTCCCACTTCAACGTATTGGTCATGGTAGTCCCTAGGAGTTGGATGACTTGACCACAGACACAGCCAAACCATTAATTTCAAAGTCGGAGAGAGAGCAGGTATGGGGTTGTTAGAAGTCAATCCAGTTTCCACTGTCTTGATAGTGATAGTATTAAGCTCCACATTGCTATGAGCACACCATGTTACAAGACAGTTTACCTCTCTTTGATTGCAGGTCACATCATTACTAGAAATGAGACCAATTACAGTCATGTCATCCGTGAACTTGAGGATTTAAATGGATTTCTATTTAACTGTGGAGGTATAGTCATTTGTATAAAGTGAGAACAGGAGGGGTGAAAAAACACTACCTTAGGGAGAGCCTGTGCTCTGTAGAAATTGGATGGACAAATAAGAGCACAGACTTACGTACTGCTTCCTCGCTGTACGGAAGTTCGTAATCCACTGACAGACTCTGTAAGGTACAGATAGCGAGGTTAGCTTGCCATTTTACTTTCTTGCTCCTTATATCTTAACCCTTTTATTCTTGAGATTGAATTTGTAAACTTCCTCTGAACCCTCCCCAACACCAGCACATCCTTCTTTAGATACGGACCCAATATTCCAAATGTGGTCTGACCAACACCAAATAATGCCTCAGCATTATATTCTTGCTTTTATATTGTAGTCATCTCAAAATGAATGCTAACATTGCATTTGTCTTTCTTGATAGCCTGCAAGTTAACCTTTACAAAATCCTGCCTTGGACTCCAAAGTCTCTTTGAACCTTTGGTTATGGGCAACAATCAAAACATACCAACCTGATATGGGGTCTAAAACTAAAGGGCAAAATCTGCTAAAACATAGTGACGTGACATGTGTCCTTCTCCATTCACGGACACTGAAGTGCTTGCTAGCAGCAATAATACTGTTTACCGTGCAGCAACAATGCACCTACCACTGACAAATCATAAGGTTGGTACTGAAGAACAATGCCTCATAAATAATATTTTTAAGCATTTCATTGAGATGGCACATACAAGGAGCAAAAAAAATGAAGAAATTAACAATACACATCCTATGGCATCTTTGTAAGCCAAAATTGTTGCAAAATATGAGCTTCAAACAGTAAAATATCTAGCTGGCCCTCAAAGCCCTGTTTTATTGTTTAAAAGGATGTTTAATCGCTAATTATGATGCAAAGCATGTGGGAATGGTAATGAAGGCAAGGAGTGATTTGATTCAACATCTTGAAATGAAATAGGTGTAGAAGCAAGATGATTATAAGATTATTTTGTGAGATCAGCTTTCCAGACTATTATTCATTGATGAATGATTTTTTTCGTAAACCATTTCACGTTCCTCCGTATTCTTTTCTTGTCCTTTATCCTTAGAAAAAGATGTAGACTTCTAATCTCTTGGTTATGTAGCTTCAATGTGTAACATGGAAAAATATGGTTTAATTTTCTAAGAAGGATAAAATTTAATCCCACTGTTCTGTTTTGATGATTACACCAATTTTGAAAAGTAATAGTTTGTTCAACTTCACATTCAAGTTAAAGTTTAGTTGTATTTCAAGAATAAATGAATACAGCCAAATGTATCAGCATTCCTTTGAGGCCAAAGTACAAAGCACTGTACCAACAGTTACACACAGCTCAAGAGCCATTTAGCAGATATAAGATAGCAGTAAACATTCAGTCACACAAAAAAATACAGCCCAAGTCCCCGAGTGTCATTTCCTGTAGATTGATGGTGCCTGGATGTTGTTGGCAGGAAGAAGCTGGCAGCAGCTGCAGAGGAACGTAATCCAGCTTGTCTTCCACCATGTGAACACTGGAGATCAGCTCTGACAGGAGGCCAGTCCTCAGCCAGCATGGACTCCAGCACACCTGCACCTCTGCTCTCACCCATGCAGCCTTTAGTGTCTCCACTGGGTGGCTGCAACAGGCGACCCCGTGTCTTAAATCGTATGACATAGGAGCAGAATTTGGTTATTCAGCCCATTGGGTCTGCCCCGCCATTTCATTATGTCTGATTTATTATCTGTCTCAATTCCACTCTCCTGCCTCCTCCCCATAACCTGTGATGTCCTGACTAATCAGGAACCTATTGTTCTGTGGGGCCGTGCCTTATTTTGATTGTTGAAAGTCACTTCTGTCGTGATTGGTTAGTTTAGAAACTGCAACTGCTTTTCCCATTGGTAAACCACTTGGTGCCCAGTTTCAAATACCTCAGGTATAAAGTAACAAGTGGAAGAGGCTTTCTTTCTCTTGCTTTCTTTCAGGCAAGCGGTGCACATAGCCATTGGGAACGTATGCTCTGTGTGTGCTTTTAACTAAGTATGTTTGTTGAATATTCAGCTTTGAAGTTTCTCTAAATTGGGGAACATGAATGTTTGGTTGAATATTTACTGCTGTAAAGAAATGATTAACGTACTTATTCACAGTCAGTGTTTTCTGTCTAAGTCTCCAGACAGGTGAATCTGATGATTCAATGTTCCATTTTGGTGCTGCCAGCAGGATATGGCTACTTGAGTAGAAATGCATTTCTTTAAAAGATTCTTTAAAAGAGAGGGGGCCCTGTCTGAGAGAAGCAGAGTCCCAGAGTGGACAGATAACAGTAAGGGCTTTGGAAGTCTCGCTAAACCTACTGATAGATTATGGGATGCCAGGAGGTTGGTCAGACCAGTTAGATTTCACTGGGGTTGAAATGGGACAGCACCTTGTTTCCATATTTAAATCACTGGGTCTTCCCAGGAGAAAGGATAGCTGTCGGGATGCTTTCTGACTGTTTTCAGTGATTGTAAGGTATCAGTATAAAATGGTGAAGGACGAGGTTGTGAGCCTCAATCAGCACTGTATTGTTCTGAGAGAATCATTGCTGATGGCCCAGACTCGAGCTGCAAAGTTAGAGGATAAGAGTATAGAAATGGCTCGTCAGCTAATGAAGGTACAGCACTTAGGTGCTATGCCCCGAGCTGGTTGGCAACCCAACCCTGTTAAAGTTCAAGCCATGATGAGGTGGGGCGATGATCCTACTGTGGGGCTGGGGGATGGGAATGTCTGGGTGGATAATGAAAACAAAGGAGAGAGGGTATCGTGGACCACTCGGTTTAATTCTAAAAATGATTGCCCTCTCCCCTGCGTATCCAAAATATTATGGAAATCCTGTGTTCCCACACCCGCAGCTTCTTCCTCTCGGGGGGGGGGGGTGCAGGAAGAGGGATCGGGAATGTGTGGGGGATGGTAGATGGGTACCTTTGAGACAACAGAGCTCAGGGAGTTCCCGCTAAGGAATTATCGAGTTTAGGGGACAGCTGCAGACAAAAGTCTGGGAATCTTTGCTGCGTGTTTATTGAGGATGTGGGACGAGGGGTGTACTGGAGTGAGCCTATCAAACAGATGGGTGGGTGCTTCAGAGAGCCTATAGTCCTAATGCTCGATCAATAATGCCTGGAGAATGCTACTTGCTTCCCCTGAGCATTATGTATCACTATTGGATTGGGTAACGGCAGTGGTTAAATTCAAGTATCATGCTCTTTCTGAACAGAATTTAAAATTCCAAGCAGAATGGACTGCAGTAGAGGAGGATACTAAAGTTCTATGCCAGTGGGATCTTATCACAGAATTATACCACAATAGTGTTAGCCCACCAAAGGATGTTGAATTAACTTCTGGTTTGATAAGATATGTGGTTACACCTGCGGGAATACTGCTGTCTTTACTAGCACCAGCAGCTGGCCGTTCTATAAGTACAGCGATTCAATTATTATAAGGTTTAGAGTATGTAGAAGAGGGAGCGCATAGCCGGGTATGGAAGTTGGATTGCAGACGTTGAGTTGGGGATCCTACATGTCCCATAAAGAAATGTTTTCAGTGCTGCTCAAAGCTGGGGTCCTGGGGGAGCAGGTAATTGGGGTTCCCATCCCCACCTTCAATGCAAGGTGGAGGAAGTACTGTCCGGGGAAACAAGTAAGGGAGGCTGTTGAGAGGGAAGAGTTATTCTTCAGGCCCTCTGCAGATAAGGGCTCCTTTAGACCTTTGCCAAGTTCTTCATGTTCCATTCAGAATTCCCTACAAAGGACCTTGGCTATCATTCAGCAGCAGTGGGCATCAGAGGGTAGTTAGCACATTTGTGCCTCATTGTTGTAGGAGGCAGTCATTTGGCCCGCGTCCCTTTTCCCTGTGGATAGAGTTTGAATGATTTGAATGCGGAGAAATGTGAAGTGTGACCACACGCGTCAATTTGCTTGTATGTGTGTGAGGACTTTGCATTAAAGATAAGACAGAACTTTATTTTTCTTGAAGGAAATTATTGTTGCAAGGTTGCTCAGTCAGAAATATATACTTTAAAATGGAAACTGTAAGCACTGAGGTACTGTATGAAAAAAAATACAAACTGTGCATTAAAAAGTAATAGTGCAAAATACAGATGTGAAATGAAACCATATACTTAAGGAAGAAGAGTTATAGAGTCTTGTAGCCACAGGGAGAACCCAGCCGAGCAACACACACCTTGAATACACTTGGCCTGATGCCGTCCGGGCCCACAGCTCTTTGTGAATGCACTGGGCCCCACCCAGTTGTTTTCTCCTTCTCAGTTGATCTCTGATAAGTGGGTAGCTTCTCTGTGCAAAATTAACTGTTTTAAGTTTTTGCAGTTTCATATGGAGATGTAAAGAAGAGGAGTATAGCATACGTTTTGTGTTCTGATTTGTTAGTTTGTTTCTTGTGATTTTTAGTCAGTTACTTTGTTTCTTGTTTTTCTCTTAATCTGTCATATGTTTGTTGAGTCTTAATCTGCTACTTTGTTATTTGTTTACCCGTGCAATTGGTTTTAGGTATGACTGACATTTCATATTGGCCATATGAAATTTGAGTTGATGGGATAGAAATTTAGGCAACTTTATTCTGGATATGAGATGCCCATATTTCAGAGGAACATAAACATTTGGGAAGCACTTCCAGTAGTTCTGTTATGTTTTTTTCCCCCTAAATATCCAGTGACTAATCAGGGGCAAGTGCATTTGTATCTCCCTGCATTACAGAATAGTAAAGTGGTGGATGCTGACTTGTGGCAGAAAATCCTGTGGTACACCCCTGACAATGGCATTTGAATTTACACACTGGACCAATGGGTCAGATTTCTGAATTTGTATGAGGACTCTTTACTACATTACAAAAGGGCTGCCACTCATATTGGTCCCTTTGACGCCAAAGAAAAAGGGAAATTATCTGGCTTCTCGCATTTTGGCATTCTGTTTTGGGGAAGCTGGGAGAGAGTGGTCTATTCCAGCCATCTTCGACCCAGAGTATGGTAACAGCTTTAAGGGACTTGAACCTCATTAACCCCTGTGGAGTAAGTGTTTTAAGGGTTGGTATTTCCCAATGCACCGTTTGTTTAATTGGAATGTCATGACTCTAAAAGTGATTTCCCTGCATGACAGGGTATTGGTGTAGGTGGCATGTTGAGTACAGGTACAAGGGGCAAGGTGGATGGCAAGTGTGAACAGGAACAGTATCCTGGGACAGCTGTATCTATGCCAAATGGTGTTGTGAAGGTGAGCATTTAATAGATGCTGAATGGCACTTACTGGATATACAGTTCCCAAACCTACAGGATGGTGTGGTTGATATAATGTGCCATATGTTGCTCCTCTTGTCCATGCTGATTGGTAAGAGGGCTCTTACAAAGGAAGGAAGGTAGGTTTTTGAATAATAGCCTTTCTCAGCATGCTATGGTCAGGCTGTCCAGGAAATGATTTCAATTACCTTCGATAACCTGCTCACAAAGAAAGGTGGCACTTGTACTGTTATTTGTCAAGAATGCTGCACCTACATTCCTGACTGGCTGGGTTACATCACTCATCTGGTTGATCATATCTGAGAGTCAGTGTATAAGATTAAATGGGGTTCCAGCTTGTTGGCTATTACACTCCGGGTTGGGTATTGTACTCTTGTGTTTTATATATAACAAAGGGAGTTTGCAAGAGTCATTCTAGTCTGTGGGTTGGACCATCATTGTTGCAACTTTTGAGGGTTAGTGTGCCCTGTGGGGGCATGGCTTATTCTGGTTGTTGAAAGTCACTTCTGCTGTGATAGTTTAGTATAGAAACTGCAGTTGCTTTTCCCATTGTTGAGCTGCCTGGTGTCCAGTTTCAAATATCCTAGGTATAAGATAGCACTTGGAAGGGGCTTCTTCTCTCTTCCTTTGTTTAAGGCAAGTGGTGCACACAACCATTGGGAAGGTATGCTCTGCACACGTTTTTAACTAAATATGTTTGTTGAATATTCAGCTTTGTGGTTTCTATAACTTGGTGAATATGTATGTTCGGTCGAATTTTTACTGTCTGTAAATAAATGATTAATATACTTATTTTCAATCAGTGTTTTCTGTCTCACTTGCCAGACCTGCAACCCTGATTCAATGTTACTCCCTTCAATCTCTCCTTTAAATATAATTCATGACTTGGACTTCAGAGCCATCTGTGGCAATTAATTCTACAGATTCAGTATCTTCTGGCTAAAGAAATTCCTCCTGATCTCTGTTCTAAATGGACATTCCTCTATTCTGAGGCAGTGCTCTCTGATCCTAGACTATAGGAAATATATTCTCCACATTGACTCTATCTAGGCCTTTCAATATTCAATAGATTTCAGTGAGATTCCACCCCACCCTTCCACCTTGGCTACTAGCCTCCATAGTATCCAAGATATCTTGAAGAAGTGGGGCCTCAGAAAGGCAGCATCCATTATTAAGGACCCCCTTCACTCAGGCCACACTCTCTTCTCATTATTATCATCAAGAAAGAGGTACAGAAGTCTAAAGGCACACACTCAGCCATTCAAGAACAGCTTCTTCCTCTCTGTCATTCAATTCTTAAATGGACATTAAACCCATGAACACTACCTCACTTTTTAATATTATTTCTGTTTTTGCAATATTTTTAATTTAACTATTTAACAAATATATATATATATACTTACTGTAATTGATTTACTTATTTATTTTTCTATATTATCATGCATTGTATTGTACTGCTGCCACAAAGTTAACAAATTTCATGATTTATTCCAGTGATATTAAACCTGACCCTGATTCTGACTCTAATCTCCATTGAGGACTGGTCCAGAGTCATCAAATGCTCCTCATATGCTAACCCATTCATTCCCAGAATCATTCTCATGAACATCCTTGGAACCCTCTCCAATGACAGCACATCTTTTTGTAGATAAGGGGCCCAAAACTGCTCACCGTACTCCAAGTGTGGTCCGACCAATACCTTATAAAGGCTCAGGATGACATTCTTACTCTTATATTCTAGCCCTCTTGAAAAGAATGCTACCATTGCATCTGCCTTCCTTACAACCAACTCAACCTGCAAGTTAACTTTTAGGGAATCCTGCACAAGGACTCCCAAGTCCCTCTGCACCTCTAATTTTTGTATTTTCACACCATTTAAAAATAGCTTATACCTTTATTCCTTCTACCAAAGTGCATGGCTGTGTATTTCCTTATGTAATATTCCATTTGCTACTTCTTTGCTCATTCTCCCACTATGGCTAAGTACCTCTGCTTCCTCAACACTATTCACCCTTCCATATTCGTATCAGCCAAATTCTTGACATATAATGTGAAAAGAAAGGGTCTTAACACCGACCTTTGTGAAGCACCACTAGTCAAAAGCAGCCAACCAGAAAAGACCCCCTTTATTCCCACTCTCTGCCTCTTGCCAGTTAGCTAATCTTCTATCCATGCTCGTAACTTTCCTGTGATACTACGGGCTCTTATCTTGTTAAGCAGCCTTGTGAGTGGAAATCCAAACAACATCCACTGACTCCCCTTTGTCTATCCTACCTGTTATTTCCTCAAAGAATTCCAACAGATTCATTAGGCAAGATTTCCCCTTCAGGAAATCATGCTGACTTTGACCTATTTTATCACGTGCCTCCAAATACCCAGAAACCTCTTCCTTAATAATGGACAACATCTTCTCCACCACTGAAGTCAGGCTAACTGGCCTCTAATTTCCTTTCTGCTGCTTCCTTAAAGAGTAGAGTAACATTTGGAATTTTCCACTTCTCTGGAACCTTTCAAGAATCTAGTGATTTTTGAATGATCACCACAAATGCCTCCACAACCTCTTCAGCTACCTCTTTTAGAACTCTGGGATGCAGTCCATCAGGCTCAGGTGATTTATCCCCCTTGAGATTTTGTCCGCACCACAACTGAGGCCATGCAGCTGCCCCTGCTGTCAGTCTCGCCAATGAACTATTGAACTGTACTTGCGTATTCTACATTACCAATGTCCAGCAGGGTCTTGCAATCACAAGAAAAATGTCCAAGACAATTGTTCACTCTGACTGTTAGACCACACACTGCCTTCACGCACTGACCCCCCACACCCTCCTGTAGCAGGCAGCAAATTAGTCCACACCAAGTCCTGCTCCATTGCTATCAAACAACTTGTTGGTGGGGTAGACCTGTAACACTTGATAGATGTTCTTGGTAACTAGCAGTGTCTTCCGAAAGTAAAAAAAAAATACATAAAGGATGAACAATTGCACCTTTGGTTGGACCCGAAGTGGCCATTGTGACCATGTACACTGCCATCTTACCAGTCATTTTTGTACAGCCAGTTGATGTCCCCTTGGGTACTTTAATAAGTTAGTGCCCATTTGTGTTCATCTGTGGCAAAAAAAATACAAGATAAAGGCAGTTATCTAATGTGGAATTATGCAACTGAAATACTTTGTTCAGGTCTTCATTTCTCTGGAAAAAGAATCATTACTTCTTAGCATCTATCATTCATACAGAAAGACCAAGTATGTGTATGTATATAGCTTAAACAAATTAGCATTAAAGTAATTCTTAGTATCTTGAGATGCTAGAAAAATTCATCCAAGATGAAGAATTACAGTAGTATTTTTCTTGAGACGAACATGAGTTCCAAGATCCAATTGAAATGACATGCTCAGAATAGTTTTGGGCCATAATGGAGTTTGACGGGTTGTTAAGTATAATTGGCAACTTCATTGAATTAATATTAGTTTGTGCTACATTATGAAAATCATGTTGACCTGGACAGAGCATGTCTGTGTGAAATTTTACATTAAACCATCAAATCTGTAATAATTCATGTAAACACATTCCAGAGATTAAAGTCTTTTAAATTACATCTAATCACCAGTTTGCCAGTAACTACAATGTGGATAGGGTAGATGTTTGAAAATGGTTATTTTTGTAAAATGATAATTGTAGAGTTGACTAAAGGTTAAAGATTAGTTCTATTTGCCATATGTATACTGAAACGTCATGAAATGCGTCATTTTCATTAAATCAAATCAGCGAGGATGGTGCCACGTTCTTGGGGCCAACATAGTGTGCCTACAACTCCCTCACCCTAACCATGTGTCTTTAGAATGTAGGAGGAAACAGGAGCCCCCAGAAGAAACCCAGGTGGTCACGGGGAGAGCATGCAAACTCTTTACAGACAGTTGCAGGAACTGAATCATTGAAGCTTCAGGCAATGCCACTTTGATAAGGGTTAATATCAAACATACCTTTGTTCAATAACCTTTTAAGATTTCTTTTGCAATAACAAGCTCATTCTGGGTAGGGTAATATGCCTGGAGAATTGTAGCTTGTGCAAACTGACTGTTACGATATAGTACTTCATGTTTGGTATTAATGGTTAGCAGGCATTAACCTTTGACCTACTTTTTAAATTGCATCTCTTAGTAAACAGGTGCAACACATTGATTAAAATGAACTCCTAACTTCCTAAAGCATGATTTATAACAAAACATATACGTAATTTGAAGCCTTCAGAGCTTCATTTGTTGGTTATCAGCAATTCCAACCTAACTCAAACTCATCACCAGCCAGTTTGTTTGGCACACTAATCACTATCCTACACGTACATTCCATATGCCACCACCACCGGAGTAATCCAGAAAGTGTTACATATGCAAAAGGCAAAGCAGTTCTTTATCTAATCTCTCCAGTGGCACGTGCAATGCATGCAACCTCTGCCGTCAAGGAGGATAACTGCCATGGGCATCATCTGCAGGTTCACATATGATTCTGATTTGGAAATGTATCAGCATTCTGTCATTCTGGATCTAAATCCTGGAGCAGAGGTGTTTAACTTTTTCGAGAGCGTGTGCCCAAATTGGCAATAATCATCCAAAATATCATCTCATGTGCTATGGTAATTTTTGAGCTGAGATGACTAATAAGTTAGTAAAATAATTATAGACCATTTTAAAGACAAAGGATGGGTCTTGGTGCTAATTTTTATGTATTGATTGTTTTACTATTAATAAAAGTATAACAGAGACATTGAAATTAATGAAGCATTTTAGAAAACCTGTTCAAAATTATTAATATTAATCTTTTGAAGCACAATTGAAAATTAACATTGTTTCTAAATAGTGTTGTTATTGTAACTGTTTACTGTCCAGATACTGATGTGTACACCAGGTATGCGAGGATTTCAAACGCCTTGATTCCTCACAACCATCTAGCTGTGCCTAGTCGGCGTGAGATGTTGCCAATGAAAACATCTCACTGCTCTTGGGTTATAAAAAAAATAATTTTCTGTTTCATTTAGCAGTAACAATAATCATACATCTTTTCATCTTTTTTAATTTGGGTGCAGCTTAAAGAATCAAGGGGTGGCAGTGCATGCCATGTGCCAACAAAATTTTTATGCATTCTATCGGGGGCACGTGTGCCACAGGTGTTCCACCCTGTTCCTAGGGTTCCTGCTTAAAAACATCGTAGGACATCTGAAATGGTGCGGGAACATATTTCACTGTCACCTTCATGAGGGCAGGTAGCCACGGGCGATAAATGCTAAACTCATCAGCAATGCCCTGACCTAAAAAAAATGACTGAAAGAAGAAAGAATAGGGGGCACGCAAAATGATTTGAAATGGTGATTTTTATTTTGTTAATGTAGTGACAGCATCTGAGATTTCCTCATCTTCTGAACACCTGAATGCACGTACCATAATTTTCTGCTTCCTTCCTAATTCATGCCTCGCTATCAGGCATCACACAGGAAGGTGAGCTGCCAGCAGACTGACCATTGCCTACACTTCGCCACATGCTCGCCTATTGGAAGGATGCAGGACTACAGTTTCTTCTGATTATTTCACTCTTTGCACAGGAGGGACTTCAGTGTTTTGTGGTGTACATATAAAGTTGAAATCTGTATCTGATCCTCAAAGAAAGACTTTGGTTCCTTTTTTCCCATGATAGCTATTTTAGTATGCTGTTATAAGATGTTCAAAGTTTAGTGGTCTTGCTGCAATCTTCGTTCTCAATTTCCGTTGTTGCTTCATTTTTGTCTTGTGCTTGAACCAGCTTACTAATTTCTTATTTCAGTCACCCAGGCTTGAGTTGAGGAAGGCAATTTATTAGACCCTCATATTTTGTGCAATTATTTATTTAACATGCCTTTGCTGGCATTGCTCTGCTGTCATGGTTTGCTGCGCTTCAATCTATCTGGAAATGCTTCACAGCTGAGATTATTTTTCTCTTCTGTCCTGAAGGGTTTCAGTCAAAAAACACTGACTATTTACTCTTTTCCATAGATGCAGCCTGGCCTGCTGAGTTCCTTCAGCATTGTGTGCTGATTGGATTTCCAGCATCTGCAGATTTTCTCTTGTTTACAGCTGAGTGTTAGCCTAGTTAGAGCTTTCTAAGATAGATGGCTCACTCTGCTTGGATATTGCTACAACACTTCATCCTTTATGATGTGTTCCATCATGTCAGGCAGTTTCATAGACTATTGAAAATATTTTCTGTGGAACCATTGAATACAACTTAAACAATGGTAGAGCTGCAAATCCAATATGATTTTGTAACCAACGATATTGCCTCAGAGGCTCTTAAAGAAACTTCAGAGAGTTGGAGTTAATTTTGTTGTCAATTATTTGTAGGTCTGCTTAATAGATAGTTGGAGCAATGCTTTGGAATCACTGAAGTTTAGGAACATTTTCAATATTGCTGAAATAAAGCTATCTGTTTGTAATTTTAATAATGGGTGTTTTAATACATCCAAAACAGCAGAAGCTGGAGGGGATACAGGCCCTTCCTAACAAATAACACTGGAGGATGAAGGAGTGGAAGACAATATTGGTGCATCTATTTCCCCAGGGTCTTCTGGAGCATTGGTTCTAACTCCAATGTTCTAGTATCTGAAAGATAAGTTTCTACGTCAGAGATTATGAGGATATGTTTTTTTTTCTGCAGGCTGTGCTAGTCTGGCTAAGGAGGAGGAGATTACTGTCCACTGGTAAAGAAAGGTTATGTAGATAATCGAGACCATTTAAGGCTATGTTCTCCAGCTTGAACTCACATGAATGAATAACATGGCACACACTTTTGTGATCTGCATGATGTGCTCCTAAATGGATTAACTCAATCAATACCCGACCTTCTTTCCCCCAATCTTATCTTATTCTGCAACTTGGCTACATTGTGGTTCCCAAAGTGGATGATATCCCCCCCCCCCCAACCTCCCGGGGGTATGAGAGTTCTTAAGGGGATAGAAAGGATAAAGGGGGCAATGTCGGGGATGCTCGGTAGTAAGAGGAGCATCTGAGGGATACAGCTTAATTTAGGAAATGAATGACCTGTTATAAGCATCTGATCCTTAGTGCCTCATAATTAGTTACAATGATCTCGTAATCACTTCACCTCTTGCTAACCCACCATTCTCTTAGACTTTACTCGAAGCGCGTTACAGTTTTTGAAAAGCAATGCAATACTTCTCAGTTTGGTATATCATGAGAAATGAAGATGTTGTGTTATTTCTGGACCTGGCTCATGTACTATTGCATTCATTATTGCAGTATATTCTTAGCAAGTATGATTCCCATACACTAAACACATAGTGATGTAATTTCTGTGAGTGTAGTGAAGTTCAGAATCTGTCCTTTTCAATGACCTTGACTGCATTTCTCTAGCCCATGGTCCAACTGAGATATTGCGCCCTACCTTACTTACCTTCAGGTAGAGAGATAGATTTTTCCTATGATGACATTATAACTTTTCCTTTTATTTATCAAAGTGCTTGAGGTTGGATTTAAACAGTGGGCGATTAACTGTGGTAATTAATCCATAATGAAAATGGCAGAGGTAGACCAAACAATAAAAGAAGTGTGGGCAGTATAGTGTGAAGTATCTGAAATATGGGTTTATACCAGCATCAAGCAACCAACAGCAGCCAATTGTTGGTTGTGTGAAAAAGTTTTTTTTTCAAATGAGGCAATGAAGCTGCCCAGGCTTCTTGAACATTGGAAGAGAATACAATATGATAAAGCAAACCAGAACTTGGCTTATTTTTAGTCACTTTGTGAAAACTTTCAGAAATGGAAAATACTTCAAAGCATGTTTGCCAGCACTTCACAACATAACAGTGATGGTTTGTGTGCTTCACACAACATGCAACATATAAAACCTCGTACAATAGGAGAAGAACTGATTCTGCCAGCAGTACAGGAGGGTCTGAGTATGGTTTTACATAAGTCTCCAGACCAAATAATTAAAGTGATTCTGCTTAGCAACAGCTCTGTTCGAAGATGAATAGTTGAAATTTCTGAGATTGTGATGACACATTGGTGCAACATACTTAGTACAACAGAATTTGCTCTGCAGTGGGATGAGTCAACTTTATCAGGAAGCAAATCTTTGCTTCTTGATTATGTTTGCTGAAGATGAAAACATGGTTCAAGAGCTTTTATTTGCAACGGGACTAGAAACAGATATGAAGGGGTGGGGGCTGATATTTTGGGTGGTTGAGCAAACTTTCAAAGAGGAAAACATTCTGCTTAGAAATCTTCTTGATTGTGCAACAGATGGGATACCATCAATGACAAGACATCACCGTGGGGTTATTACTTTATTGAAAAAAGCTGTATCTAACATATTTACCATTCACTGTATATTTCACAGATAACACCCCGTCTCAAAAAAACCTAAATGATTGGCTGCACAAATTATTAAATGCCGTAATCACAGCAGTAAATAAAATCATCCCTTGACCCAATCTTTGACTATTTTGTGAGCTTTGTATGGAGAATGGTGAATATCTTGAATGCTTGCTGTTACACATAGAAGTAAGATGACCCTCAAAAGGAAACTGCCTGAGATGCTTTTATGTGTCTTTTGAAACAGTGATAAAATTCTTTGAAGTAAGTGAAGTAGTGAAAAGAGTGAAGTAGTGAATATTTAGACACTACTGGATGCTGAAAAAATTAAATAGATAATTTTATTTGCAGCTTTAAATAGATTTGAATAATCTTTGAGATCCATTGTCACTGTTTTGAATGTGCAGTTCCCATTTCCTTTCACTCTGCAACACAAAATCAGAATTCTTTATAGTTTTTATGTAATGACAGGAAAGGGAGAGGAGTGTGCTGGAAATGTGGTCTGGAGCCAAGAGGGCGGTAAGCCAAAAATATTTGGGAACATGTCTACAAGAAGGAAGGGTATATGTGGTGATCGTCTGAGATAACCTGAGTGTGCATATTCTCAAAGATATGAATTGAAGGCAATCATGGAAAAGTAAACAGTGTGGCGAGAGAGTCAATAGGAAACAAAATTAATGATAGAAAATACTGGTGCTCTGAGAAGAGCATGGTAAATATTGAGACTTCATGAACTATGGGTTTATGCAAAGAATGATGCAAAGTTTCCACTAATAATCCTAACCTTTGCGACCTGAATCAAATCATTAACCCTCCTCCTATTTCAAGGACCAACTTGTAAAACATTGAACAGTACAGCACAATACAGGCCCTCCGGCCAATGATGTTGTGCCAAACCTTTAACTTACTCTAAGAGCAATGTAACTCTTCTCTGCCACATAGCCCTCTATTTTTATTTCATCCATGCACCTATCTGAGGGTTTCATAAATGCCCATAATGTATCTGCTCTCCCACCATCCCTGGCAGTGTGTTCCAGGCACCTACCAGTCTTGTGTAAAAATCCTACCTCTGACATTCCTCCCTTACTTTTCTCCAAATACCATAAATTTATGCCACTTTGTAGTAACAATTTCTACTCTGAGAAAAAGTCTCATTAAACCTATGTTCTGTCTTCATGTTTGGCTTTCCAAAGTGAATCAGTTCACACTTTTTCTGGATTGAACTCCATCTGCCTCTTCTTAGCCCATCTCGGCATTCTATCAATGTCCCGTTTTAACCTACTGCAACCTTCTACACTACCCTTAATACCTCCAATCTTTGTGGCATCTGCAAACTTACTAACTCACTCTTCCACTTCCTCATCCAAGTCATTTATAAAACTCATTAAGAACAAGGGTCCCATGACAGATCCCTATGGAACACCACTGATCACCAACCTGCGGGCAGAACATGATCCATCTACTACCACCCTCTGCCTGCTGTGAGTAATTCAATTCTGAGTCAGTGCAAAATTTCTCCATGCCTTTTGACTTCCTGAATGAGCCTACCATGGGGAACCTTGTCAAAAGCATTACTAAAAATTCATATATACCACATCCACTGCTCTGCCTTTATCAACTTGTTTTGTTACTTTCCGAAAGAACTCAATCAGGCTTGTGAGGCATGACCTGCCCCTCACAAATCCATGAGACTTTCCCTGATCAGACTATGCTTCAAATATTCGTAAATCCTGTCAATAAGAATCCTTTCCAATAGTTTACCCACCACTGATATGAGACCCACTGGTCTATAATTCCAGGGATATCCCTATTACCTTTCTTTAACAAATGAATAATTTTTGCCACACTCCAATATTCTGATGCTACTCCTGTGGTCAGCGAGGATGCAAAGTTCATTGCCAAAGGCACAGAAATCTCTTCCCTTGCTTTCAGTAGTAACTTGGATAATATCCTATCTGGCCTGGGGACTTACCTATCCAAATAATTCTCAGAAGTTCCAGCACATATTCTTCCTTAATGTTGATATGTTTCAGCATATCAGCCTATTCTTTGCTGATGTCATATTCGTCATGGTCCCTCTCACTTTGCTTCAGAAGTATTTATTAAGGACCTCCCTGCCTCCTCAGACTCCAGACACTTCTTCCCTCTTTTATCACTGAACAACCATGCCCTCACTCCAGCTATCCTCCTTTTCTTCATGTAAATGTAGAATGCCTTAGGGTTTTCCTTAATTCCATTCATTTATGCCCCGATCTAGCTCCTCTAAATCTATTCCTACGCTCCTTGCTGGCTACCTTATAGCTCTGTAGTGCCCAGTCTGATCCTTGCTTCCGAAAGCTTAAGTATGCTCTTTTCCTGCCTCTTGATTTAATGCTTCACATCTTTTGTTAACCATAGTTCCTTCACGTTACCATCCTTTCCCTGCCTCAAAGGGAAAAACCTATCTAGAACCCCATTCAAGTCCTCCCTGAACAATGTCCACACTTCCTTGTGCATTTCCATTAGTACATCCATTCCTAATTTGCGTGCCCGGGTACCTGAGTCATAGCATCATAATATGCACCCCCCCCCCCCAAATGAAATAATTTCCCACGTTGTCTGTTCCTGTCTCGGTCAAAGGCTATAGTAAAAGTCACGGAGTTGTTGTCACTGTCTCGGGAATGTTCATTCACCGAGAAATTTGTCACCTAAGTAGAATCATTGCCTAGTACCAGATCCAGTATGACCTCTCCTCTGGTCAGCCTGTCTACATATTGTGTCAGGAATCCTTCCAGACAGACCTAACAAATTCCACCCCATTTAAACTTTTTGCACAAAGGAGATGTAATCAATATTAAGGAAGTTGAAGTCACCCATGACAACAATCCTATTATTTTTGCATCTTTCCAAAATTTGCCTCCCAAACATTCCCATCCTTATTGAAGATGAACTGCTCTTGTTCATTTTTCACCCAGTCCCTTTCTGGATTACCATTTTCTGGAGTGTACAAATCAGAAAAATATTCGTACAGATCCACCATACCATCACCATTCTTGTCAATGTAGTTTCCATCACAACAGACTTCATGAACCTCTTGAGGTGAAGAAGGGCAGTGAACACCTAGTGTGGCAATGAGGTTGTCTTTACTGATTGTGTTCTTCAACCTTTGCTGATCCCTCCTTAACGTCTTCTTGTAACCTCCCTTGTTAATATCACTGATGTCGTGTTGACTGGTGGTGTTCTTGTGCTTGACTATCATGGCAACATTGAGGCATACAGGAGTGGCATAGAATGGCTAGCTGAGTGGTGTTGCATCTTCAAGCTGGCATCTTAAGTCTCAGCAAGACCAAGGAAATGACGGTGGATTTCAGGGAGAGGAAGGCAGGAGAACATTCCCCAGTCCTCAGTGAGGTGCCAGCACTGGAAAGGGCAAGCAGCTTCAAGCAGTAACTCAAAGTAGCATCACTATCTCAGAGGATCTACCCAGGGTCAACACTTCGAAGAAGGTTGGTCTACTCCTTGTGCATTCTTGCAATTTGCTGCACTTTGCTGAACAACATCTCCAGGATGTTAGGAGCCACACAACTGCAAATAATTAGTTCTACCACTGTATTAAGTATTTGCAGTGTAGAGATGAGCATGAAGCAAGGGTAAACTTGAGCATGATTTGACAAATTAGTAATAATATTGGATGAATCATCTGCCATTGACCCAAACCTTAGCTGCAGTTTTCATTGTCATTTGCCAAAATTCTGGTACTCCGCACTTTACCACACTGGTGGTATACATTCAACAGTTTAAAGAGTAGGCTGGCCTCCATCATTTCAATGTAAGTTAAAGACGGTGTTATATGCTGCCATTGCCAGTAAAGATCATGTCCTGTAAATGAATGATAAAAGCTGGGACAAACAGTTATGGCTAGCTCTGCCAGCGACAGCTGCATTCATGATTAAAGCATTTTTTTAAAAAATTCTGAACTTTCTGTGTATTTTACTTAAATCATGATGCAGATTTTGCTGGAAAGGCCAGCATTTCCTTCCTAAACTCATTGCTCTTGAGCTGAGTTGTTTCCAAGACCACTTCAAAGTTATTTCTGGATAAGCTATTAATAAATTGCTTTGGGGTTTACAACAATTAAGTAAATTTGCAGTTACCATTATTGATAAAAGATTTCTAAATTCCAAATTTAATTCATTGATTTTACATAAGCTAACAATTGAAATATAACTTAAATTCATATTAGTAGATGAATAATTTAGCTGCTGGATTTCTAGTTCAGGAACAAATCACAAAGTTTCTGTCAGGGACCGCAGATAGAAATGGTAATTTTAACAGAAGCTATACTCAAACCTGTGAGTAACTTTAATCTAACTTGTATCAATGGGATAAATTCAGAATCAGGAAAAGCAGGAACTTAATAGGAATTCTCAGCATGACATAAACACGAGAAATACTGCAGATGTTGGAAATATAAAGCAACAAACACAAAATGCTGGAGGAGCTCAGGAGGTCAGGCAACATCTATGGAAATGAACAAACAGAATGTTTCAGGCGATCACTTCTTCAGGACTGGAAAGGAAGGGGGAAGATGCTGGAATAAAAAGGTGGTTGGAGGAAAGTTAGGATAGCTATAAGGTGACAGAAGAAGCCAGGTGGGTAGGAAAGGTAAAGGGCTAGAGAGGAAGGAATCTGATAGGAGGGAGTGACCATAGGCGAAAGGGAAGGTGGAGGTGACCTAGGGCGACTTGATAGGTAGGTGAGAAGAGGTAAGGGGCCAGAGTAGGGAATAGAAGAGGGAAGGGTGGAAGGAAAAAAATCTTTTCTGGAAGAAGGAATTGATATTCATGCCATCAGGTTTGAGACCACCCAGATGGAATACAAGGTGTTACTCCTCCACCCTGAGGGTGGCTTCATCATGGCACAAGTGGAGGCCATGGACTGACATGTCAAAATGAGTCTGGGAATTGGAATTAAGATGTTTGGCCACCAGGAATTTCAGCTTTTGGTGAATAGAGCAGAGGTACTCAACGAAGCAGTCCCCCAATGTACAGCGGGTCTCACAAATGTAGAAGAGTCCACATTGGGAGCACCGGACACAATAGATAACCCCAGCAAATTCACATATGAAGTGTTGCCTCACCTGGAAGAACTGTTTGAGGCCCTGAATGGAGGAGGATGGGCAGGTGTAGCACTTTGGCTGCTTGCAGGGATAAGTGCTGGGAAGGAGATTAGTCGGGAGGAATGAATGGAAAAGGGAATCACGGAGGGAGCGATCCCTGTGGAGAGAGAGGGGAGGTGAAGATATGTCTTCTGATAGGGTCCCTTTGGAGATGGTGGAATTTGTGGAGAATGATGTATTGGATGTGGAGGCTCATGGAGTGGTATGTAAGGACAAGAGGAATTCTATTACTGTTATGGCGGTGGGAAATGGAGTTGATGCAGGTAAGGGCAGCATCAATGGTGGAGGAAGGGAAACTCCTGTTGTTTGAAAAATGAGGACCTCTCTGATGTCCTGGAAAGGAGTGCAGTACCCTGGGTGCAGATGTGGCAGAGACAAAGGAACTGAGAAGAGGGAATAGCACTTTGACAGGAGACAGGGTGAGAAGAGGTCTAGTCAAGATAACCATGTGAATTGGTATGCTTATAAAAGAGACCAAGCTGATGAAATTGTCTACTCATCAATGTAGAGGAGGCCACATTGGGAGTACAGCTCGAAATAAATGATCCCAGCAGACTCACAGATGAATTGCTGCCTTACCTAGGACTGTTTGTAGCCTTGAATGGAGATGAGGGAGGAAGTGAATGAGAAAGTCAGAATGAACTTCCCCAGGTGAGGTTATCTTACAAATCTAATTGAGCTTTTTTGAGCATTGACAAAGATGACTATAGAGGAATAGGAAGATTGTTGTTGTTTATGTGTTCTTCAGTACAGAAAGGGTTCTCATTGAATACTGATCCAGAAAATTAAACCATTTTGGAATCTATAGAGACTTGGAAGAGAGAATATAGAGATGGAGGCTTTTAATTCTGACTGAAGGTCTGACCAGTGATGTTTTGCAAAAATCAGTCCTAGGTATCTGTTGTTTGGTATGTATATATGTTTAAAACAAAATATAGATAGTCTGATGAGTAGGTTTACAGATAACACAAAATTATCAAAAATTGTCACAAAAATTGTTAGACTATAAGACATAGGGGCAGAATTAGGTCATTTGGTTCATCAAATCTGTTCTGCCATTTATGGCTTATGACTTATGATCTCTCTCAACTGTATTCTTCTGCCTTCTTGCCACAACCTTTGATACCCTGATTAACCATGAACCTATCAATCTCTGCTTTAAATACACTCAATGACCTTGACTCCATAGCCATCTGTGGAAATGAATTCCATAGACTCACCACTCTCTGGCTTAAGAAATTCCTCAGCATCCTTGTTCAAAATGGACGTCCCCCTATTCTGAGGTTGTGCCCTCTGATCCCAGACTCACCAACTATAAGAAACATACTATCCACCTCCACTATTATTAGGCCTTTCAAAATTCAATAGGTTTCAATGAGATCCCCTTCATTTTCTAGTCTCCAGAGAGTAAAGGCCCAGAGCCATCAAGAGCTCCTCATACATTAACCCTTACATTAATGAAATAATTCCTGTGAATCTTCTCTGGACTCTCTCCAGTGCCAACACATCTTTTCCCAGACAAGAGGCCAAAACTGTTCACAAAACTCCAAATGCAGTCTGACAAATGCTTACAAGGTCTCAGGATCAGATTTATGTTCTTATGCTCTAGTCCTCTTGAAATTAATGCTAACATTGCATTTACCTTCCTTACCACTGACTCAACCTGCAAGTTAACCTTCAGGGATCCTGCACACGGACTAGCAAGTCCCTTTGCACCTTTGATTTTTAAATTTAATTCCTGTTTAAAAAATAATCTACACCTTTATTCCTCCTACCAAACTGCATGACCATACACTTCCCTACACTCTATTCCTTCCGTCACTTCTTTGCCATTCTCCAAATTTGTTCAAGTCTTTCTGCAGACTCTCTGCTTCCTCAGCACTACCTGCCCCTCCACCCATCTTTGTATTGTCTTGCAAACTTGGCCACAAAGCCATCGGATCTCTCGTCCAAATCATTGACATATAGTGTAAAAGGTAGTGATCGCAATACTGACTCTGTGGAACACCACTTATCAGTAGCATCCAACTAGAATAGGTCCCTAAACTTCCACTCATTGCCTCCTGCCAGTAAGCCAATGCTCCATCCATGCTTGCATCTTTCCTGTAATGCTATGGGTTCTTAACTTTTTAAGCAGCCTTATGTGTAGCACCTTGTCGAAGGTCTTCTGAAAATTCAAGTAAACACCATCCACTGACTCTCCTTTGTCTATCCTGTCTGTTATTTCTGAAACAATTCCAACAGATGTGCCAAGCAAGATTTCCCCTCATGGAAACCATGCTGCCTTTGGCCTAGTTTATCACGTGCCTTTGAATGCCCCGAAACCTGATCCTTAATAATGGACTCCAACATTGTTCCAACCACTGATGTCAGGCTAACTGGCCTACAATTTCCTTTCTTCTGCTACTTATTCTCCATTCATAAAGAATGGAGTGACATTTGCAATTTTCTAGTCTTCTGGAACTATTCCAGAATCTGGTGATTCTTGAAGGATCATTACTAGTGCCTCCACAATCTCTTCAGCTACCTCTTTTTAAACCCAGGAGTGTCATTCATCTGGCCCAGGTAATTTATCTACCTTCAGATCTTTCAGCTTCTCAAGCACCTTCTTTGTAATAACAACTATGCCCACTTTTGCCCTGCCATACTGCTAGTGAAGGCTGACGCAAAATGCTTATTTAGTTTGTCTGCCATTTCCTTGATCGCCATTCCTACCTCTCCAGCAATTTTTCCAGCGGTCCAATATTCACTCTCACTTCTCTTTTGCTCTTTATTTATCTGAAAAGACATTTGGCATCCTCTTTGATATTTCTGGCTAGCTAAACTTCATATTACATCTCTTCTCCTCTTATTTTTTTAGTTGCCTTCATTCAAATATACCATCTTCTGTCCTGTATTCATCACTCTTTTTGATTTTGTCCCCATGTTACACTTCACCTCATCCCACTGGCTGCAGATTTTGCCCTGTCATCTGCCTATCCATCCTCCTTGTCTTAATAGACACTGCATCGACCTGGATACCAACTGCCCCATCCTCAGCCCTATCTTTCCAGTTCCCATTCCCCTGACACTCCCCAACAGGTCTAGCAGATCTGCCCAAAACAATATTGATCCCTGTTAGTTGGTGACAAGGGTGATTCCATGACCACTTGGTCTGTTTGTTTCTATAGTTTTAAGCTTGATCTTTGACAGCACAAAACTACTGTGCTGTGTCAATGGCTCTTGGGACCGCCGGGTAAAGGAAGCCATTGAAATAAAGCTAGAAGAAAAGAATTTTAACAATGATGAAGGTCTCACTCTAAGAAAGAACTGGAATTCTATGTAAACAAGGTGGGAGAGCGGAAACCTGATTGGATGATATCTAACCATTTGTGGGGGGGTGGAAACAGACCACAGGGGTATAAATACCACCAGACTAGTCATGACCAGGCATCATCGCTGATGAAGACGACAGAGTTTGTCATCGAATTGTCATTTATAATCAATACCTGTACCTGGCTGGAAGCCCAAGAAGAGTTTATTTGTCATATATGCTTGGAAAGCACTAGGTCCTGTTTTGAATTTTGTTCCATTTGGTTATATATACAGTCAGATGACAAAGAACTTGAACTTCATTTGTTGTTCAGACCAAACTCCAGAATGGAGGAGCAATGTGATCTAAGTGACTTTGACTGTGAAATAATTGTTGGTGCCAGATGGGTGGTTTAAGTATCTCAGAAACTGTTGATCTCCTGGGATTTTCATGCTCTAGATTCTAGCATTTACCGGGAAGTGGTTTGAAAAACAACAAAAAAAATTCTGTGGGCAGATTTCTGTGGACGAAAATGCCTTCGTAATGAGTGAGGTTAGAGAATGGCCAGACAGGTTCCAGCTGACAGGAAGGTGACAGTAATTCAAATAACCACACATTACAACAGGGATGTGCAGAAGAGCATCCCTGAATGTACCACATGTCAAACCTTATTATGGATGGGCTACAGCAGCAGAAGATCTTGAACATGAGATACTTAATGAAGTGGCCACTGAGTGTATTGTATATAACATTTGAAGTGAAAGAGAAGATTGGTAGCTCAGGTTGGCTGTTGGTTTATAGGGTTGTTTGCTGAGCCTGGAGGTTAGGTCGCAAACATCTCACCACCAGTTGAGGTGACATCATCAGCACAGAGTGTTGTTTCCTCCGAGTGCTTGCATTTATTTTTTCCGACTTATTGCTCTGATTGGTTGCCTGTCATGGTGACCACCGGTCTCGCCTGGGTCCTGGCCAGCCGGAGAGCTGATCCGGCCAACCGGATCAACAAATCAGACTAATATAAATGTGAGCACACAGTAGAAACAACACACAATTGTACATTGATGATGTCACCTCAACTGGTGATGAAACGCTTGTGACCTAACCTCCAGGATCAACAAACAAACCATATGTAACATTATGAAAGGCATAGATAGGTTAGACAGTCTTTTTTTCCAGGACAGAAATGCTAAATAGCAGAGAGCCTAGCATTAAACTGAGAAGGGAAACTTTAAAGGAGATTAATTTGATTTTTTTTACTGAGAGTAGTGGTTATCAGGATGCACTGCTGTGGAGGTGGTGGAAGCAGATACAATAGCAACATTTAAGAGCTATTTGACAGGCACCTGCATGGACAGTGAATGGAAGGATATTGGCTATGTGTAGCCAGGTAGGATTAGTCTGGATTGGCATCGTCATTGGCACAGACATCACGGTTGAAGGACTTGTCCCTATGGTGTACTGTTCAATGTTCTATGTTTTAATTGCACAGGTTTGAAAATGGGTATCCCACCTGATCTCTTTCATATCTATCAGACTAGACTAAAGTTATTTGACATTTATTGCCACTGCTATACAGTATGTACAAAATATAATCCATAAAAGGCTACATGAATTACAGATTTAGCTCATTATTAGTGTTTTTTTCATTACAGTAATTATCATTATTGCCCTACAAATGACTATCTTATTTATTCTTTGGTGTTCAAAATTGCTAGAGTTTGCTGAGCAAAGTAGAAAATAAAGTTCTATATAAATAGTTTTTTAAAGTATAACTGTAATAATCATAGCACTGCTAATAAAGAAATGTAGAAAGAAAATATGCAACTTCTTGGAAAAGATAATTAGGATAATGATTGGATGTAAGTTTTAGCATCTGTTCATTTGATAATTCTTCATAATGTTTAATCAAGTGTTGTAAGTCATCTCAGCAGGGCTTTAACTGCGTTAAGACAAAAAAAATTGAACAGTTTACTTAAAAATATAGATAATCAATTCTATTACGAGTTCTACAAATTCAGATTTAAGTTTAGTGTCATGGTCACATGGTCATGCATACCCAGGGTGTAAATGTCCTAATGATTAGCTTTTTATGGGTCAAAAATGGGAGTACTAGAGGATCATGAGAAGAGGAGAATGGTGGGAGGTGGGAATACCTAAAATTGGAAAACCCAATATTTATGCCATTGGGTTGTAGACTGTCTAGGCAGAATATGTGTTTACTTTGGGCTTCGTCCTGGCATTAGAGAAGACCAAGCTAAAATTAATACAAAATATACATAATAGATGACAAAAAATAAACAGAATGACATTACAGATAAAGACACACAAAGTGGTATAGCATAAGAACATAAGAAATTAAGCAAGAGTCGGCCATCAGGCCTGTTGAGCCTGCTCTGCTATTCAATAATATCATGGCTGATCTTGTCGTGGACTCAGGTCTACCTACCTATCTTTACCCCATAACCCGTAAGTCCCCTGTGATGCAATAATTTATCTCACCGGGTCTTAAGTATACTTAATAAAGTAAACTGCTGCTTGCTTGGGCAGAGACTTCCATAGATTCAGTACTCTTAGGGAAAAGCAGTTTCTTCTTATCTCCATCCTAAATATATTCTCCCAAACCTTGAGGCTATGTCCGCTAGCTCTAATCTCACTTAGTAGTGGAAACAACTTTCTTACCTCTCCCCTTCACAATTTTATATGTTACTATAATATCCCCTTCCATTCTCCTGAATTCCAGCGAGTATAGTCCAAGGCGATTCAACCTTTCCTCATAGACTAACCTTTTCAACTCCCGAATCAACCTGGTGAACATCTTCTGCACTATCTCCATCTTTCCCCAAGTAAGTAGACCAGAAACTGCATGTAGTACTCCATGTGGAGCCTCGCCAGTATTCTTAACAATTCCAGCATTACCTCCCTCCCTTTAAATTCAATCCCCATAGCAAATCATTGATGAGACCATAGTTGGAATATTATGAACCATGTTGGTCTCCTTCTCTATGAGAGGATATATGTGCCATTTAGAGAGTGCAACAAAGGTTCACTGAACTGGTCCTAGATGTGTTGATTTTGCCATAAAAGGAGCGACTGAGTTGATTAGAACCTCTATCCTATTCTAACCCATGTCGTTGTTTACCATCTGTTCCCTTTCCACCTGCAAAATATTCTGTACTTCAGTGATGTCCTTTAACCTGCAGCATATAGGCAGTACTCCTCCAAATCATTTTTTGCTGCTTTATTAACAGTTATTGTTTGTTTTTCTCTAAAAAATAATTCCATAGTAACATATTCCTGGAAGATTCCTCTTGTGCCTGTACTTCCCTTCCATTTAGTCACTCATTTGTATATTTTTGAATTTTAAAGCTGTGATAATTCCATCCAGGAAATTCAAAGGTTCCCTTGTTCACTGGAGTGACTCTCACTGTTCCTCAGACTCAAATCCTGAATTATTCCTCAAGGACTGTAGGAAATTTGTGCACAGATAATCATTTTAATCTCATGATGTGATGAGTGCAAATAACCACATGGTGGTCACGTCGACTCACTGGCTCAAGTTCCAGTGTGTTCTGTAACACCACCATCAAGCTAAATTAGGTAAATTTAGAACAGATCCAGCAAACACCCAGGACACTCATGGGCTATAGAGGAAATTGCAGGAGTATATTCCACCACAACCTATGATCTTGTTATACAGAAGATAACAGAAGAAGCTGTGCAGCTCTGTGGGGTCAACAGCATGTGCTGTATCCAATATACTAAGCAGTTTCTTGATATTTAATGAAGTAAATCAAATTGGCTGAAGTCTAGTTTAGGGTGTGATATGTATACACTTGGCACAGCTGGATGAGGATTGCAAAAAGCAAGGCTGAAGCACGCGCAGCTGTTTCTTTCTGGGTTCTACCATAACTGAGGATATGGATCTTCAGGAGCCTCCTCCTGCCATGAATTGATCTTCATCACTCATGTCAGGATGTGACAGGACTGAAGCTATCCCTTGGCATTGCCTGTATCTGGCTTTTAGCATATTTGGAAACAATGAGTCAAACAGTCATAGAACTTTACGACATGGAAACTGGCTGACTGAGCCCACATGAGCATCAAGAAGTCGTGTGCGCTAATCCTGCTGTAATCCCACTGAATCTGAAGCTTTAGCTTCAGCAGTTGGCACCTAATTTTAGTTATCCTTGGTAGTGCCCCTAGAAAACTCATCTATGTCACACATTGATGCAGAACTCGTTTCCTAGATCGACTGTAGTGGTAGAGTATACGTCCTGCTGTGTTACAGAATTACAGATTGTTGTAGAATGTAATACTGCTGCATCTCCTTATGGCTCACAAATCTCATGGGTGATTTGTTTTCTTCTAAATCTATCCTATTAATATGATAATGTCACACAACACAATGGCATTTGTCCTCAATAAAGTGATTGGATTTCACCTTTATAGATACTATGCATTGGCATAGGTCACTCATACTAATTCTATCATCGATAATTTAAGATAGCTTGATGAGGATGAAGTTAAGAATGGTTTTCACTGTGTTGCTTCTGTTGCAAACGTGGCAGCTTTGCTACTCAATACTTGGCCATTGTCATCAATAGTGGTGTTACTGGGTGCTTGTTGGTGATACCTGTTCTTATGGTTTTTAAATGTTATTCAGTTTGGAGTAATATTGGTTCATCAGCAAGAGGATGGAGTGATTGCAAATAGGCATCAGTTAGCACAGCCACTCCATGCTCTGCTCTGCTGATCAGAGATTGTACACCAGTAAATGATGACTAGAAAACTTACTGAGGAACAGTAGAGTATGCACTACTGCCCAATCATATTGAAGCTGGCATATCTAACCATGTCTAGAAATAAAGGTGAGGGGGTGGGGAAGAGAGAGATCTGGTGATCTTCAATTATCTTTCATCTTTAATAATCTTTAATCTTTGATTATCTACAAATAGGATACAACTGGATTAAATAAAGGGCAGTGGATCTTGACATGAGCCACTAATGAATGATTAATGGACAGAAAAGTAGGAATCACTGGGGAATTTTCAGGATATTAGTTTTGTATTAATGGACTATTGTGTCTGCTACTTTTAATAAAACTTACTATGTCTGGAAAAGCAAATTATGGTGTGAATGCAAGAATTTGAAAGTTAATCAGTGCAGTCTCCTAAGCAATTGATTCTAGCTTAACTCTACGAGCATTTGGAAAACACAAAATGATAACAAGTAACAACTCTGTAATCTAATACATGAGCTAGATATTCATTTATGCGGATTTGTGCTGCAAGAGCACAAAATGGGTAGGAGATGTCAATCAACACCGATCAAAGTGATCACTTCCAAATCTTCTGGCCTCTTGAAAATCTAATCAACTCGTTTTCAGCCTTCATTAACTGGTTGGACAGCAGTTAGATGCTCTTGGAATGTCACATGGCAGATAAAATCTGCTTTGCTAGTTTGAATATTCACTTTACCAAATACTTAGATAGGCAATTAGATTCAATAAATACTCTTACTCTTATCGCATGGTTAATGGGCTTACACATGATGAACATAGAAATCCATGCTTTAACTTCTCCAGGGTAAATGACAAATGTAATACTGTAAATCAGTATCAGTCTATGACCATCACGTCCCACCATTATGGACAAAATAGTGCAATTGTTCTTTCCCTTCATAAAGCTTTTAGAAACAGTCAACAACTGACTTTCTTCCCAATATACAGATATGTGTCATATTTTTAAACTATTGTTTCAATAAGTAGTTGAATTCTTAGAATACTTCTATGAAATATATTGAAAATATCAGTTTTCACTGTATACTAATATTTACAATTACAATCAATTAACATTTGAAAATCTTTCAAACACTTTTAGTTTTATTATATGTGAAACCAGAGTAATACTTAGGTATTTTGATGTAAAAGGTGCTATATAAATGTAAGTTATTATTTATTATGAGCATAAGTAAGCTTTCAGCAAAATCAATTTTTACTATATTAGTTTACTTTTTGAAATGCTATATCAATTTGTTTGTATGTTATAAGAATAATAATAGACAAATAATCAGACATTCTACAGAGAATTATTGTTCATCTGCTCCTGAAACTGCAAAGGAGTTGGTTATCTTTGGTTTGCAGTGACAGTTTTATATGTAAGTTGTAATTTAAGATTGATATCCTAGATATTTTGCTTTATTCATTTTTCATTAAGCATGTAATTTCATTTTTCAGTATCTTCTTGGAAGATGTGGGTTATTCAATATACTCAGAAGAGAAAAATAAATTGAAAAGGATTCATAATATTGTAACTGTATAGAATATGAGACATTACAAATTGTATGTCATCCATTAAGGGGAAGTTGTAATGGGCGATTTTATTTGCTATTTTCCACTTTCTAATATTTTTGGTGTATCGGTCTGGAATGTAAGAAGGGATTAAAAATATCCAGCATAACGCAAGGATATTAACCTCAAGTTTCCACTTCTTGATGTACAGGAAGAAAAATGCTTCAGTGTAATTTGCTATATTTTTGAGAATCCAAAGCAGTGCAAAATTTAAAGCATTTAATTTATATATTTTTTCCTCCTCTGGCGAAGTTCTATAATATTTTGTAGTTATTTTATAACTGCAGTAGAAAACTGAGCTAGATAGTAAATCATTGTATATTGTTTTCCTGGCAAGAAATCTGGTCAAATTGCACTGTAGGAAACTGGGGACAGGTGCTTCGATGGTAAGTGTATGGACTGGGAGTGAAGAAATAAAGCAGAGTGAGATCTTCTCCACTTAAGCCTTTTATAGCCTCCATGACTTTCAGCAAAAACTTAATGGTTAGGTGCAATATTAAAGGAATGCTGCACTATTGAAAGTGCCGTTTTACGATTGAAATATTAATTCAAGGCTCTATTAGTTCTAAAGTGGACACAAAAGATCTATCCCAGGATTTCAGATAAAGGAACAATCTTACAGCCCTATTCAACATTTATTACTCAATTAGCATGATCAAAACAAGATATATCTGCCTTGAAATGCAGAAATTAGAAATATGCTGGAGATAGATTATTGGCATGTTTGACCACCTTCTATATGGCTGAATACTAAATCCACTGGTGGTTCTAGAAGTTACCAATATGAGGATCTGATATACGTAAAGCCTCTAAAAGCTATGTTTGGCATACTAACAACAGACACCTCATACTTTAATTAAAAGTAGATTCAGGTTAAGGATTTGCTTATAAGGTCCTTTGGAGTTTGCAGGCCTCTCCTCCATATGTTCTAGCAGTCTGTTGTTGCCAGTACAATCTTCTACGCAGTGGTGTGCTGGGGCAATGGCATCAACACGGGTGATGCCAACAGGATCTGCAAACCGATTAGAAACGCTGGCTCTGTTATAGGGGTCAAACTGGACACACTGGAGGCTGTGATTGAACAAACGACCTTACGGAAAATCTTAGCAACTGTGGACAATGTTTCTCACCCCCTGCATGCCACCTTGGCTGAACAGAGGAGCACGTTTAGTAATAGACTAAGTTAACTGTCCTGCTCCAAAGAGCGCTATTCCTCTCAGTCAATATGGTCTATAATGAGTCAACCTATAGCCGGGGATGTGATGATCCCCTCCTGTTAAACTATTTGAGGTAACTTATTTTTTATTCGCCCTTACTTCTCTTCTAATATCTGTATATTTGTATATTTGTGCACTTGTAATGCAACTGTGACACGGTAATTTCCTTTAGGATCAATAAAGTATTAATCTATTTATCGACCTATCTTTCAATATCCTGAACAACAAAAATGCTTAAATTTATGCAAGTTTTTGCTTCTAAGTTAAATATAAATATTGGTATACATCAATGTAATTCTAATTCTCTAGCTAATTATTATCAAATTTGGTGAAATGTTTGGCTAACAGTGCAGAATATTTAACCGGGAGAAATGTTCTAGAACACAAGCGCTGATTGTCATTTTATTGACTGAACGTCCACTAGAGGATGGAGTATTTGACTGACCTTAAGAGTTATTAGGATCAAATAATATTTCAAATGGTTAAGGATCTCTGAGCTTTTAGAAGTATGTAACAGAGATATTGGTCCCTTGTCTTTGAGATGGACAGTACTGATGGATCAGCAGGTTGCGGCCTGGGGCAATTTCAAGATTAAATGCAGAAAATAACTATCTGAATTAAGGAGAGAAGGAACCAGGAAAAGTGTAGTTTTAAAGGAGCCTATAATTGTGGGAATGGAAGTTCTCTGATGCAGATATGTCTTGGAGCTCTGAGTGGCAAATTGAATCCCATATGCAAGAGAACACAGCAAAATGGGGCAGGTGAAAGATTTAATGGAGAGATGCCTCAAAGAGCCGAAGATTCTAGTTTCCACTACATCTATTGATAGTGAAAAGAACAAGGGATTCACTAGTAAAGAAGGGATAACTGATTAAGGAAAAGGGATCTTATTTTAGGATTATCATGAATGTCACTTGACATACATGATAGAGAAGCCAACTAAAATATGTGCTTGAATGATTTGAAGGTTAGTATTGGAGAGAAAAATGAATATCCCTTTGGAATATTCTGAAAAGGACTAAAAGTAATCTGACATAGATAGGATTAAAGGTTATACTGTACATAAATGTTTTGCACATGAGGTCAATTCAAAGATATGTTGCTCGTGGGCACAGATTCCTTTATCTGAAGCTTTCCGAATCGATCTGAAGACTATAGCCATCAGCATTAGAATGATCAATCGCAATATCATTAAAGATAGTTGGATCTGCTAACGTTCCTGGGGTTGCATGGTAGTGTGAAATGATTGCTGTGCCAGTGACCTGGGTTCAATTCTGCTGCTATCTGTATGGAGACTGTACGTTCTCCCTGTGACCATGAGGGTTTTCTCCGGGTGCTCCGATTTCCTCCAACATTGCAAAGACATACAGTTAGTAGGTTAATTTGGGATATGGGTGTACTTGGGTGGCACAGGTTTGTTGGGCAGGCAGGGACTGTTACTGTGCTGTATCTTTAAACAAAATAAAACAAAACTCCTGCAGCAAAGAGACTGAGGCTGAAATGATTTGTTTCCAACAACCAAGCAGTAGGGAAAGGAGAGCCACCTCTACGTTTGGCAGAATAAGAAGTGAGTTAACAGCGCAGACTGTTCAATTGTTTTATTTCTTGTTTTGTAAATTTGCACAAAGCCAGTCTGAAATAATGGGCTTACTTTCAACCTGCACAACTCCCTTAATCTTGCATTAAAGAACATTAAAACCACCCAGTCAAAATTTATGTGAATGATAATCTAAAATCTAAATAATAATTGCAGGCACTGAACCCTAATAACTTTAGATAAACTAGTATAAGTCTGCATAACACTTCTGAAAACTTGATATGCTCTAAACTGGAGATTTTGAGTGTTTGATTTCTGAGACCTCTTTGAGATTCCCTTCCTCGGGCTTTTCTTCCTAAAATACTAAGGAGAAAGGAAAGGCTGTGATCACATGGAAACTCTGAACATTAGCTGTTAGCACACTTGAGAATGCAGCTCAAAATTGCCAGGCTCTCTCATAGACTTAATATCCCTAAATGTTTGGTTAAACTTCCAACCTATTGTCTTAACCTTCGTAGTTTTAGTTGGCTACTCATCTCCAGGCCTTCCTTTTCCATTTGACTGAGTGCAATGATTTATGAAACTTCTTTTTCAATTTTATTCCTTGCCTAATCCTCAACTTGTATCTATCCTACTTAACTTACCTGTTGGTTTGAATGAGGACTATGGTTTTTGAGTTTCCTTGTCCCATGTTATCCAATTAATGGCATTATGTACCACAGAAGAGATAGAATGGTATATAGGAGTGACTTTTGAAAAGATTAGTAGAAATGTGCAGACCTTAGAACTATAAATACCTGTGCTGTAATCCAGAGAACGGGGATATAGTGATATTAAATGGAAAACCAAGGAAGAAGGATGTGACCTGAGAGAAATGACAAGAGGAGTTGGAGGTTTTGACAGCTGCCATCAAAATGATTATGATTATGAGGACATTCAGTCCTCATTTATTGTCATTTAGAAATGCTTGCATTAAAAAATGATACAATGTTCCTCTAGAATGATATCACAAGAAAACACAGGACAAACCAAGACTAAAACTGACAAAACCACATAATTATAACATTTAGTTACAACATTGCAAAATAATACCTTAATTTGATAAAGAGCAGACCATGGGGACGGTAAAAAATAGGCAGCAACCTTACTGCCACCCATTTTGCACTTGCCATACTATTGGGATTGCTCCCTGAAATTGTCATTGCTGGTGTTTTGGGATCATTCAGCATTTTTCTATTTTAAACCTAAGTGTTGAGAATAAAGTTATTGGTACAGACCTAAAAATATGTAATTGCCTATTCACTTGAATCTGAGTTCATACAGTGTGGAAACTGGCCCACTGAATCTGTAAGCAACAGGAATCCTGCAGATGCTGGAAATTCAAGCAACACACATCAAAGTTGCTGGTGAACGCAGCAGGCCAGGCAGCATCTCTAGGAAGAGGTGCAGTCGACGTTTCAGGCCGAGACCCTTCGTCCTGACGAAGGGTCTCAGCCTGAAACGTCAACTGCAGCTCTTCCTAGAGATGCTGCCTGGCCTGCTGCGTTCACCAGCAACTTTGATGTGTGTCCACTGAATCTGTGCTGGCAATCAAGTATCTATTTAGACTTATCCTGAATCGTATTTTATTCTTACGTCCGTTTCTTACATGAACTTTCTTGGCTGTGGCATCTACATGGTTGAACAAGTAAGGCTATTGGTGATGTTCACTCCTAGGAACTTGAAACTCTCAATACAACATGAGGATCCTACCATTCATCTACACATGGGTGTAGGAGGAAACCAGAGCACCCAGAGAAAAACTGTGTCCAACATGCAAACTCCACAAAGACAGAACTCAAGGTCAGGATTGAATCTGGGTTGTGGAATGATGAGGTCTTGACTCTACTTGTTGCTCAATTGTGCTGCCGTGAAAACTTTGGGCTTTGGATGCAGGTGAGCATTGCAGTGGAGTCCAATGATGGAACCAGCATTGGTGTTCCACTACAGTGTCTTGTGGGTCCTCTAATGTTAACTTACAATTTGGCATGACTGAAAATGGATGAGCCTCTTGGCAATTGGGAGCCAATGGATTCAAGTCTATATTTTGTCACCCCAGTTAGGCTTTCCATTACTTATTTTCTGTTCCTTTCTTTTGAATTTCAGACCAATAACAAAAGCGAAATGTAATTTTTATCTGTCAGTAACTATTTACTTCAATACTGTTAACCTGAAATAAAATAAATTATTTGTATTAATTCAGAAACCAGTTACTTTTAATGGTTAATGTTAATAAAAATTGAAAAAGGATTTGTTTTTATGTTTGTTAGAGGAGCACCACAGACAAGATATTAATTAGTAAACAAACAGGATTTCAATTAATTCAATCAAGTTTGGTAAATGTTTATTTGCTTTAATACTTTGATGACATATTCCATTTGAAAACCAGTACATTTAAATTGGCAAATTGGTTTATTATTGTTACATGTACTGAGTACGGTGAAAAACCTGTCTTGCATACCATTCATGAGATAAATTCATTACAACAGTGTATTGAGGTAAAACAATAACAGAGTGCAGAATAATGTGTTAGAGCTACAGAGAAATTGTAGTGCAGGTAGTCAGTAAGGTGCAAGGTCACAATTAGATAGATTGTGAGGTCAAGAGTCCATCTTAGTGTACTTGGGAAATCTTCAATGGCCTTAAAGCGCTGGAATAGAAGCTCTCCTCGAGCCTGGTGGAATAAGGTTTCCAGCTTTTGTATCTTCTGCCCAATGGGAGAGGGAGAAGAGAGAATGTCCAAGACAGGTGGGAACTTTGATAATACTGGCTGCTTTACTGAGGCAGTGAGAAGTATAGACACAGTCTATAGAGACTGGTTTCCATGATGTGCTGAGCTACGTACCAACTCTCTGCAGTTTCTTGCTATCATGAGCAAAGCAGTTGTTATACCAAACTCCGATGTATCCAGGTAGGATGTTTTCTATGGCCCAGTGATTAAAAAATGGTGAGGGTCAAAGGGGACATGCCAACTATCTCCAT
The DNA here is from genome assembly GCF_030028105.1 of Mobula birostris. Taxonomy (NCBI): domain Eukaryota; kingdom Metazoa; phylum Chordata; class Chondrichthyes; order Myliobatiformes; family Myliobatidae; genus Mobula; species Mobula birostris. The sequence goes on from NC_092381.1 coordinate 48,766,032, forward strand.
CCTCCTGAGGAAGTAGAGGCAGTGGTGAGCTTTCTTGGCTGTGGCATCTGCATGATTGAACAAGTAAGGCTATTGGTGATGTTCACTCCTAGGAACTTGAAACTCTCAACTCTTTTGACTTCATCATTGTTGATGTAAACAGGAGGATGCACACTTCTCCCCTTCCTGAGTTCAATGAACAGCTCCTTTGTTTTGCTGACACCATTACACTAGGCTTTCTATCTCCTTCTTGTACTCTGCCTCATAATTATTTGAGATGAAGTCTACTATGAAAGTATCAAGGAGTTAAAGCAGAATTTGGCCACACTCTCATGAGTGTATAGGGAATAGGGGGCTGAGGATGTATTGTCTTGGCCCGAAACATTGACTGTTTACTCTTTTCTATAGATGCTGCCTGGCCTGCTGAGTTCCTCCAGCATTTTGTGAGTATTACTGGTGGAAGATGTCTCTTTTCATTGCTGCCTGGAGTTATGATTTTTCTAAAACTGCATTGAAACCTTCTCAATAGATTTCATTTGTCCATGACTTCCATTTTGTCTATTGTAGCCCTAAAGGCAATGAGGGTGGCTACTGAAGTAACAGCCTAATACTCTGCATCTTTAAATTGTTCCACTCTTCTAGTTATTGACGCCAAAACATGGAATATTACACATGGTTCCCTTCTGCTTTGAAGTTCAGGAAGTTCAGAGACCTTGGCCTGCACCCTGCCTATGCAGCTAGATCCTAGGCTTCCTATTGGACTGCCGACAGGTGGTAAGGCTGGGCTCCCTCACCTCTGCACCTCTGACCCTCAGCACAGGTGACCCGCAGAGTTGTGTCCTGAGTCTCCTAGATCAAACATGACATTGATTGGCTTTATTTCTAGCTATGATGAGACAGCCCACTGAGGAGAGGTTGACACCCTGACACAGTGGGGCCAGGATAACAACCTCAGTGTCCAAAAAACAAAAGAGCTGATTGTACATTACAGGAGGAATGGAGACAGGTTTTCCCTGATTAACATTAATGGATCTACAGTTGAGAGGATGAGTAGTTCCAAGTTCCTTGGTATACACATCACCAAAAATCTCACCTGGACTGTACACATCGGCTGTGTGGCAAAACATGTACAACAGCGTCTCTTCCACCTCAGGCGACTGAAGAAATTTGGCATGGGCCCCCAAATCCTCAAGACCTTCTACAGGGACACCATTGAGAGCATACTGACTGGTTGTATCACTGCCTGGTATGGGAATTGCGCCAACCTTGATTGCTGGGCACTGCAGAGAGTGGTGCGGCCAGTCCAGCACATCTGTAGATGTGAACTTCCCTCCATTGAGGGCACTTATAGCAGCAGGTACAGAAAGAAGGCCTGGAAGATTATCAGGGACACCAATCACTCCAACTATAAACTGTTTCAGCTGCTTCCGTCTGGCAAACACTACCGCAACATTAAAGCCAGGGCCAACAGGCTATGGGACAGCTTCTTTCTACAAGCCATTAGACTCATAAGTTCACGTGTCTGTACTTTGCGATGCAGTCATAATGCAAAGATTTTTACTCCCTCATGTTGTGGGATGGATGTAAGATTTAAATAAATTTAATATTCAAGTTTGACCTAAAGAACACATAAGCAATACATTGCATCACAGCTCATGATCTACTTGGTATACCACAGAGAGGGATTGCTACTTTTCTTTGTGTGAACTGTGATTCTACTCATTGGCATACTTTCCCCTTTCTATTCATTGATATCAGTTTTAGGAGGGATTCTTATTGACATTTTTGGTCAAATGACGTCAAGGACAGTCACTTTCACCTCACCACCGGAGTTCACCTTGCTTGTCCAAAGTTCAAAGTAAATTTATTATCGAAGTGCATATATATATCACAAAAGCAACCCTGAGATTCATTTTCTTGTGGGTATACTCAATACATCTATAGATTAATAACCATAACAGAATCAAAGAAAGACTGACAAACTAGTACAGTCAACCAGGGTACAGAAGACAACAAACTGTGCAAATACAAAAGAAGAAATGATAATAATAGATATGTAAGCGATAAATATCAAAAATATGAGATGAATAGTCCTTGAAAGTGAGTCCACTGGTTGTGGGAACATTTCAGTGATGGGGTAAGTGAAGTTGAGTGAAGTTATCACCCTTGGCGAGAGTGCCTGATGGTTTAAGGGTGGTAACTGTTCCTGAACCTGCTGGTGTGAGACCCGAGGCTCCTGTACCTTCTTCCTGATGCCAGCAGCAAGACGAAAGCAAGTTCCGGGTGATGGGGGTCTCTAACAATGGATACTTCTTTCCTGCAACAAATCTTCATGTAGATGTGTTCAATGGTGGGGAGGGATTTACTTGCAATGGACTGGGCCATATACGTTACTTTTTTGTAAGATTTTCTGTTCAATGGCTTTGGTGTTTCCATACCACGATGTGATAGAGCCAGTCAATATACTCTCCACTATACATCTATAGATGTTTGTCAAAGTTTTAGATGTCCTACTGAATCTTCGCAAATTCCTAAGTAAGTAGAGGCACTTCCGTTCTTTCTTCATAGCACTTACACGCGAGGCCCAGGTCAGATCCTCCAAAATAATAACAGTGAGAAATATAAAGTTGCTGACCCTCTCCACCTCTGATCCTCTGATGTGGACTAGCTCATGGACCTTTGGTTTCCTCCTCCATAAGTCAATAATCAGCTTCTTGCTGCTGTTGACATTGAGTGAGAATTTGTTGTTATAGCACCACTCCTCCATATTTTCAATCTCCCTCTTATATGGCTTGGCCTATGACAATGGTGCCTTCAGCAAACTTGAATATGGCATTGGAACTGTTCTTAATCACATAGTCATTAAGTATAAAGTGAGTAGAGCAGAGGAGTAAGCTGTGTGGTGCATCTGTGCTGGTGGAGATTGTGGAGGAGATGTTGTCGCCAAACTGAATTAATTAGAGTCTGCAAACAAGGAAATCAAGGATACAATTGCACAAGGAGGTAATGAGGCCAAGGTTTTGGAGCTTATTGATTAGTTTTGAGGGGATGATGGTATTAAATGTTGAGCTGTAGGCAATAAGGAGCATCCTCATGTATGCATCTTTGCTGCCTAGGTCTTACAGAGTGACTGAAGAGCCAATTAAGATGGTATCTACTGTGGACCAGTTGCTCTAGTAGGCAAATTGGAGTGGATCTAAGTCACTTCCCAGGCAGCAGTTGATATGTTTCATCACCACCCTCCTGGAATATGTCATTATTATGGATGTAAGATAGTCATTGAGGCAGGTCACCATGTTCTTCTTGGCCAGCAGTGTAGTTGAAGCCAGCTTGAAGCAGCTGCATACCACACACTGCCGAAGTGAGAAGTTAAAGATCTTAGTGAACACTCCAGCCAATTGATCAACACAGGTCTTTAGCACTTGGCCAGGTACCCTGTCTAGGCCAGGTGCATTTCCTGGATTCACCCTCATGAAGGCGGCTCGTGTGCCATCCTCAGAGGCTGACATCATAATCAGGAGATGTGGGAGTTTGATTTGCTTCCTCCATGTTTTGACATTCAAAGCAAGCATCTTTGAACTCATCTGGGAGCCATGTTTTGGTCAAACATAGAATACGCCCGTCTGTCATTTCCCTTCGCTAAAGCAATTTTGCCCTCAGGCCCTTAATTTTGTTCTCCAGCAACTGCACATTTGCCAACAAGATGCTGGATAGAGGAGGCATCATACCTCTGTAGCCTGGCTTAGAGTCCACTCCTCTGCCTGGTTTTCATACATGTTTAGACCAAGTCTGCGATGAGGTTAGGAGCTGTGTGGTTCAGTCAAAATCCAAAATCAGCTTTGGTGAGTACATGCACTGTCAATGACATCTTCAGTCTCAGTTTTGGTGACTGCGAGTACTACAATGAAACAGCAGGCTGGATTTGTCAGACCTGTGAACTGGACACACCGGGACAATTTTCCACATTTTTGTGGTGATCACACCTGGACAATTTTCCACATTTTTGTGGTGATCGTATGTTTTAGCTGCATTGAAACAGTTCGGTTAGTTTCCTGGTTAAACATAGAGCATAAAGGCCTTCACAGCTGCAGCTAGGATGTTGTCCGGCCCTCTCTGCTGACTTTGCTGTAACGTGAGACTCAGCTGTTTTGTGATGGCACATGGAGTGAATCAGATTGGCTGAAGCTGGCTTCTGTGATGATGGATCTCTTGGGCAGAAACCAAAGTATATTTAATTAAAAATGGTTGAAAATGTGTCAGTGTTCAGCACTCATATGCTGGACCCAGCGTTATTGTAGGTGAGGATAGTTATTGAGCCTTGCCCTTTTGTTAGGTACTGAATTGGCCAACACCAAAAAGAGCTGGATATGGCCAGACTGTGGAGCTTTGACTTGATCTGCTCATGTGGTAGCTTCACATAGTCACGTCAGTGCTATTATTGCCCTTTAACAGCTCCATAGCAGCTTCAACTGGTTAGCATTTCATTTTTGCATTAGGTATATATGTTGATACTACTGGCCCACCCTCTCGCTCTTCTCATGTAACCAGGGTTCATTCCCTAGCTTGAATGGCACCATACGCAGATGCACAACTGTGCAATAACTGAGACACACAGCCTTTGTTGCCACACTGCTGGAATTTTATTTTATATAATGTTTTATTAAAGTGCCTCACAGTTCACAGGCCACATAAAAATTTCCTGCTCAGAACAGTAGTTGGTTCACGCAGCTGTGAAAATCATTTGAGGGAACATTGAATGGTACTGACAGAAAGAAGATTATTATACCAAAGTGTGAAGCTTAATTCTGAACTGCAGTCTCTTCTACTGAATACATAGAATGCTCAATCATTCAGTGACAGTGTGGTTCTCCGATTTCTTCCCATCTTCCAAAGACACATAGGGCATTAGATTAATCGGCCACGTAAGTTGCCCCAGTTAAATACACTCAGTGCACATACAAGTGAAAATCTGCAAATGCTGGAAGTCTGAGCAACACACGCAAAACGCTGGAGGAACTCAGTAGACCAGGCAGCAACTATGGAAAAAAGTACAGTCAACATTTTGGGCTGAAACCCTTCAGCAGGACTCTTGGTGACCTCAGTGACCAATATACACCAAGTGACCAATTTATTAGGTACACCAGTTTATTAGGTATATCTCATTAATTCAAATATCTAATCAGCCAATCATGTGGCAGCAACTCAATGTATAAATGAATGCAGACAGGTCAGACATGTCAAGAGATTCCGTTTTTGTTCAGACCAAACATCAGAATGGGGAAGAAATTTGACCTAAGTGACTTCGATCATGGAATATACGATCATTGGTGCCACATGGGTGGTTTGATAATCTCAGAAACTGCTGATCTCTAGGATTTTCATACACATCAGTCTAGGGTTTACAGAGAACAGTGTGAAAATCAAAACAGAACATCCAATAAGAAGCATTTCAATGGGCAAAAATGCCTTGTTAATCAGGGAAGTCAGAGGAGAATGACAAGACTGGTTCAAGCTGACGGGAAGGTGACAGTAGCTCAGATAACCACGGGTTACAATAGTGATGTGCAGAAGAGCATTTCTGAATACACAACACATCAAATCTTGAAGTGAATAGGCTACCACAGCAGAAGACCACGAACATACACCCAGTCTGCCACTTTATGAGGTACAGGACGTACCTAATAAAGTGGCCATTTAGTATACGTACTTTGTTCAATATTGTGGGAGTTGATAGGAATGTGGGGAAAATGAAATGGTAATAGTGTAAAATTAATATAAATGAGCACTTGATGTTTGACATGGATGGTGGCTCGAAACCTTTGCTGTATGACTTATGACATTTTGCTGTGATGAAGTAGTGTTAGTATGCATCCCAACTTTTAGAAGAGATATGTTGCAGAATTTTCACTGAACAGATTAAGTGAAAGAAAATAGATCAGCACGAAGAAAAGCTTACTTTTTTGCCTCCGAGATGCAGTTCAAATGGTTGGTAGTTGGATTTCTGTTTGAGACTCATAAATGTTTAATATTCTGAAATTATTTTGTGTTTCTCCTCCATATTGAAGGAAGTTTGTCGAATACTATGAGTGAATCACAATGATGTTGGTCATTTTGGTAACTCATTGGATTATATACTGCAGGTTTTGAAGCCATGCAGGACAACTTGAAATGAATACTTAAATGGTCGTTGTTTATTTCAATAAATATTTCAGTTTTATTCCTAATGAGGCTGTCTTTAAGTGGCTTGAAAAGCTTGAATTTTATCCTTATGACCTTGACACTCAATCTAGCAGGGGTGAGAAAATTTTGGAGCATGGTGAGTTAGTGAGGGAGGAAACATGCTAATAGGCTAGAGGAAAAATTATTTGCAGGGAAATATGTCATCGAAGAAGGAACTGATGTCTACAACTTTATATATGGTCTACTAATTATGAGTATTGACATGTAACATTTTGGTGTTAAATATGAATCACAGTATTGTGGGTAGAATTAAAAATATGCTTCATACCTGTAAAATTTTGACTGTTCATTTGTAACTTACAAAAAATTGTGTGTAGTCATGGAAATAAATCGAAAACACAACAGTGATAGTCCCAGAATACTATTCATTAAAAGTGAAATTTGATTATCCCTTAACTTAGAAATTCCTATTAGTATGAAACAGTACTTCACTAACTTACTTTCAGGAATATCATTGAATGTTTTTGCTGGTTCTAACACAACTCACACTTCAGGATTAATTATTTTTTGCTGGAAAGACTGAGTTACAAATGTAACTAACTAATTGAAAGTAATTGTTAAATATCATCATTGCAGTAGGCCAAGCATGAGGCAAACTGCAGATTTTCAATGCCAGAAAACCCCAAAATTTTGCTTTGCCACTGTAAAAATAAATATTTACAATATGTATGTATGTAAGTAAGGTTTTTTGCCCTACTGACCCCCCGTTGCCTAGGGTAAATAGCCGTTGACCCGCCAAACAGTGCAATCACTTTGGTGCGGATAAGGTGTGAGTCGCCCAATGAACAGCCACAACACAAATATGAAAACAATATACCAAGTGCGAGTAAAGAATTATACTTTATAGCAAATTTTTGGTGATGGGTTAGTAGCAATAACTACAAAAAACTAGGCACCACATAAGTAACTTATCAGTCTTGTGCACATAATATTTCAATACGTTGGAGCTCACGCCTCCAATTCCATCCACAACGTCCTTCCAAGACTCCGGCCACCCTCCGAACCCCTGAGGTCCGGTATCCGCCGCCTTGGAACCGCTGTCCGTTCCTCACACATCCGTCCTCTCCGCTCGCCTCCCGAAAAGCCCGCGCTCCTTAACTCAGCACACATATACAAGATAACAAAACATGACTTCCATTGGCTAACAAATGAATACAATTTCCATTATCTCCCTGTATAACCCAAACATTGCAGTTACAGAGAACCCCTTGCTCTGCAGTTAACATTACGAGAAGCCATTTTAATATAACACTTCAGAGAAGCCATTTTGGTAATAAGCAATCAACAGTTAACAGTCCACCAAGTATACTGAGAGCCCTACATGTACTTCTGTTTAGCTCTTCAAGTTATTGTATATTGGATTTAACTGTGACTTAAATCACAATAATTTAATTTTTTTATTTCAATTACTATATTCTACTATCTTAAAATGTTTTAGCTTTGGTTTGCATTGGAGAAATAGCAAAATGCAACATACACCTGCACAATCCTCAAACCTGTATAATAAAAACAGAATTTAATCGGTTGGTTATTTTCAATTATTAGCTCTGTTTAACTCAGAACTGCCTGAGAATTTTTAGTTATTTACTGCAATGTAAGTTTGTTGTGGGCTTTGTAAACTACTTTGTAATTATTATCTTGTTCAAATTTGCTGGATCAAATTGCCTGTAGTTAGACCAAGAAGCTAATCTGACTCATCTTTCACAGACACCTGCGTGATAAATTATATACATTAAATCTGGGAAATTACACTCTCCAAAGACTTCTTACAACCTTATGTTGCTATATTGCTTGAAGTTTCTTTTGAAATTGTTTTGTATGGTCACAGAAGCTTTTATTTATTTCAGTATACTTGAGAAGGAAATTGTTCATGTACCATGAAACTCAATGTTAGCTGCTATATACATTCATTCCTAAAGAAACTAATAACCTAATGAAAAGAGCAATAACAGTCTAATAGATCAATTAATCACAAAGAAATATTTTGAGATCTGAACTCAGTTTGGTTGTGCCCTTTCCCAGGTGTGAAAGGGGCTCAGTTTATACCCAATTTACAAGGGAGCTTAGGCAATTACTAAATTATTCAGGACCCTCTTTAACTTCCTGTCCTGACAACTGCATGAAGTAAGTACTAGCCTCAATTCAGTATTAAAGGAGACTGCTAAACATACTTTAGTATGTCAAAGTCAAGTTCATTGTCATATGCACAAGTACATGTCTTGGAGTCAGAGTCACAAGTGCAATGAACAACTTACTTGCGACAACACCACAAGCACTTAACATTAGATACACAAATTTTAAAACATGGAGTTCAAGATAGGGTCAAGTGGTCAGTGTTGACCTACTGAGGTGTGATGGGGGTAGACCATAAGATATAGGGGCGGAATTAAGCCTATTGGCCCATTGATGGGGTAGTGCAGAACAGAATAGACGGAGGGAAATTGCTAAACTTGAATCTAGTGTGTAGCAGCTTCAGGCTTCTGTACTTCCTACCCAATAGTATTTGTGAGAAACACATACAAAATGCTTGAGGAACTCAGGTAGTCAGGCAGCATCTATGTAGAGGAATAAACAGTTGACGTTTTGGGCCGAGACCTTCATCAAGACTAGCAGGTGATAGGTGAAACTATGTGAGGTGGATGTGTGCAGAGGGAGATGAAATAAGAACCTGGGAGGTGATAGATACGAAGGGTAAAGGGCTGAAGAAAGAGGAATCTGATAGGAGAGGAGAGTGGACTATGGGAGAAAGGGAAGGAGAAATAGCATCAGAGTGAGGAGATAGGTGTGTGAAGAGAAGGGTTAAAAGGGGAGCAGAATAAGGTCTGGAAAAAAGGGGGGGGGGAGGTAGACATGACTGGAAGATGGAAAATTTAGTGTTCATGCTGTCAGGATGAAATCTACCCAACCTAGGTATGCTCTTTCAAATTCTTATTTCTTTTGCCCAATGGAAGGTGGGAGAAGAGAAAATGTATGCAATGGGTAGAGTCTTTGATTATACTTTGGTTTTACCAAGGCAGCAGGAAATATAGTCAGAGTCCATGGAAGTGAGGTTGATTTCTTTGATATGCTGATCCATGTCCACAACTCCCTGCAGTCCTTTGCAGTCATGAACAAAAAATCTGCCACACCAAGCTGTGATGCATCTGGATTGGTTGTTTTCTATGGTGCATCAATATAAATTGAATATGGTCCGGGGAGCATGTCAAATTTCTACAGCTTCTTGGTTAAGTAGAAGTGCTGGTGAATGTTCTTGGCCGTGGCGTCAACATAGTTGGAGTAGGACAGGCATTGGTGATGTTCTCTGCTAGAAACTTGAAGCTTTAACCCCTCTTGATTTTAGCACAGTTGCTGTCAGCAGGAAGATATGTGCCACCCTCTTCCTATAGTCAATGACCAGCTCCTTTGTTTTGCTGACATTGGGGGAAAAGTTGTTGGCATGACAATGAAATGATATTGGCTTTTTATCTACTTTCTGCACTCTGACTCACTGTTATCTGTGATATGGCCCACTATAATGGTATCATCTGCAATCTTGACGATGGATTTACAGTGGAATCTTGCCACCAGTTATGAGTGCACAGTGAGTAGAGTAATGGGCTAGAACATGGTGCATCAACAGTGAGGCAGAGTTGAGCTGTCCATCCTTATTGATTATGGCCCGTAAGTCAAGAGGTCAAGGATGCAGTTGCAAGGAGGTGTGGAGCTCCAGGTTTAGTAATTTGGAGAAGAGATTTCCATGAATTATAGTACTGAAGGCAGAGCAGTTGTCAATAAACAATAGTCTAGTGTTGGTGTCTTTACATGCAGTTGCTCTAGAGATGAGTGTAGGACCAGGAAGATGGCATTTGCCATAGACTTGTTTCAGCAATAGGTAAATTGCAGTTTGTTGAAGTTATCAGAGAAGGTTGAGTTGATGTATGTCATGACACCTGCCTCTCAAAGCACTTCACAATACCACCAGTCAGGGTACTTACATCTGTACTTCTGTAGAAGTTTGTTAGAGTGTTTGGTGACATAACAAAACCTTTACCTTCAAAGAAAGTAAAATAAAATGAATATAAATGTACCATTATGAAACATTGGTACCAAAGGTGGTGTAACTTTTAATACAATCTTAAATTAGATAGGGTATCTAGCTGCAAGCTGCTTCCTTCAAAAGGATGTTGATCTTTTATTCACTCATACACAGCAATGTTCAGCACAAAGTGTTGGATGTTGAATTTTGGCATCTTCCTGAGGACCGTATCATCATAATAGACAGTCTTTAGTCAATTCAGTTCACTTCATTTCAAGAACGCTTAAGACAACTGGATACCGCAGACACAATGGTGGCAGATGGGAGAGGTTTCTGACCTCTCCCTATCCCTATCCACTCCTCTACCTGGCTCTGTCTACCTAATTTGTTTTCCTTTACTTGTGTGCTGGCATATGGGATGAGTTTAGATTGGCATCCTGGCCAGTGCAGACATAACGGGCTGAAAGACCTGCTCCTGCTTTGTACAGTTCTACTCAGATGGCATTCCAGCCGAACCACCTAAGACCTGTGCTCTTAAAACAGCTGTGACTCCAATTAAACTCTTCTGGCACGGTTACATAATTGTCATCCACCTGTCAGTGCGAAAATTACTGCGTACATATGTTTTATTCACAAACAGCAAGACAAATCCAGTTCCATTAATCACTCAAACAACAGGAATTCTGCAGATGCTGGAAATTCAAGCAACACACATCAAAGTTGCTGGTGAACGCAGCAGGCCAGGTAGCATCTCCAGGAAGAGGTACAGTCGACGTTTCAGGCCGAGACCCTTCGCCAGTCCTGACGAAGGGTCTCGGCCTGAAACGTCGACTGTACCTCTTCCTAGAGATGCTGCCTGGCCTGCTGCGTTCACCAGCAACTTTGATGTGTGTTCCATTAATCACTGCCCAATCAATCTCCTCTCTTTTAGCACAATGTTGCAGCAGTGTGCAAACTTCATTATGGTCTTGCTTTAAAAACAAAGAGCTGAATTCCAGGGGTGTGGAGTGAGTTACTGCCCTTGGCATTAAGTCATCATTTGACAATTATGGCATCAAGTTGGCCCTGATAAATGGACACCAAAGGTAAAATATTTTGCCAGCTGCAGTCATCTACCAATAGAAGTTCATTTCTACTCTACACATTTGCAAATGAGTTAGGCTTTTTAACCAAGTTTCTCGGTTTAAAAAGTTTCTAGTTTTGTTTTCCTTCTCTTTCTCAACTTTGAAGTAATATATAAGAAATTATGCTTGAAGCATTTGGACTTGATTAAGGTTTTAACATTTCATGTTAAGAACTGAATTGAATTTTAAGGAATTAAACCTTTGGAGCATAGTAATTTATCTGAAGCACTGTCAATTCTGATATAAAAAATCTAAGTGAGAAATAATTTGGCAGCTAACAAGGTACAAAAGAGTGTGCCTCATATTGTACTAGAAGCCTGCAATCAGGTGAAGGAGAATTTTCAAGAACTCCTAGATTGCAATCTTCAAAAATATAATATCATATTTTGTGCATTGAAAAGTTGTATTCCTCTGTAATTTGCATAAAAATAATTGGCAATATTTATCTTCATTTTGCAAGCTGCAGCCTTATATGCTATTGCATTTTGTGAGAGCACAGCTGTGAAGGCACCATTGGGACTAAAGCAAAGGTGCTGATCAGAACAATTACAGTTTTTGAGATGATTCTATTTAAAACAGTTCATTAAATGAAGAAGCTTCAGTTATAGTTGTATAAAGCAATAGGTCTTCAAAGATCAAATATGCTATGGTAGGGAAGTTTTAATCCACCCAATCTCTTCAGTAGTTCTCCATCACTACACATTTCCTCTCTTAGCAACAGAAAGTGCACATTGCAGAACTGGATCTATATCATCTCATTGTTAGTACAACCCAGCCTGATGATATTTTAATCAGGTGACCCTTTCGGCTAGGCAAGATGTTTATTAATCCCATGTGATTTTAAAAAGTAGAATATTATTGAAATACACAGAAAATCACATAGTATACACAGCAAGAGAATCAAAGTTAATGTTCCAGGGCCATGATCTTTATTAAAATGTTGACCTGAAGAGTTAACTTGCTTTGTCTCTCTCCACAGATGCTACCTGGCTTACTGAATGTTAGCAGCTCATTATGTTTGCATTTACAGCATTTTTTTCTTTATAATATCACATTTCTGGCATCTGCAGTACTCTTTTTATGAATTTCAAGGAAATTACAATCTTGCAGTGACATTTTATTCAAGAAACTGAAGTTCAATCCATTGTTCAATTTGATTCACTTTTAGAGATTGAAAGATTTAAAGAGCTCAGAAAACCATAGGTAGTCCGATAGTGGCATTTATTTGTTAAAGGGCTATTGGAATCAGAATTAATATCACTTAGAAATTACTTCTTTGTTAATTAGTTGGCTCTCATGAATAAGGAGCGGAACTTTATAATGAGTGATGGATATGCTGCACTGAACTCAGTGAAGGACAAAGAAGGTCAGCCGTAATAGGTGAGCTCTCAATGGATTAGAAAGAACTGCAGTTGGACAACAGGCCACACTGCTCACAGAATGCCCTAACTGCTCAATCAGCCTACCAGTCAAAGGTGACATTTGTAAGCTGGAGTGCCTGAAAAGGCCACGTTTCTTGTTTTGGAACTTCTTGACTTTCTAAAATAAATGCCCAGTTGCTGGTTAGCATGTCAGAATATATGACGTGGCAGTGATTGTTCAGGTGACAATCAGCTCAAATCGTTTTTGCTTGTATTGTTTTATGGTGGTATTGTGTCTTTATTTAATTTTAAAATTAATTATCTTGCTTATTATTTATGTTTTTGAATATTTACTTCAATTTTATTAATATGTAATAAACAATAGATAATAGGTGCAGGAGTAGGCCATTTGGCCCTTCGAGCCAGCACTGCCATTCACTGTGATCATGGCTGATCATCCACAATCAGTATCCAGTTCCTGCCTTATCCCCATAACCTTTGATTCCACTATCTTTAAGGGCTCTATCCATCTCTTTCTTGAAAGCATCCAGAGACTTGGCCTCACTGCCTTCTGGGGCAGAGCATTCTATATATCCACCACTCTCTGGGTGAAAAAGTTTTTCCTCAACTCCGTTCTAAATGGCCTGCCCCTTATTCTTAAACTGTGGCCTCTGGTTCTGGACTCACCTATCAGTGGAAACATGCTTCCTGCCTCCAGCGTGCCCAATCTCTTAATAATCTCATAAAATCTTAGGATTGGTTGCAGATTTAGCAGCTAGCATTGTCTGCTACCAAAAGCTGTCTGGGATTTTTTGTGAATGAAATCTCTTTACTGTGCCATCAATGGTCCTGAACACTTTTTGAACTCCAGCTTGTAGAGGATCAACAAGATATTACTACAACTGTGGGTTGGTGGTTCATGAATTGTGGTGATAGTTAGATCCATCTGGCACCTTAACACTTGTTATCGTACTAGAGTCGTTTCTGTAGAAAGTTCAACAATAGTTAAACACACAAATCTCATTAGCGTAGAATTCCACAGAATATAAGAAATAAGAGTAGAAATGAGAAATTTGGCTCTTTGAAACTGTGCCGCTGTTTGTTAAGGTCATGGCTGATATTCCATCTCAGTGCTATTTTCTGTCACTATCCACATTTCTCTAGATTTCTATAATGTGCAGAAATCTAATGATCTTTCTTTCAAATAGCTAAATGACTGAGTCACAGCCTTTGGGGGTAGAAAATTACCTAGATTCACATCCCTAGGCCTGACAAACTATTCTCCTCACTTCAGTTGAAAATGTTCTTTGTGACAGTCACCCTGCTTCTAGACTCCTTAGCTAGGGGGAAATTCTTCCTGCATCAAGTCTCTTGAGTCTCGTAAGTCCCTTACAGGTTTGAATGAAATTGCCTCTCATTCTTCTGAACTCTTGAGTACACTGGGTTAACCTAGTCAGTTTCTCCTCATAAGGCAAGCCCACCACTGTTGGAGCCAGTTTAGGGAATTTTCCCTCCATTTCTATATCATTTTTTAGATAAGGAATGTAAAACTGGACACAATTTTCCAGATGTGATCTCATCAATGCTGTATAAGGTTGCACTGTGACATTATTCCTGCACTCAAATTCTCTTTGAATGAAAGCCAACATCTCATTTGCTTTCCAAATTACCTACTTCACCTGAATCTTGGTTTTCAGTGACTTGCAAGAAGGACGCTTGGATTTCTTTGAACGTCAACATTACCTAACTTCTTCAGGATTTGAAAATATACTGTGACTTTTATTTTTTGCCATACTAAAGTAAGCACCTTATATTCCATCTTTCATGTTCCCACCCACTTACTCAATTTGTTTATATCCCTTTGATACCTCTGTACAACATTCTCTGAACTCACAAACCTATTGAAAAGAGTGTCTGTTGTGGCAGCTAATAGTGTTAGCTGCCACTCGGTTAGCCACTGCCACATAGCAGAAGTTCACACAATGTATAAGCAGCATAATCAATAAAGTTCAGTTGAATAGCCCGCAAGGCTGGCGTCTGGGTGTGTCATCTGCACTATCCCTCAATATTGAACACAACAGTATCATCTGCATACTGGATGTCTCGCATTTTTTCAGTATTATTAAGGTGAGGATTCACACGAATTTGCCCAAGCTACGTGAGTTCTTGCTTAATACAGGAGAGAAGGCAGTTTCCTTTGACAAAAGTCCACAATTGTTCAATTGGCTGAAACACAATGAACACATTTAATCCAGAATTGCAGTTGTGTAAAAATGTCTGCACTTCAAAAGGTTCAAAGTTCAAAGTATATTTATTCTCAAAGAATGTATGTATATCATATGCAACCTTGAGATTCGTTTTATTGTGGGCACCCACAGGAAAATATCGAAATGCAACAGAATCCATGGAAAACCAAACATAACAGAGACCGACAAAATCCAATATGCAAATAATAAAGAACATAATAAAAATGTAAACAAATAATACTGAGAATGGGACAGAGTCCCAGAAAGTAGGTCCACAGACTGCAGAGTCAGTTCATCACTGAGGTGAGTGAAGCCAGTCCAGGAGTCCTCAGGGTGCAAGGCAACACCTGCTCCTGGTGGTGTGGGACCAAGGAATTTGTCTCTCAGGAATGCATGTATGGCACCTTGAAACAGACAAGTGGGTGGTGCAGAATTCGCTGAATCCTTCAGGAGGTCGTTCATTGGTTGTAATTGGTTTGAGATCATTTGGAGCTCAGGAAAAATTATTAATGCAGTTATCTGTATTTTTAAAAGAAAACTAATTAAACCAAGACATCTCAAAGCACGTTTGCAGCCTTTGATACGGTTGACCATTTCATTTTTCTCTGGTGGAATCCCAGTT
Organism: Mobula birostris; assembly: GCF_030028105.1. Classification (NCBI taxonomy): domain Eukaryota; kingdom Metazoa; phylum Chordata; class Chondrichthyes; order Myliobatiformes; family Myliobatidae; genus Mobula; species Mobula birostris. Next base: position 48,781,619 of record NC_092381.1, read on the forward strand.
GTCTGTTCCATTTTATCTACCTGATCATTGCTACAGAATCACCAATGATGGCTTCTAATTCTACACTCACACTGCTAAACTTGACTTCCTGAAAGTTAAATTCTCATTCTCATGCAGCCCCTCAGCAACATCATCTGAAAATAGAGCATAAATTTCTATTTGCATCACTAGTTTTACATCACTTTGTCTTAAGTTGGCCCTACAGCCAATTACAAGCACACTAACAATTTCCAGAACTGTATGGACAAAAAATATTCTACGGTAAAAGTTGTGCCTCCCCTTTGCTATTGCCTGATCAAGCTTGATGGTGTCTTTGACTCCAAACTATGTTTTAAAACATAAATTAATATAATCTCTAAAATGTTTATGCCTAACTTAGTCTAACTCCTAAGTAACAGACACAAAATGCTAGAGGAACTCAGCAGGTCAGGCAGCATCCATGGAAAGGAATAAACAGTCAGTGTTTCGGGCTGAAACCCTTTTTCAGGACTGGAAAGGAAGGGAAGAGGAGGAGGAGGAGGATAGTTAGAAGGTGATAGGTGAATCCAGGTGGGTAGGAAAGGTTAAGGGTTGGGGTGGAAGGAATCTGATAGGAGAGGAGAGTGGACCATAGGAGAAAGGGAAGGAGGAAGTGATAGGCCGGTGAGAAGAGGTAAGGGGCAAGAGGAAGAATTGAAGTAGAAGGGAGAGGAAGGGAAACATTTTTTTATCGGAATGCTGAAAACTTTTCCAGGGCTTTGTTACTTTTAGTCTTAACTATATGCTAATACGAACCTACTGGCTGGTGATGGAGTAACAGCATTTTTAAAATTGCTCCTACTCTACTTAATTTACTGTTTCCAACTTGTTTTGAAAACTTACTTTTAAACACAATATTGTTTTATGATGAGTTGTGCCAGAGCTACTGAAAAAGAAGAGGACCCTCCTGTAACTTTGGAATCTATTTTGGAGACACTTTGGAAGCATAAAAATGAACCTTTGGAGGAGTTCCAGCAGGAATTCTGGCAACTCAGCGCTGAATTTAAATGAATGGATTCTATTCAAAAAACTAAGTGAACACGATAAACGGATAAAAGAGAATGAAGACACTTCGACGATCTTGGATGCGAAGATTGATGACCTGGAAAAGATCTGTGATAAACAGTCAAAGATTAATGAAACATTAAGACAGAAGATTATCGACTTAGAGAATAGAAGCAGAAGAAATAACTTACGTATTCTGGGTCTTAAAAAGTTAATGGAAGGCAGTCAGTCTTCGAAATTTTTTGCAAACCTTTTGGCTAAATTATTTCTGAATATTTTAAAATCTCCACCTAAAATAGACTGAACTCGTAGATTGCCAGTATCAAGACCCCTTTCAGGAGAACAACTCCGTTCAGTGATAATTTGTCTTCATGACTTTCAAACAAAGGAACTTTTAATTCGTGAATCTCATCAGAAAGGTATGATTGATTATGAAGGCCAGAAGATCAGAATTCTTCAAGTTTCGTTTAAAAAATTGATGTTGGAGTTGTATCATAAAGGTTTTAAACCCTCTCTTCGTTACCCCGCTCATTCTAGAATCATTTTGAAAAATGGCTCTCAGAAATGGTTCCATTCAACTCAAGAGGTGCAGGATTTCTTAATATCTGAATCAGTATCAGAAGTTTAATTGTTCAATAATTCCCTACGTAAATCTATGTCGTGTCTGCCTGATGGATCCCTTTTTTAGAATCAGCAGTCTAACTGTTCATTACTTTCTTTTATGAACAATTGTTTTTTTTTAACTTTTGTATACCTTCATATCTAATTTTTTTGGTACTTTTATTTCTTTGCTTAGAAAATTAAGGATTTAACATTATTAAGTTTTCATTGAGTTAATACTTTCCAAATTAATATGTTGTGATTTTTCTTAGTTTTTAAAAATATTTATACTATATTTTTTCATGAAGTTTTTTAATAAGTTTAATTTTGCTCTGTTTATTGTTATGTCTTGTTGGAATGCAGTTAGCCTTGGAAATGTTTTGGAGCTCAGCCAGTAAACTGTTTTGGGCAGGTAATGTTGGTAGGTTTAGCTGTCGACTGCCCTTTGGTCGACTTTTTTTCTTTGGGTGGGGGGTGGGGGTGGGTTTTTTCTTTTCCATCAGCTGTTTGGTTCTCTTAGCTTCATTTGTTGCTTGATTACTTTATTTTAAAGTTCATTGTTCCGATTTAATATACATTTCAGCAGTTTTTATTCTAACCTCTCTCAAGCAATATTTAAAATGGACCATAATATTAATTTACTTAGTTTTAATGTGAAAGGATTAAACCATCCTGTAAAATGTAAGAAGATATTTAATTATATTAAGAAATTGAATGTCTCAATTTTTTTTTACAAGAAACGCATGTTTATAAATGTGATAATTTACGTCTTTTCAGCTGTTGGAAGGATTTATGGTTTCATTCCTCCTTTAAGGCTAAGGCAAGAGGAGTTTCAATTTTTATAGACAATTCAGTTTCTTTCGTTCAACATAATGTAGTGTCTGATACCAATGGGTGTTTTGTTATAGTGTCAGGGAAATTAGATCCTAAATTAATGGTTTTTGCTAATCTGTATTCCCTGAATATAGATGATTCAGGCTTTTTTGAACACTTTTTTCGTTTTTACCAGATTTAAGTCTGTATTCTCTGGTTTTAGGAGGCGGCTTCAACTGTTGTTTAACCCTGTTTTAGATCATCTTTTAAATAATTGCCTTTTAGTAGAGCTGCCTCCTTTATCCAATCTTTTTTTAATGAAATGTGATATTGTTAATGTTTGGCGCTTTTTTCATCGAACAGATAGAGAATACTCATTTTTTTCTCATTTTCATCATACATATTCCAGGATTTATTATTTTTTTGTTGATAGTCAATTGATTCCTTCGGTTCGATCCTGTGAATATAAAGAAATTGCTGTTTCTGATCATGCTCCTGTGTTTTTATCTTTAAATCTTCCAGGTGTCTCCTGAATAAACAGATTCTGGTGTTTTGATTCAATGTTGTTATCTGACAAGAATTTTAAAAAATTTTTGGAGAGACAAATTACTCTTTTTTTTGAAGAAAATATGCTAGAAGAGACTTCTAGTCTTATTTTACGGGATATTTTTAAGGCTTATATTAGAGGACAAATTATTTCTTTTACCACAAGTGTTAAGAAAAAAGCTAATAAGGAGAGAATTGAATTAGCCAATCAGTTGAAACAATTAGACCAAAACTATGCTTTGGCTCCAGATCCTGCTTTACATAAAAGATGTGTTGGAATTAAAACTAAATATGATCTGCTTTTAACTTATCCAATTGAAACTCAACTTTTAAAAGATAAAAGTCAGTTTTATGTTCATGGAGATAAAACGGGTAAACTATTGGCTATCCAATTAAAGACCTTTATAGTTAAATGCCAAATTAAAAGAATTTGTAAAGCTAATGGTTATAAAACATCCGATCATTTAGAAATAAACAATACTTTTAGAGAATTCTATTCTAAATTGTACAGTTCTGATCCTCCTAAAGATAATATCGTAATGAATAATTTCTTAGATCGATTAAACATTCCTGCACTTTCTGCGGATAATCAAAAATTTCTGGATCAACCCATTTCTTATGAGGAAATTACTGAGGTTGCTCACTCTTTGCACTCAGGGAAGGCTCTGGGTCCTGATGGATTTTCTGGAGAGTTTTATAAGGCTTTTTCCTCTTTGCTTATACCTCATTTATATTTAGTCCTTTCGAACTCTTTTAAATTAGGTAGGTTGCCACAATCTTTTTATGAAGCCTCTATTTCACTTATTCTTTAAAAGAATAAGGATCCAACTGAATGTTCTTCTTATAGACCAATTTCCTTACTTAATGTTGATACTCAAATTTTATCTAACCTTTTGGCTTGTAGGATTGAAAATATTTTGCCATCTACTATTTCTGATGATCAGACTGGATTTTTCAAAAATTGATACTCCCACATTAATATTCATCATTTATTGAATGTTATTTATTCTCCTTCTGAAGAGATATCAGAATGTGTGATATCCTTAGATGCTGAGAAAGCCTTTGATCAGGTTGAATGGAATTATTTATTTAAAACTTTAGAAAAATTTAACTTTGGGCAGGATTTTATTCAATGGATTAAATTGCTTTATTTATCTCCCTCCGCTCAGGTTCTTACTAACTCCCAGAATTCTAAACCATTTAAACTTCAATATGGAACCAGGCAAGGTTGTTCTTTGAGTCCTTTGCTTTTTGATTTGGTCTTGGAACCTTTAGCTATTGCTTTCTGGAAATCTAATGATATCACAGGTATTTTAAGGAGGGGTATTACTCACAAAGTGTCACTGTGTGCTGATGACCTTTTGCTCTACATTTCTATTGTGGAGTCTTCTTTACTTTCCATCCTTCTTTACTCTCCTGATTTAGTCAGTTTTCAGAATATAAACTTAACTTTCATAAGAGTGAACTTTTTCCTTTGAATAATTTGGTATTAGTTAATACTAATCCTCATTTTAAAATTGTAAGAAATCAATTTACTTATTTGGGCATAACAATTACTAGGAATTATAAATTCCTTTTTAAAGAAATTTTTTTTACACTTCTGAATTATGTTAAGAAGGCACTATCAAATTGCTCACCCCTCTCTTAATCATTGATTGGCCGAATTAATTCTATTAAAATGAATATTTTGCCTAAATTTTTATATTTTTTTCAGGCTGTACCTGTTATTATTCCTAAATCCTTTTTTGATTCTCTAGATTCTATTATATCTTCTTACATATGGAAAAATAAAATTTCTCGATTAAATAAAGTTCATCTTCAAAAAGCTAAAAAGAATGGCGGTTTAGCCCTACCCAGTTTTAGGTTTTATTACTGGGCAGTCAGTATACGGAATCTTACGTATTGGTTATATTATATTAATCGAGGGGTCTGTCCGGTCTGGGTTTCTTTAGAAGCTAATTCTGTTAGTAAATTTTCTATGATTTCTCTTCTTGGATCCACAATTCCTTTATCTTTAAGTAATTTAACTGATAATTTTATAGTTAAACTCACTTTGAGGATTTGGGTACAATTTAGAAAATATTTTGGTTTATTGAGGTTTTTCACTTTCAAGTCCCATTTTTTCTAACTTTTTTTAAACCTTCTATGACTGATGTAGTTTTTAAAGAGTGGAATAGATTGAGTATTAAATGTTTTCAGGATTTGTTTGTTGGACATAGTCTCTTTTCATTTGAACAATTGTCTGCTAAGTATAGCCTACCCAAAACCCACTTTTTTCGATATTTACAAATTGGAGACTTCTTGCGTTCTCAAGTACATACATTTCCGAAAAGTCCAGATAAGAATTTACTTGATACAATTTTTAATTTGAAACCCTTCCATAATGGATCTATATCTTATATCTATGGTATATTGTTGGGAATGAGAAATATTCCTTTAGACAAATTTAAAAACCTCTGGGAACAAGATTTACAGATTCCAATTTCTGAGGATACTTGGAATGAAATTTTTAAATTGGTTAATACCTCATTGTTATGTGCCCATCATTCCCTCCTACAATTTAAAGTGGTTCATAGGGCCCACATGACTAAAGATAAGCTCTCTCATTTTTATTCAGATATATCTCCCTATTGTGATAGATGTAACAATGGAGAAGCCTCACTAATTCATATGTTTTGGACTTGTCCGAGTCTTGAAAAATATTGGAAGGAAGTGTTCCAAACTTTTTTGGTGCTTTTTAAAGTAAATTTTAAACCTAATCCTTTATTTGGTATTGTTGGAGGAAATGATATTATTTTGGAGTCACACGATTTGCATATTTTGACCTTTATTTCTCTTATAGCCAGGAGGGCATTGTTGCTTAAGTGGAAGGATGCCACTCCGCCTACTCATACTCATTGGTTAAATGATGTTATGTCATGCTTAATTTTAGAGAACATTCGCTGTTCAATTTCTGAACCTAGACAAGATTTTTTAACACTGTGTGGACCTTTTTTGAATTATTTTCAAAATTGTTGATTTGCTATTAAGCACAGATGTTGGCTAACAATATGTTTTATTATGTGATAAGGTTTTTTTCCTTTTCTTTTTTTTAACCAAACAACTTTTTTTTCTGGTAGTGGGTTTAGAATTTTTTTGTATAATAAAATTATCTTTTTTCAATACTATGTTTAAATTTAATGTATACGGATATGGGGTAATGAGACTATATTTGTGATTTCAATATATTGTAATCAATATGTATTATATATCCTACTGTGTATTCTTTTATGTAAAAAATCAATAAAAATATTGAAAAAGAAAGAACTGTATGCTAATACAATCCTTGCTTGCCATCTTTGTTCTAGTCTCTATATATCCAAAGTCATCCAAAACGCTTGTCATGAATTAAAGGTCCTTTTCTTTCTAATTGAGATTCTGATGGCTCACACTGTCCCCGTGTTGATTATCTTATTTAATAGAGGTGCAGATTTGAGAGACTGGACAACTTACTTATGTTTTATTTATTTGATCTTTTTATATCTTGATTTTAAAGCTTTTGCCTTTGTCTTCAAATTCCTCCATATACTTAAATTATTTCCAATTCTGAACTTTCCTTCAGACATATAAAACTTCATGATATTTATATTGCTGCCACCTGTGTCTCATCGTGCTCCACTTCTCATCTGCCTCTCTGTTTATTACTCAGTGTATTTCAGTCCTGTGTTTTCACCTGTTTGTTGTCAGATTGTGCCAATGAAATTTCCTGAGCCTTTCCAGCATTTGTATCTGTACTCTGTCTGTTTCCTGATTCTGGTTTTTGGATTTCTCTGAATGTTTTGATCTCTGCCTGAACTTTGATGCCGACTTTGTTTGCACCTCGGGATTTGTTACTCTATTGATGTCACTGTGTGCACAGTACTGGGTCTGCGATTGGATCCCTGCTCCAACATCCTGACAGCATGTCTCAGTTGCCATTGCCCTAGACTCCAAAATAACCCTCAAAACTATTACGGCCTTTTTTCCCCTTAAGATATTTTGTTGCAGAATGCCAACAAAATAAAAGAGGTAAATGTCTGGATTGATTAAATGCCCTGAAATTTTCATCCATCGCTTAGGATCAGCTTTTTTGACAGCACACATGTAAAACATCTAGTAAGCTACATAAATAGAAGTTGTTCTTGTAATTAATAAAATCTGCATTAGTGCTTTTCTAGTAGTTCAGTACAAAGAACATAGCACGGTACAAGCTCTTTGGCTCGCGATGTTGTGCCATCCTTTTAACCTATTGTAAGATCAATCTAACCCTTCTGTCCCATTTCACTCTCCATTTTAATAATAGAACAAATTGCATTCAGGGCTGAATATACAGTACAAGTACATTGTTTCAGAAGTTCCATATGGTACATCTATACAATAAGTTACTTGTAAGATAATATAAATATAAAAATCAATTGACTATTGTTTGATTGTACTTATGATGCCTGATTACCAATACTTTGGATATGGGATTGCTGGCAACAAGATCAGTTTTTGATATCATTATTGCATCGGATTCATTTTGATTTGTGTTTAATACAATGACAGATATTTTAACCTGATTAATAACGTAAGAATATGAAAACGCCATATACCTTTCATTAGATTGTGGCTGATTGTCCCGTAACATTTAACATCCATTGTGTGAAATACACCTGGTAACCTTAAATATCAACAGTATGTTAATTGCAGTCTTGAAAACATCAGTTGACCCGACACCTACAGCTTTATGGGGGAAAGAGATTCAAATTTCTGCTGCATATTGTGTGAAAAAGTGCTTTGTGATATTACTTTCAAATAGATAAGAACTCATTTTAAATATATGTGATTTTGCTCTGAATTCCTTCAAAAGAGGAAATTATTTTCTTTATCTACCATATTGAATCTTTCTGTCATTTTTTTGTATCTTGTACATGTCACCCCACAATTCCAAGGGAGTATAAGGCAAAATTATATCATCTGTAATGCTAATCAAATTCTGATTTTGTTTGATTAGCCATTCTTGGGAGTGTAAAATGCAGTCCTATCAAGGCTAATATATCTCTTCCAGGGTATAGTTCCGGCTGACATCTGACCAATGTTCTGCAGAACTGGAATATAACTACATCATATATCAAAATTCAAAGTAAATGTATTATGAAAGTCCATATATGTTACCATATACTAACTTGAGATTAATGTTCTCTACAGGCATTTACAGGGAAAAAAGAAATGCAATAGAATTACTTAAATAGATCAAACAAAAGAAAATTTGCAGATGCTAGAAATCCAAGCAACACACACAAAATGTGGAGGAACTCAGCAGGCCAGACAGCATCTATGGAGAAGAGTATCTTTTCCATAGACACTGCCTGGCCTGCTGAGTTCCTCCAGCATTTTGTGTGTGTTACATAAATTAGATCACAGCGTTGTTGGCGACTGTGAGTGTTTATGAAAATGACTCCATGTTCTGTCAGTCAAAGCCAATATAAATGGCATTGGGCTCTTTCTGGAAGTGAAACCTTGTTGTCATTTAGATAACGACCAATAGATATATTGGCATTTTGCATTGCATTTATGCTGTGCATATGACTTATGTAATCAATTGCAATGTGTAACCAGGGCTTTATATTATGAACAGCACAAAATGCAATGCTAAACTGGATGCTTCCATCCCTGTGTCATTGATTCAGACATATGCAATAGACAACAATGTGGACCCATGCACTGGAAAGAAATCTGAAAACCAGTGTTAAGTCTAATTAAAGGAAACAACAATTCTTTGCAGATTTATTGACCATCGAGTGAAGCAGTATTTGACGGTATAAATAAAACCGTTGGAAATCTTAGAGCAAGTCTGAGTAGATGCAGAAGTAAGAATCAGCTTTTCTTGATGTCAATATAGGAGTCGTGATACTCACCCTATTTGCTCTAAGAACAGAAAAAGAGGAGCCAAAGCCAAAGCCTTCTCTCGGCATGTTGTTGCAGACATAGATGCAGGACTTTCTTACGTCAGTTGCCAAGGTCCAACTACTATAACATTTCCTCCTGGTGTGGGGGTGGGGTTGGAGGTGGGATCAGTGGCTGGTAAACAGATTTAGTTATGCAGACCAAAGAAAATGTTTTCAATCTTTTTAAGAATTAACTGCAAAAAATTTTGGCTCAACTGAGCCACGCAATTCAGAGGCAGTAGAGTTCGTCATGAGAGATGATGATTGGAAAGTAGCACAGGAATAATGAGAAAGACTCGTTCAAGGGAAGCCATTAGTGATAATGCTAAAGAAAGATGTGAATTGTGTTATGTTTTAGTAACTCCAAAATATAAATCTTAAAAAAACATAAAAAGGGAAAACAAGAGAGTCTGGGAATCCATGCCTTAGTTTTGTTTTTTTACTTTAAGTGAGGCATGCACTTATGACATAGTGGTGTAGGACGCCATTCACATATGTAATCCTCAGGTTTGGCCCACATGCGTTTGTCTAGGGCAAGACAGCCCCTGGCCCAGCCAAACTGAGAAATCTCGTTTGTGTGGATGCTGTGCGATGTGTTGCCCGGTTACAAATCCGTACCGAAAATATCAGACAGTACACCATATACAATTAAATGACTGAACTTTATAAATCTTAATCTGACTATGGGGTTAGTGAAGAAAATAAAAAGAAAAAGGACCCGTTTTAATGAAACAGTCTAATGTGCACATAGGAGCTCGCAGTTCAGTCCATTCGTTCACCATCGACCGCCTCTGAGTGTCACTGAACATTGGACCCTTGCTCCAAGTCCACTCCGTCTGGCAGTCTACCAACTCTCTCCACTCTTGTCTTCTCTCTTCATCTCTCACTGACTAAAGACCGTGAAATCCCTTCCCTCAGGCACACAAGTAAGAACAACATGCCTCTCATTGGATGGCGCACATTCCAAAGCCCCTATTATCTCTAGTCATAACCCAAACATTGCTGCTACAGAGAAACCATTACATTAGCAGTGAAACATTATAAAGAGGCCATTGTATTAGCAGTGAAACCTTACAGTGCGTTACACTCTCCCCACACCAAATTTAGTCATGTCTTCATGACTTTGAGATAATTCGCCAAACCTTTCTGCAAAACACAAAGTCTAAACAAGATGTAAAAAGCAGTGACCTAGCTCCCCAGAATGGTAGGGGTCATGATCTGTTCCTCCGGTGCTACATAGGCCAGCTTATCCAGTAGTCCCCTAATTCTCTGACACCTCCCTTCACCCTCACCTAACTCTATAGGTTCAGACACTACTGGGAATACTTCTGGTCTACCTGGAAAAGCATCCCCCAGCCTATCCTTTGTTCCCATCTGCAACTCAGACTTCTCTGTCACGTGGCCAAGCCTCACTTCATCCCTTGCAGGGTCCCGCTGCAACCCAGGCTGTCCACAGTTAGCCCCCCGCCCCCCAACTTCACCTGATTCAGTGGGAGAAGGGCTGGAAGTCTCTTCTTCAATCAATGGGGAGTTAGCAAAAGGCAGCATATACCACACATCCAGGTCTTCATCCTCCGAATCAGTATCCTTCCAGGGGTAGAGGCCAGCTTAACCTCTCTTGCTGTTGGCCCTGCAGTCGCCCCACATTTTCACAGAGTCCTCTTACTAGGTGTAGGCTCCAGGTCGGGCTCTGGGTCTACCTGTATCTCTTGTCACAGGGGCAGCAGTGGTTCTGATGGAGAATCTTGCCAGGCCCGTTCCCCTCCTCTGGTTTCACCTGGAAAACTGGTACATTTGGCATCTGACTCTCCACCACATAGGGCGTAGCCGCCCAGTGGTCAGCCAACTTATGCTTCCCAGGTAGCCCCAATTTCCTTATGAGGACTTGGTCTTCTGGCAGAAGTTGGGAGAACCTCAACTTCTGATCATACCTCCTCTTATTTCCTTGATTCTGCTTGGCAGCCACAGCCCCAGCTAATTCATAAGCCTTTTTCAGCTCCCTTCTCATATCAGACACATTTTTCAGGTCAGGTCACAGATCTCTCAGTGGGTGAGCATCTGGGGGACAGTGACCACCGCTCCCTGGCCTTTAGCATTATCATGGAAAAGGATAGAATCAGAGAGGGCAGGAAAATTTTTAATTGGGGAAGGGCAAATTATGAGGCTATAAGGCTAGAACTTGCGGGTGTGAATTGGGATGATGTTTTTGCAGGGAAATGTACTATGGACAGGTGATCAATGTTTAGAGATCCCTTGCCGGATGTTAGGGATAAATTTGTCTCGGTGAGGAAGATAAAGAATGGTAGGGTGAAGGAACCATGGGTGACAAGTGAGGTGGAAAATCTAGTCAGGTGGAAGAAGGCAGCATACATGAGGTTTAGGAAGCAAGGATCAGATGGGTCTATTGAGGAATATAGGGAAGCAAGAAAGGAGCTTAAGAAGGGGTTGAGAAGAGCAAGAAGGGGGCATGAGAAAACCTTGGCGAGTAGGGTAAAGGAAAACCCCAAGGCATTCTTCAATTATGTGAAGAAGAAAAGGATGACAAGAGTGAAGGTAGGACCGATTAGAGATAAAGGTGGGAAGATGTGCCTGGAGGCTGTGGAAGTGAGCGAGGTCCTCAATGAATACTTCTCTTCGGTATTCACCAATCAGAGGGAATTTGATGATGGTGAGGACAATATGAGTGAGGTAGATGTTCTGGAGCATGTTGATATTAAGGGAGAGGAGGTGTTGGGGTTGTTAAAATACATGAGGACAGATAAGTCCCTGGGGCCTGACGGAATATTCCCCAGGCTGCTCCACGAGGCGAGGGAAGAGATTGCTGAGCTTCTGGCTAGGATCTTTATGTCCTCGTTGTCCACGGGAATGGTACCGGAGAATTGGAGGGAGGCGAATGTTGTCCCCTTGTTCAAAAAAAGTTAGTAGGGATAGTCCGGGTAATTATAGACCAGTGAGCCTTACGTCTGTGGTGGGAAAGCTGTTGGAAAAGATTCTTAGAGATAGGATCTCTGGGCATTTAGAGAAACAGGGCCTGATCAGGGATAGTCAGCATGACTTTGTGAAGGGCAGATCGTGTCTAACAAGCCTGATAGAGTTCTTTGAGGAGGTGACCAGGTATATAGAGGAGGGTAGTGCAGTGGATGTGATCTATTTGGATTTTAGTAAAACACTTGACAAGGTTCCACACAGTAGGCTTATTCAGAAAGTCAGAAGGCATGGGATCCAGGGAACTTTGGCCAGGTGGGTTCAGAATTGGCTTGCCCGCAGAAGGCAGAGGGTCGTGGTGGAGGGAGTGCATTCAGATTGGAGGATTGTGACTAGTGGTGTCCCACAAGGATCAGTTCTGGGACCTCTACTTTTCGTGATTTTTATTAACGACCTGGATGTGGGGGTAGAAAGGTGGGTTGGCAAGTTTGCAGCTGACACAAAGGTTGGTGGTGTTGTAGATAGTGTAGAGGGTTGTCAAAGATTGCAGAGAGACATTGATAGGATGCAGAAGTGGGCTGAGAAGTAGCAGATGGAGTTCAGCCCGGAGAAGTGTGAGGTGGTACACTTTGGAAGGACAAACTCCATGGCAGAGTACAAAGTAAATGGCAGGATACTTGGTAGTGTGGAGGAACAGAGGAATCTTGGGGTACATGTTCACAGATCCCTGAAAGTTGCCTCACAGGTGGATAGGGTAGTTAAGAAAGCTTATGGGGTGTTAGCTTTCATAAGTCGAGGGATAGAGTTTGAGTCACAATGTAATGATGCAGCTCTATAAAACTCTGGTTAGGCCACACTTGGCGTATTGTGTCCAGTTCTGGTCGCCTCACTATAGGAAGGATGTGGAAGCATTGGAAGGGGTACAGAGGAGATTTACCAGGATGCTGCCTGGTTTAGAGAGTAAGCATTATGATTAGAGATTAAGGGAGCTAGGGCTTTACTCTTTGGAGAGAAGGAGGATGAGAGGAGACATGATAGAGGTGTAGAAGATAATAAGAGGAATAGATAGAGTGGATAGCCAGCGCCTCTTCCCCAGGGCACCACTGCTCAATACAAGAGGACATGGCTTTAAGGTAAGGGGTGGGAAGTTCAAGGGGGATACTAGAGGAAGGTTTTTTACTCAAAGAGTGGTTGGTGCGTGGAATGCACTGCCTGAGTCGGTGGAGGCAGATACATTAGTGAAGTTTAAGAGACTACTAGACAGGTATATGGAGGAATTTAAGGTGGGGGCTTATATGGAAGGCAGGGTTTGAGGGTCGGCACAACATTGTGGGCCGAAGGGCCTGTAGTACTGGGCTGTACCGTTCTATGTTCTATGTTCTATGTTCTGATAAATCTTCAGAGGTAGGTCATCCTCGTCAGTCCCAAATCAAAGATCAATGGGCAACCTCATCTTGTACCCAAACATCAGATAATATGGCGAGTACCCAATTGCTTCATTTTGTGTACAATTATAACTGTGAACCAGATGCCTAATATGTTGACACCACTAGCTCTTCTTGCTGATCTCCAGGGTCTTGAGCATGTCCAGCAAGATCCGATTAAACCTCTCAGGCTGGGAATCACCCTGCAGATGATAGGGCGTGGTCCTCGACTTCTCTACTCCAAGCATGCTCAGTAACTCATGTAAGAGTCTGCTCTCGAAATTCCATCCCTGGTCACTATGTATCCCCCTGAGGAGGCCATTATAAATGAAATACTTCTCCCATAACACTTCAACCACCATGGACGCCCTCTGGTCCTTGGTAGGAAAAGCCTGAGCATATCTGGTGTAGTGGCCCGTGATGACTAAGACATTCGCCATGTTGCTGGCATCGGATTCTATGGACAGGAAATCCATACACACCAGGTCCAGAGGCCCCCAACTCTGCAAGTGGGACAAGGGAGCTGCCTGTGTAGGCAGCGTCTTCTGCCATATGCATCAAATGCACGACTTGCAGTATTCTTCGACTTCCGACTTCATTCGAGGCCAGTAAAACCAGCCTCTGAGCAATCCATAGGTCTCTTCAACCCCCAAATGTCCAGAATCATCATGAAGTGACTTCAATGCAATCTTCTGATACTTCTCGGGCAGAACCAGCTGGCAACATTGAGGTCGGTCCGGGGGTGACGTGACCGGTATAAGATCTGGTTCTTCAACTCCAACTGAGGCCATTCTCTCAGTAATGGAGGCACCGAAGCATGTTTCGTCTTCTCTGCCTGAGCCATTTCTCCCTTTTTGACCGCTGACCAAATGGTACCGATGCCTGGATCATCTCACTGAGCAGCTGCCACTTCCCTCGAACTCAATTCTGGCAACGGATTTGTCATCAGAGCAGTCAGGTAAGCTTGGGGAATGACGTCATCAGAAGCTCCCATTTGATCCACCGCTCGATCCTGCCCCTGCTTTCCCTCTACCTTCACGGTGATGGCAAACTGACATAGGGCCTTCAACTCCGGGGCATGAACGCTCTCCCACTCCTCATCCCTGTCCAGTCCGTTATGCACCCATCGGGTCAAAGCATCAGCATCAATGTTCCTGCTTCCCTGCCGGTACTTCAGGCTGACATCATAGGCAGACAACGCCGCCAACCACCAAAGGCCTCTGGTATCCAGTTTTGCCAAGGTCAGGATATAATTTAGGGGGTTGTTGGCCGTCCTCATCTCAAACTTGTCTCCTTAAAGGTAGTCACTCAACTTATCCACCATAGCCCATTTCAACGCCAGAAGTTCCAACTTGGATAGTTTTTCTCAGGGCGACAGAGTCCGGCTGACAAACACAATGGGTCTCAACGCGGTGCCCTGATCCTGATACAGGATGCCCCCCCAAACCCTCTTGACTTAAACGCACAACCCACTGGTTCAATGCTCAGGGCAATCACACAGCATGCAACGAAATCAATCCCGGAATGGTACCCCCACAATTGTAACCCTTAGGTTTGTTTGTCTAGGGGAAGACAGCCTCTGGCCCAGCCAAACTGAGAAATCTTGTTTATGTTAATGCTGTGTGACGTGTTGCCCAGTTACAAATCTGTGCTGCAAAATATCAGACAGTGCACCATATGCAATTAAATGATGGAACTTTATAAATCTTAATCTGACTATGGGGTTAGTAAAGAAAATAAAAAGAAAAAGAGCCCATTTTAATGAAACACTCTAATGCGCACTTTGGAGCTCATGGTTCCAACCATTCATTTCACACTGACCTCCTCGGAGCATCGCTGACCCTCGAACCCTCGCTCCAAGTCCACTCCATCCGGCGGTCTACCAACTCTCTCCACTCGCGTTTTTCTCTTTCTCTCTCACCGACAAAAGACCATGAAATCCCTTCTCTCAGACCCACAAGAAAGAGCAACGTTGGATGCTGCACATTCCAAAGCCCCCGTTATCTCTAGTCATAACCCAGACATTGCTGCTACAGAGAAACTATCATATTAGCAGTGAAACATTACAGAGTGGCCATTACATTAGCAGTGAAACCTTACAGCGTATTACACATAGTTTTACATCTAACCCGTACTTAATTATGTAAACAAAGAAAGTATACTATACAATATAACTACTAGATAGACATCAACAGCATAGTAATTTTTAAATTGTCCCATTCAGGCCGGAAGATTTAATTGCTGTGGAGGATTTCTTATTGTGGGATAACACTTTTCCTAGCAAGGGGGTGTCATTCTGTTTGGTAGGTGAGACTTGTGATGTAAAACAATCTCAGGTTCAGGGGCATCCTCAGTGATGGCTGTTGGAGTTGACTTTGGGACCACAGAAAGTGGTTCTGACACCTCTCTTCTCCTTTCTTCAGAATGCTTCATCAGCATTTCCATGATTAGCTGTCCTCTTGAATGCCACCTTGTAATTCTGTCCTCCAAGAAACAGCACCCACCTCTGCATCTGTGCTGCTGCTGTCAGTGGAGTGAAAATGGACACTAGTGATTGTTGATCAGTAATGTGGGTAAACTCTCTCCCATACAAGTACTGGTTTGCACCCTAAATCTGTGCATAATTTCTCTCTGCAATAATAAGGGAATGTGATGCAAATGTTATGTGGTGTTCTCTTCCATCACGCATAACATGTGACTTAACTGCACCTATATCCTAAGGCGAAGTGTCACAGGCAAGCATCACTGGACGATGTGGATCATAGTGCATCACCATTTCCTCTAATTTCTTGAAATCCACCTCACACTGCTTTATCTACTACCATTTCTTCCTGATCTGTAGCAACGAATTCAATGGGTGGAGCACTGCAGCCAGGTTTGGCAGGAACCTGTTATTGTACCTGACAAATCCTAAAAAAGGCTGCAACTCTAACAAGTTCTTTGGCTTTGGGGCATCCATCACTGCTTGAATTTTCTCAACACCCCTGTGTAATCCTTGTGTGTCAATAGCATGCCCACAGTAAGCGATGCATGGTTTAAAGAATTTAAATTGTTGCATTGTGTTCTGAGCCCATAACCTTCTAATCTTTTTAAGAGATTTTGAAGATATCCCTTGTCATCCTTACCGGTAACAATGATGTCATCTACCTAACACTGATTGCCTGGGCGACCTTGCAGCACCTGGTCCATAGTGTTCTAACAGAATGCCAGTGCAGATGCTACTCTAAAAATAGATCTATTATTGCGATAAAGCCCTTGGTGAGAAACACTTTGGACACTTCTTCCATCTCCATCTGCAGGTAGGACTCAGCTAAGGCAACTCTGCTGACGTCTTTTCCTCCAGAATGGTTTGCAAAGATATCCTCTATCCTGGGTAGAGTGTATTGATCTATTTTCACTACTGGGTTGATGGTGACCTCAACCACAGATCCTGACAAGATCCATTTTTTTTGGCTACTGGAACCACTGGCGTTATCCATGGGCTTTACTCAACTTTGGAAAGAATTCCTTTGACCTCCATGCAATTTTTCTCACTGCCTATTTTATCATGGATCATGTAAGGAACCAGACAAGCTTTGAAAAGTTAGGTATGGTATTTTCATTTGACATTATTTTTCCCTTGATATATTATCCCTATTTTACCCTTCCAACGCCATCGTTGAACACTGTTGTGGTATCATCCAATACCTTTCGTAATTTGTTTACAGTTGACTCTATTGCAGAGGATGTAGCATGCGGATGGATCACCAATCCATTTGTAGTTGTCTCAGCTAATCACACCCCCACTTTACTGGCCCTCCCACTTTTACCAAAAAAAACGGCCCAATGTGGCTTGTTGGTTGTTGTATTTCACTGTTATGAGTTAAAGCTCTTCATTGCTGGCTTCAGTTCAGTATATTTGAAATGCCATTCAAACTCATCTGGTGGAATGACTGAAACAACTGAGCCAATGTCCAATTCTATTTTCATTAATTTGACTTTCACTTCTGGTGTAAACCATATTGCTTGTCTCTTGTTAGTTTTCACATGGTAAATCTCAAGGCTATGCAGTCCTGTGTCACTTTCATCATTATTAGATTTTTCATTAACAGGATGCAGTTTAATGCTCTTTTTGAAACTCTAACTTGAATTTTTTATCTTTTTCCCTTTCCTATGCAGTCGATTTATTTTTGTCTGCCTGACATGCTTTTTGTACAGTATGCGTCCTACTTTGTTACATTTTCTGCAAGTTTCGCCTTTAAATTTGCATTGATCTAAGTGAGCCTCTGCCAAAATAGTAACATAGTATTTTGGGCCAGGCAGGCCCCTGTCTAGATGCTGCCATTTTGTTTATGCTCACTTTCATTTCTGACTGCAACTCAATTGCTTCTCCGGCTGCTGTTTTCATTGATATGGTGATTTCAACTACTCTTTCAAATGAGAGTTGCGCTTCAGTTAGGAGCTCTTTCCAAATGTTTTTTTTTTAAGTTTCCACAGAATAAATGATCTCAATGCATCATTAAGCCCATCAGTTCGTTTCAATTCAATTCTGCCATTTATGTTGAAATGGACTCTATTTCCTTTTGATTCCACTTATGAAACCTAACACGTTCTGCAATCAACAATGGATTCAGCTCGAAATATTTCTGCTTTACTTTCATGATATCATTAAAGCTCTTTTTAGCTGGTTTGGTTTGAGTAGTCAATCTTCTAAGCAACCATATGCTTTTAAATCCAATGCACTCAGCAAAAGAGGCACTAGCATTTCATCAGTTAGTGCATTTGCTTCAAAACGCAGCTTAGTTTTCTCAGTGTACAATATCTAGTTGTCTCTTGTGCAATCATGTGCATCTATCTTTCTAGTGTAGCAAGTCTTTTCTGCTTGTTTAAAATTATGATTATTATCACCTGGTCCTCACTGTTTGTGAACCTGTGGATTTGTCCATTTCCAGCCTCCTTTCCTCTTTCCCTTCTGAAGAGACACTTGCAGCACTGGCTGTTGTTTTAGCTCAACCATCTCCCTATGCTTTTTTAAAAAGTTGATTATCTCGCTGCACTTCAGCAGGTAGGTAGTCATCTTGCATTTGTTTTAAAAATACCTCATCACCACTATCATTTTTGTAATTCCAAATTGTAAAAATTATTTGAAGGAAAAACAAGGGGGTCCAGGAATGCATGTCTTAGCTTACTTTAAGTGTGGCATGCACTTATGCTGTAGAAGTGGAATGACACATGCCATTCACATAAAACCAGAATGAATAATGTAAACAACAAAGAATGCTTTATGAAATAATATATCTACACTATTACTCAAATGTTATTGAAATATACCAAAAATTGAACAAGGCAAGTGCAGTCTTACCAAACGAATAATGGCGGAGAGGCATGGGAGAAGGATTGTTGGTCAGCTATGTCAAAACTCACAGATAGGCACCGAAAGACATGGGGGGGGGGATAGATGATCTTTTACACAATGACAGAATCATGTGTCTATGTGGAACAGTCAAGACTACGCAAGCAAGAAAACTCACAGGATACTCAGTGTAAAATACAAATTGAGATAAGTAGCCATTAAACAGCTCCATAAACATTTGAAAACTTGTAACAACTTAAGATATTTCTGCAACCTTTAATTAAAATATTTCATATTTACAAACCATTGAAGATTTTTGAATTCTTAAAATTAATATCCATTAAAAACTGCCTATGTGCTTCATGATTTTGTGCCACTTAAATATTCATTGTGGGGGAGCAGTTCTTGGATTTCCTTGAACATAGAGCAACAACTTGGAATGAATGAAGTTTGTACACAGCAGACAATTAGCTCAAATGTACACTGCATTGTTGATTCTGTGTATAATCTTGTGTAACACGCGGTAAGATTTCACTGCTAAGGTAATGGTTTCTCTGTAACAGCAATGTTGGATTATGACTAGAGATAATGGGGGCTTTGGAATATATGCTAGCCAATAAGAGGCATGTTTTTCTTTCTTGTGGGTCTGGAAGCAGGGATTTCGCAGTTCTTTGTCAGGGAGAGATGAAGAGAGAAGATGCGAATGGAGAGAGTTGTTAGACTGCCAGACAAGGTGGACTTGGAGCGAGGGTCCGAGGGTTGGCTACACTCGGAGGAGGGCGACGGGGAACAAATGGATGGAACCTTGAGCTCCAATGTTGCGCATTAGACTTTCATGAGAATGGGCCCTTTTCTTTTTTTGTTTCTTTACTAACCATATAGTCAAATTAAGAATTATAAAGCTCAATCTTTTAATCGCATATTGTGCACTGTTTGTTATTTCATGGTACTGATTTGTAACAGGGGAACACATCATGCAGCATCCACTCAAACAAGATTTAAGTTTGGCTGGGCAGGGGGCTGCCTTCCCCAAGACTAAGCTGCTGGCCAAACTGAGGGTTACAGTGGTTCTCCTAATGTTTCTTAGACAGACTTTCAACATCAAGGATGATTTACTTTGACTAGAGTTTTAATGGTCTTCAGGTGCCTTTTGAGGAAAATGTAGGAACAGCATATGCTCCACATGTGACAGCAAGGTGGGTCATCTGTGAGGTGGTCTGTTCCATCTGTTACAGACATGGGGCCTCTGTGATCTCCTAATACTTGCTTTCAATACCATCCCAAATACTCCTTCTCTCCTTCGAGCAGTTGTGAGCTGTGATTTCCAGGGGTAGGTGGGAATGTCATATTTGATTATTCATTGAGGTGCATTGAATGCTTGTAGTATCTATTGGAAATGTCTGTGTTAAAGTACATGCACAATTCCTATGTTGTTCTCAGCTTCCCAAAGTAATGACAGTGAATATCATCTGTGTCACTTAATTTTATCACATTGCTGTATCCAGGTCATTGATTACTGTTCATATCCTGAAGGAAAGAAGAAAAACTAGATTAAAAAAAAAGAATAGGATTTTATTCCCTATTACTGGGGCTCATTTGCTTTTGGCCAATTTGATTTCTTATTTAAAGAGGTCTAGCTTCTTAAATTTAACAAAAGATTTTGCATCATATTAAAATTATCCTCCGCAATGCAGGCAAACTGTCAACATTCTATTACAACAGCATTTTTGATTCCATATGATCAAACCTTTTATTTATGTATTTAGGCCAAAATATGTTCAATCAGGACTGCAGCAGTCAACATTATGATAATAGAGAAACAAAATTTCTGGAAGCGATACTGATTAAATATTCATTGACTTTGATTATATTGAAATTAAGACTAAATCCTTAACCTAAATTGAGTGGAATAATAACAGTGTAAATAATGCATAGTTTCTAAATTGAAAACACCAGAATGCACAAGCTTTGTGATTGCTATTTTGTCATTTGTCTTGCAGATGGTTATATTAATATGTATTTATAAGACTACCAGTTCTTTGAGCTGTGGAAAATGAAAATTTAAATAAATTGTGAAGGTTATTTTTTGACACAAAATGGAAAAAGGACAATGAAAATTAAGCTAAAAGCTTCACATTCCTTCAACCATTTAAAAGCATGAATGGCCAATTGAGTGCATTTTTGCAAAGTAATATTGCAAGATATTTATGCAACTTAAAAAAACTGAAGACATATTCCATCTGATTTGTGATATTCAGAAGTATGTATTTACAGATTATGGTATTTGGCACATAATATTTGAAGAGCACCATATTTTCATGTAAAGTGAAATCCATTTAAATCCTCAAACAAATAAACCTTTGGAATAGACTGTCTGTGTAATTGTATTTCTTTTCTACCAAGTTCACCTTTAAAAACAGTCAAGAATTTACTATATTTTAAATGAACTTGGAGGTGATTGATCAAATATGTCTGCCACATAAAAGCAAATGGGAGGTATCTTTCTTTTCTGTAGTTTTCTCTAACTGGAACAATAAAATGCTTGGTTAGCATAAAGTAATTGAGCATTTATTTCTGTGAAATTAAGGATAAGATGAATTAACATGCTTCATAATCTTTTACCGTTGTCATTTTTAAATATCAATTGGGAGTTTTTCTGTTGCTCCAGACTTCTTACATAATGAAAAATGCCAGATTTCATATCCTGAACAATGAACAATATTAGTGATGTGGAACTGAATGTTTTCTGCTTCTGGAATTTCTAATTCCTGTTTGTGCCCTGTGTGCACGGATTTAGAACAGAAGTATGGTTCCAAAACCCCTGGCAAAATATTACTCGGCTCTAACCCGCCTAGCCTTCCACACTAAAGCAGGCCATTCTGCCCGCTAAGTTCATGCTGACCAGTGGCCATTCTGTGTACTGCATTCATAGCCATATTAATTCCATCTTCCAGCACTTGGCCCATAACTTTCAATGCTTAGGTGACTTAGGAGCTTGTTTGGTACTTTTTAAATGCTGTAAGTGACTTTGCTCCCATCACTATCTTTGGCAGTGTATTCCAGGTTCTCACCAATCTCTGGATGAAAAAAAAAGTCCCCATTAAATCTCCTCTAACTCTCTGAAATCTTAACTTAAACCTTCTCCTCCAGTTTTACTCATTCCTGGTAAGGGGATAAAGATTCCTGAAGTCTATTCTGTATATCTCATTATTGCAGGTACCTAATCATGTCACAGAATATAAAACAGTACATCAATGTCAAGGGCTAAATTCCATAAGGTTATCCTGACCAGGAATCAAATTTAAACTGCACATCTGTCTGCGCATAGCCTATATTGCCTGTTCATATGCCTCTTAATGCCTCTTAAATATTGCTGTTGTATCTACTTTTATACCTCTCCTGGCTTTGCATTCACATTCCTTCCTGTATAAAAAAAAACTTGCTCCTTAAATCTCCTTTAAATTTGCTCCCTCACCTAAAAACTTAGCAGACTGGTATTTGCCATTTCCACCCTGGGAAAAAGACTCTTGTCTCTTTACACCACTAGTAATTTTCTATTTTTCTCTAACTGGAACAATAAAATGTTTGGTTTGCATAAAGTAACAGAGCATTTTAATTCACTCATTTTTTAATATACTTCTATTCGATCAACCATCAACCTCCGAAGCTCCAGAGAAAACAGTTCAAATTCATCCACCCTCTGTTACTCAATAATCAAGGCAATATCCTGCTAAATCTTTTCTTGCGTCTTCTCCAAATCCTTCACATCCTTCCTGTGGTTGGTGACCAGAAATGCACACAATACTCCAAAAGTGGCCTTAACAAATCTTTATAAATCTGCCCCCTTAACCTTCTCTGCTCTAGAGAAAACACAACCAACCTATCCAATAGATGTTCATAGCTATAACTGCTCCATCTCAAACCACATCCAGATGAATCTCCTCTGCATCTTCTCCAGTGGTATTACATCTTTCTTATATTGTGCTTCTAGTACAACATGCTGTACTTCAGATGAAGTATGATCAATGTTATATAAAGTTGGAGCATAACCTTTCTGCTCTCATATTCAATGAAGAAGATTTGGTTATTTGCAGTAATAAACCTTATAGATTCTGCTGCTTCGGTGGTGGAATGAGTGAATACTTAAGGAGATGGATGGAATTCCACTAAAACAGATTGTTCCATCTGCACACTGTTGAACCGCTTATGTTATTGTTGAAGTTGCACTCAACCAGATGAGCGAAATATGAATGTAGTGGAAAGATTATGAGCCATCAAGAAAGAAGTCACTCACTGACTGCTCTAACAAATAAACTAATGTGATTGTTTTTTTTATATAAAAATGAGTTTTAAGAATCTGGGAGGCATGGCATAAGGTGAGGTGCTACAGAGGGAGGTGGTAAAAATGTAATTGGGGAGTGACTGCAATCTAATTTGGTGAGAAAAGTGCATTATCACTAAGAGCTTGAACTATTAACAATACAAGTGTAGCAAGGTGAGGAGGCCATCCCCACGGGAATATGGTGTTCCCCAAGATCATTCCTACTGTCCAAATCAATGTAGATATCTACAATAAGGCCTTACTACATTCTTATATGCGGTAGTGTGCTGGGGTAATGGCATCAACACGGGAGATGCCAACAGGCTCAACAAACTAATCAAGCAGGACACACTGGAGGCTGTGATAGAACAAAAGACCCTACGGAAAATTCTGGCAATTCTGGACCATGTTTCTCATCCTCTGTATGCTACCTTGAGTGAACAGAGGAGCACTTTTAGAAATAAATTAAGACAACTGAGCTTCTCCAAATAGTGCTATATGAGGTCATTCTTACCCTCAGCCATTAGGCTCTATAATGAGTCAACCTATAGCCCCTCCTGTTATACTATTTGAGGTAACTTATTTTTTATTCTTTCTTACTTCTCTTCTAATATTTCTATATCTGTGCACGTAATGCTACTGTGACACTAATTTCTTTTGGGATCAACAAAGTATCTGTCTATCTAGATATCACAGTTGTGGTGGAATTGACATTTTGGAAGGAAATGTGGTGAAAGGTATTGATTCTGGGGAGAGTCCAAGAGGCCAACAGTGTGTAGGCTGAACAGAAGGAGAAAGTTTTAGAGATGAAAGAGGACAATTCTGCATGTTCTATAATCCCAGAGGGCACTATAATGATACAGTGGGATTGCTGACCCTAAACAACTGGGAGTGATCATGGTGAAGACTTGCTATTGTCTTTATTACTAATTGCAGTACCACTTAAAACAACTTAATGGGAACATTGTAATTGTTTCCATAAAGAGAAGACCCAGCTGCCCGTTCATTTCTGGCACTAGTTTAAAGATCTTGGGAATAATTTGGAGAAAGTGGATTTGTGGAGCTTTGGGGAGTTCTCTTTCAGCTTTCATTGCCTGTGTCTCGGATACTGAAAAACTTAGTTTCTTTGTGCCTGCTTCTTCTGCCTCTTTCGCCCTCAGAATTCTAATTAAAATCGAAGGTTAGCCCTGTTGATATCAACATAACCCAATCTACACAGATAAAGCAGAGCATAACCAGTTTCCATTTGTATATTGCTGAGTCTCGGAGGAGAATTTATTTGGTAGCTTGCTGAATTTCCTCAGGCAGGCAACACAAAAATCGACGCTAATGTTTCAGACACATTCTGTGGATATTCTGACACCATGAGCACAGCTATAATGACGGTCAAAAACCTAAGAAGAAACGTGCACACATCATGCCTATCAAAACATCACGGAATACGTCACAGCGGGTGAAGCAGAATCCCCAACACTCACAGTGTAAGTTCACACTTATCATTGGTAACTACCTGTGGCACGCTATACCTTTCCTTTTTCCATTGAAGTCATTGAGAAAAGGATTGCAATACACTCAGCAGATGGTGCTTTGGAAAATTAGGGAGACCTTTTCTCACCTTGCTTCATGTTAGTTTTGTCTTTAAAACATTTTTTGCATTATTGTGTATCAGGATTGTAGTTTTCAGTTATCAACTGACAGAGGAGGAGGTGGCACTTCTGTCATCATTGTAAGTTAGCAATGTAACTAATTATAAGCCATAATTAGCATAGAATGGTCACTTCGAAGAGAATCCCACCTTCTGTAAATGGAGAAAGCAAATGAAATGAGGGCAATGCGACAACTGGCTGCTCTTATAATTTTAACAACTGAGGATGTCAGTACTAAATGTTAACATGCTGCCCAATAGTTATTGAGGCCAAAGTACTGCACTGTATCTACAATTGATGGTTAAGACTAAATAGTGAAACCTACAGCAGTGCCCCACAGATTGGTAAATAATGGGAAAATCTGCTTTATAATTGGTCCAATTAATTTTCCCATTATTTACCATAATTGTAGAGAATTGAGATAATAGTCTTTTCTCAGTGAATTTTGAATGAAAAGGTAATAATCTGTTCTGTGTAGCTTGAGCTAAATGTGACGCTTCTGCACCAAACTTTCTAAAATTTGGATTT
Organism: Mobula birostris; assembly: GCF_030028105.1. Lineage (NCBI taxonomy): Eukaryota > Metazoa > Chordata > Chondrichthyes > Myliobatiformes > Myliobatidae > Mobula > Mobula birostris. The sequence continues at coordinate 48,806,725 of NC_092381.1, forward strand.
ATTGATATCTGAAGTAGAATACAATATGCGGCTACTAACTTACAGTGCATTTAGTATTGACTGCAGTTTTAAATCCATGCATGTTCATACTTCTAGAGCAGACACTGAACTTTTAACTGAAGTTGAATTGAATGTTAACATAATTTGGGTGTAATTTCTGTGTAAATCGCAAATTTCTTAATGGCTTTTACCCCCATTATCCTGTCTTCTGATTTGACTGACAGTAAGGGCTACTTGTCACAGTCACTTATACTAGAATTTGAAAGGTGTGAGTTCTTTTGCTAAGTCCCATGTTTGCTGGCTCTATACAGAGACTGATGAAAACTTCACACCCACAAACTGCTGGAGAAACTCAGCAGGTCAGGCAGTGTCTATGGAAATGTATAAGCAGTCAATGTTTTGAGCCAAGACCATTTTTTAGGACTGGAAAGGAAGAGAGAAGATGTCAGAATAAGAAGGGGAGAGGGATGGGAAGGAGGACCAGCTAGAAGGTGATAGGAACATAGAAACATAGAAACATAGAAAATAGGTGCAGGAGTAGGCCATTCGGCCCTTCGAGCCTGCACCGCCATTTATTATCATGGCTGATCATCCAACTCAGAACCCCGCCCCAGCCTTCCCTCCATACCCCCTGATCCCCGTAGCCACAAGGGCCATATCTAACTCCCTCTTAAATATAGCCGATGTACTGGCCTCAACTGCTTCCTGTGGCAGAGAATTCCACAGATTCACCACTCTCTGAGTGAAGAAGTTTTTCCTAATCTCGGTCCTAAAAGGCTTCTCCTTTATCCTCAAACTGTGACCCCTTGTTCTGGACTTCCCCAACATCGGGAACAATCTTCCTGCATCTAGCCTGTCCAATCCCTTTAGGATTTTATACGTTTCAATCAGATCCCCCCTCAATCTTCTAAATTCCAACGAGTACAAGCCCAGTTCATCCAGTCTTTCTTCATATGAAAGTCCTGCCATCCCAGGAATCAATCTGGTGAACCTTCTTTGTACTCCCTCTATGGCAAGGATGTCTTTCCTCAGATTAGGGGACCAAAACTGCACACAATACTCCAGGTGTGGTCTCACCAAGGCCTTGTACAACTGCAGTAGTACCTCCCTGCTCCTGTACTCAAATCCTCTCGCTATAAGTGCCAGCATACCATTCGCCTTTTTCACCGCCTGCTGTACCTGCATGCCCACTTTCAATGACTGGTGTATAATGACACCCAGGTCTCGTTTGCACCTCCCCTTTTCCTAATCGGCCACCATTCAGATAATAATCTGTTTTCCTATTTTTGCTACCAAAGTGGATAACTTCACATTTATCCACATTAAATTGCATCTGCCATGAATTTGCCCACTCACCCAACCTATCCAAGTCACTCTGTATCCTCTTAGCATCCTCCTCACAGCTAACACTGCCACCCAGCTTCGTGTCATCCGCAAACTTGGAGATGCTGCATTTAATTCCCTCATCCAAGTCATTAATATATATTGTAAACAACTGGGGTCCCAGCACTGAGCCTTGCGGTACCCCACTAGTTACCACCTGCCATTCTGAAAAGGTCCCGTTTATTCCCACTCTTTGCTTCCTGTCTGCTAACCAATTCTCCATCCACATCAATACCTTACCCCCAATACCATGTGCTTTAAGTTTGCACACTAATCTCCTGTGTGGGACCTTGTCAAAAGCCTTTTGAAAATCCAAATATACCACATCCACTGGTTCTCCCCTATCCACTCTACTAGTTACATCCTCAAAAAATTCAATGAGATTCGTCAGACATGATTTTCCCTTCACAGATCCATGCTGACTTTGTCCGATGATTTCACCGCGTTCCAAATGTGCTGTTATCACATCTTTGATAACTGACTCCAGCAGTTTCCCCACCACCGACGTTAGGCTAACTGGTCTATAATTCCCCGGTTTCTCTCTCCCTCCTTTTTTAAAAAGTGGGGTTACATTAGCCACCCTCCAATCCTCAGGAACTAGTCTAGAATCTAACGAGTTTTGAAAAATTATCACTAATGCATCCACTATTTCTTGGGCTACTTCCTTAAGCACTCTAGGATGCAGACCATCTGGCCCTGGGAATTTATCTGCCTTCAATCCCTTCAATTTACCTAACACCACTTCCCTACTAACAAGTATTTCGCTCAGTTCCTCCATCTCACTGGACCCTCTGTCCCCTACTATTTCTGGAAGATTATTTATGTCCTCCTTAGTGAAGACAGAACCAAAGTAATTATTCAATTGGTCTGCCATCTCCTTGCTCCCCATAATCAATTCACCTGTTTCTGTCTGTAGGGGACCTACATTTGTCTTTACCAGTCTTTTCCTTTTTACATACCTATAAAAGCTTTTACAGTCAGTTTTTATGTTCCCTGCCAGTTTTCTCTCATAATCTTTTTTCCCCTTCCTAATTAAGCCCTTTGTCCTCCTCTGCTGAACTCTGAATTTCTCCCAGTCCTCAGGTGAGCCACTTTCTCTGGCTAATTTGTATGCTGCTTCTTTGGAATTGATACTATCCCTAATTTCTCTTGTCAGCCATGGGTGCACTACCTTCCTTGATTTATTCTTTTGCCAAACTGGGATGAACAATTGCTGTAGTTCATCCATGCAACCTTTAAATGCTTACCATTGCATATCCACCGTCAATCCTTTAAGTGTCATTTGCCAGTCTACCTTAGCTAATTCACGTCTCATACCTTCAAAGTTACCCCTCTTTAAGTTCAGAACCTTTGTTTCTGAATTAACTATGTCACTCTCTATCTTAATGAAGAATTCCACCATATTATGGTCACTCTTACCCAAAGGGCCTCTCACGACAAGATTGCTAATTAACCCTTCCTCATTGCTCAAAACCCAGTCCAGAATAGCCTGCTCTCTAGTTGGTTCCTCGACATGTTGGTTCAAAAAACCATCCCGCATACATGCCAAGAAATCCTCTTCCTCAGCACCTTTACCAATTTGGTTCACCCAATCTACATGTAGATTGAAGTCACCCATTATAACTGCTGTTCCTTTATTGCACACATTTCTAATTTCCTGTTTAATACCATCTCCGACCTCACTACTACTGTTAGGTGGCCTGTACACAACTCCCACCAGCGTCTTCTGCCCCTTAGTGTTACGCAGCACTACCCATATCGATTCCACATCTTCCCGGCTTATGTCCTTCCTTTCTATTGCGTTAGTCTCTTCTTTAACCAGCAACGCCACCCCACCTCCCCTCCCTTCATGTCTATCCCTCCTGAATATTGAATATCCCTGAATGTTGAGCTCCCATCCTTGGTCACCCTGGAGCCATGTCTCTGTGATCCCAACTATATCATAATCATTAATAACAATCTGCACTTTCAATTCATCCACCTTATTACGAATGCTCCTTGCATTGACACACAAAGCCTTCAGGTGCTCTTTTACAACTCTCTTAGCCGTTATACAATTATAATGGGTGAAGCCAAGTTGGTGGGGAAGGTAAAGGGCTAGAAAAGAAGGAATCTGGTAAGGGAAGAGAGTGGGCCATGGGAGAAAGGGAGGATGGAGTGGTACCGGAAGGAGGTGACAGGCTGGTGAGGAGAAGAGGTAGGAGGCCATAATAAGGAATAGATGAAGTGGAAAGGAGGAGGAAAGAAAAATTACCAGAAGGAGAAATCGATGGTTATGCCATCAGGTTGGAGGCTACCTAGATGGAATACGAGGAGTTGGTCCTCTACTATGAGGGTGGCCTCATTGTGGCAAAAGAGGAGGCCGTGGACTGCCATGTTGGAATGGGAATGGGGTTAGGAACTAAAATGGTTGGCTACCGGCAAATTCTGTTTTTGGAGTGGAGGTGTTTGACAAAACGGTTCCCAATTTATGATGAGTCTCACCAATGTGGAGGAGGTCGCAATGGGAGCCCAGGACACAATAGGCGACCCCATCAGATTTTCAGGTGAAGTGTTGCGTCACCAGGAAGGACTTCTTGAGGCCCTGAATGGAGGTAAGGGGGTGGTAAAAAGATAGGTGTAGTATTTCCATCGCTTGCAGGGATATGTGCTCGGAGGAAAATTAGTAGGGAGGGACAAATGGACAAGGGAATTGTGGAGGGACGAATGGATGTGATCTCTGTTAAAAGTGGGGTGGAGAGGCTACCCATCTGTAGCCTCCAACCTGATGGCATGAATATTGATTTGTCTAACTTCTGGTAATTCCCCCTCCCCCCACCTTCACTATTCCCCACTCATGTTTCCCTCTCTCAGCTTATCTCCATACCTGCCCATCACCCCCTCTGGTGCTCATATCCCTTCCCTTTCTTCCATGGTCTTCTGTCCTCTCCTATTAGATTTCTCCTTCTCCTGCACTTTATCTCTTTCACAAATCAAGGTGGTTCTTTACTTCAACCACTGCACTTCTTTTAGTTTCACTTATCACCTGCCACCTTGCATTTCTTCCTCCCCTTCCTCCCACCTTCTTACTCTGACTTCTTCTCTTCCTTTCTAGTCCTGTTGAAAGGTCTCAGCCCAAAACATCAACGGTTTACTCTTTTCCATAGATGCCGGGCCTGTTGAGTTCCTTCAGCATTTTGTGTGTGTTGCTGAGGTAAAGATATGTTTGGTAGGATTCCATTGAAGATGGCAGATATTGTGGAGAATGATATGTTGGATATGGAGGCTCATGGGTTGGTAGGTAAGGACAAAATGAACCCTATCCCCTTTAAGGCAGAGGGAGGATGGGGTGAGTACAATGTCTCTAGGAAATGGAGCAGATGTGGTGAGGGCAGCATCAACGGTGGAGGAAGGAAAACCCCGTTCTTTGAAGAAGAAGGACATCTCTGCTGACCTGGAGAGGAAAACCTCATCCTGGGAATGGATGTAGCAGAGGTGAAGGAATTGACAAAAGGATATAACAGTTTTACAGGAAACAGGGTGGGAAGGGATATAGTCAAGGTAGCTATGGGAATCACTAGGTTTATAAAAGATGTTGGTTGACAGTTTGTCTCCAGAGATGAGAGACAGAGAGATTGAGAAAGGGGAGAGAGGAGTCAGAAATGGACCAAGTGAACTTAAGGGCAGGGTGAAAGTCGGAGGCAAAATTGATGAAATTGACGAACTCAGCATGGGTGCATGAAGCAACACTAATGCAGGAAGAGTTGGGGAGCATTACCAGGGAAAAGGTGCTATTTTCTGGAGTTTTTGCTAATCTCCTAATGAAGTCACAGTGAAAATCTGAAGCATCTCTCTGGAAATTAATCACGTCTGTATTTCAGTTCAGGTGTACCTTTGACATAAATGGCCACTGCCTCATATTTTAGTGCTAGGTCAAATTTGCATCTAAAATACCTCAACAATTTGAACCCTGTGTAATTGTCTGCAAGGTGTATTTTTGTGAAGGATTTTTCTAACACTATCTTTCTTTTACTGGGTTTGTATGAATTTAAATTGTAATCTAGCAATAAGGATCAAAATACAGATGTCACTGTTATCATTTATGTCAATTATTGTGCTGTAATCTTGAAAGTGTTTTAGGGTAGAATAACTGAAGCTATTGAGAAATGCCATACAAATATAGGACAAAGTTGGCAGGTGATAGTTATCACTGAAAAAAATGCCCGAGATACTAATACCTTAAATACCAGTAAGAAGAATTAAAACATATCAACTATTGGAGGAGCATTTTAAATAGGAATACGTTGAAAGGTAAAGATTCAGGATTCATATAATGCTAAACTGTGGTTATTTTGCAAAGAAGCGACATTTCATAAGTTGAATACCAAAGCAGCTGCAGATGTTGAAAATCTGAAATCTGAACAGGAAATGATGGAAGTACTCAACTGGTCAGGCAGCAAGTTTTTAGAGAGGGAGAGAGAAACAGAATTAACATTTTACATCTCCATAGATATTACCTGATATATTGAGTATTTCCAATATTTTCTAATTTTGTTTTATAAGCCATTCTTTTAATATCATGGATATTCCTGATGCTTGGAACTTGGTCTCTTGTTGTGGTTGAACTGAAACTAGGGGGAGTTGAATATATGTACTGTGTTTTATGGTTGTTTTGAAAAGGAGGCTGATTGGTTTCTTATAGCAAACTGTGTTTGTAGGCTCTCATAGTTCACATCCTGATGGGCATTTCATATTGTCATCAAAGTTATTTGCTCCTGGGGCAACTTTTATTTGCTTAAGCTGGATGAGGTAAACCAGCAGAATGCTGTCTCATCTATCTAGATGTTAATTATTAAATTAGAAACATCGTTGCAAAAATGTACTGGAATAGACAGATGGCTGTTTAGTCAAGGTGACCAGAAAAACAAATTTCAGTCCATACCCTGCATGGTTTATCCCTTGGGGGCCATGGGTTATCTAGTCTAATTAAGGTTGATAAAATAGCTGATAATACCAGAAGCTTAGTAAATGTCACCTTCCCTGAGATGGCATATTTATTCCTCCTTATTTATTTTCTCCTTCCTTTTACATTTCATACAGGTTGCAGCCTATATTAACCCTATATTGAATAAAGTATTGTATATATCTCTGTTGTAATTCACTTCAAATCTATAGTATAAGACAGGTTCATTTTAGTACACAAGGAGCATATTATCTAGACAGCATAACTCTGTTCTTGCTTATTTTAATTAATTTTTCTGCCTGGTTCTATGAAAGGGCACTGAAGCATCTTCATTGATGTAGGGGAATGAAATCTTTCAACTGTGCAAGAGTTATTTGGAAGAATACATTTGGAATATTCAAATAGTTGAGTAGAAAATTTTGGATATACTATAATTCCAAATTCAACCCCAACCAATCTATCCTCAACCCAATATTGGATAGTTGGGTAATTTGCATATTGCAGCCATTAATTTACATTTCTTCCAATACAAATCCCCATAAATGTATGTGGAGCCTAGCTAACATTAAAAAAACAATGACAATAATAGTCGTAGAGTTCTACAGCATAGAAATGAGCACTTCTATGCACCAAATCCACGCAAGCATTTTGTCCATCTACATCACATCCTCCTCTATCTTGCTTATTTAACTGCTTGTCTGAATGAATGGATCAGCTAAGAGCAGTTTAACCAGAGTCCGACACCGTCTTGAATACCAGCCTCCTCTCCATTGACTTTGAATACATTTACCACTTCCTGAGAAAAGGAATCAATATAATCAAAAATCCTTCCCACCTTGCTCATTCTCTGCCCTCCAAAAAAACGTTGGGTAGAAGATATAAAAGTTTGAAAACATTCCCAACTTAGCTCTATAGCTAATATCCTATTGTCATAAGACTCTTGATGGGATCTGTTGTATGATAAAGATGAGCTCTTGTCAGTCTACTTTGCCATTTCCCTTGCAACTTGTTTGTCTACCTGCACTGCACTTTCTCTGTAATTGTCATATTATCTTCTGCATTCTGTTATTGCTTATTCCTTTGTCCTGCCTCAATTGAGTAGCATGCAAAACAGTTTTTCACTGTTTCAGTACATGTGACAATCTAACCCAGTTAAATGTCTCCTCCACATAGTATCAAGTCCACCACTTAAAACTTTTCTCTCACTTTAAATCTATACTCTTTTGCTTTTGATACAGTTACAACAGGTAAAAAAAATGACCATCTATGCCTCCTAACTCCAGGTAAACAAGCCCAGTATTCCTGTTCTTTCTTCATAACTAAAGTCCTCTGATCCTCGTGAAGATTCTGCTCTGCACTTGCTTCACTGAACCACAGCTGAACCATAGCATGGTGATCAGAACTGCACACCATACTCCAAGTTTGTATGTAACCAGTGTCTTGTAAAGCTGTAACAAAAATTCTATCTTTTATCTTCTATGTCCTGAACTATGAAAGCAGCCATGCCATATGGTTTCGTCACTATTCTATATCTGTAGCACCACTTTCAGAGTTCAATAGAGTTGAAGCCCTATATCTCTTTGTTCTTCAATATTCCTTAGTGTACTACCATTTATATCTTGCCCCTATCTGAGTGCTCAAAATTTATCACCCAGTACATGACAGGATTAAATTCCATTTGCCAATGCCCTGTCAAACTTCCCACCTGATCTATGTTCTGTATGAATTTTGCTTCCTGACCGTAACACCGCCATCTTTCATGTCATCCATAAACCTACTAATCATGCTCCTATTTTCAATTCAAGGCATTAGTATATATCACAAATAAGAAGCATCCCAGTACCATTTCATGTGGTACTTCAGAGCCTTACCGTCACAAAAACACCTCCACAACAACCCCCTGCCTCCTTTCGCCAAACCAATTTCGGAAAATGACAAAACATTTAAAGTTAACAGAAATTCAGACAAGGGCTAGACTCTCAGAGAAAGGTCAGAGGTTAATGAGGTGGAAGCCGAGTGCTGATGCTCAGCTGCTTCTGCATTCCACGGGCAAAGACTGCTTTCCCGAGACCTGGCAAGGATGCTTTTGTCCTTTCCTAACCCCTGATCAAGGCCCCATCCCTTCCTTCACACCCATCCTTGTTTGTACTTCTAAGCCATTTTCCAAGAACTGAAGATCTAGTAACCGACCCAAATGCATAATGTGGTAAAAATCTGTCTGTGGTTTTCCTATACCATACTGTGCATTTAGCTAGATGTTATAGGTGAGTCTACTTTACCAAAACCCTCTTATCTCTGGCATAAGCAGTCCTTTCCCACACTGCTGGTCTCTCTGTAACTACTGCCTATTCCAATTGAGGTTGGAGGCATTCTGTCTGCATTATGAAATGGTCTGCTATATACCAGAGATTTAATTGTTTATTGCCAAATAATTTGCTTTTATTGTTTGAATTTTTAAGATGAGTTTACACTTACATTTAATTGCTCCTGCATATGTTTTTGAAAACTCTATTCATTGTATGAAATGGGTTCTGATATGGAAGTTCTTCTATTTATTAATTTTATTTATAATTGTCTCCCTTAGATTGTCACATTTTTAAGAAAAAATGGATTTAAAATGGGAATCGTGATATTTACTCCTTCAGCTTTCATCTCAGTGGTAGTGTGGTGAGTGTTTACTGAGCAAGAGGAAATGCATTTACGAATGTATGAGCCATGTCAGATATAAGCAACCAGCTGCTGCTTTGAATTCAAATGTGGTATATGCATTTTCAACGTAATCTACTTATGAAAATCCCTTGCTGTGTTATTCTTTTCAGCTGTATTTGTATAATAAAATACTGTTTACAGTGGATAATCTATTAAAATTAACATAGTACGTTCTTATCATTCAAAACTTGATCGCAATTGCAAACACTAGTACATTTGTAATGTGGTGTTGATGCCAGTAGAGCCCAAGAGCTAGTGGAACACAGCTACTGGATTCTGATTGCAAAGTTGCTAAATGCGACTCAGAACTAACCACTGTGCCATCTTAAACACTGGATATATGTGTAAATAGACCTAGAGTTTTTGATTTGGATTACTGCATCATCGTCTTTCTTGGGGGCTTTGCTATTGCTTGCTTGGCGGGTGGAGGTTGCTGATGCTTTTTTGCTGAAGTAAATGGGGGAGGGGGAGGTTGATGCTTTGCTGCTGCATGTGTGTGGGAGGGGGGACTTTGGGGTTCTAATAGTTTTACCATCTCTCATTCTTTGGGGGACCCTTCTGTTTTCATGGATGTCTGTGAAGAACAAGAATTTCAGGTTGTACATTGTACACATTCTCTGATATTAAATGGAACTATTGAACACCCTCTGTGTTTTGTTACAGTAGCATTGGACATATAATTACCCACAGATACATTTGGACAAAATTTCATTTTACCTTTCATTTTCTGATAAATAGTCTTTTGACATTGGTTATCCACTTCTGAGAGAATCCACAAAGCAAAGTATCATTGAGTGAGCAATGAAGAGAAATGGTATTATCAATCAAATTTCAAGTAGTGGTTCATTGATTTTACTCCATTTCAGCAGAGAACACATGCTTTTGTTTTCAGAGACTCGGGTAGATTAGTGATGTGTTTCTAAATATCACCTTGATTTTGGCAAACTACAATGCGATGAATGTGCCATCACATGAACCACTATCCCTCAGAAACTGCATGACAGATATTAATTAGCACAAGCCATATTAACTGAGAGAGAGTAAAGTAACAAGCAGTTTTGATTTCACATGAAGGTGTTGTGCTTATCTTGCCACTCTGCATTCCTTCATCTCTCTATGTTTTTTAACTTATAGCATTTTTATCGCATTTTAGAAATAATACCCATGAGCCAATAAGACATAGGAGCAGAATTAGGACATTCGACCCATCAAGTCTGCTCCACCATTCCAGCATGGATGATATATTATCCCTCTTAACTCCATTCTCCTGCCTTCACCCCATAACCTTTGACTCCCTTACGAATAAAGAAGCTATAAAATTCCAGTTTACATATACCCAATGACATGGCCTCCAAAGCTGTGTGTGGCAATGAATTCCAGAGATTCACTACTTTCTGTCTGGCTAAACAAATCCCTCCTTTCCTCTATTCTAAATTGACATCCTCTATTCTGAGAGTGCACTGTCTGGTCCTAGGCATTATAGGAAGCGTCCTTTCCACATCCACCCTATCTAAGCCTTTCAATATTCAATAAAAGATCTTCCCTCATTCACTTAAACTCCAGTGAGCACAGACCTAAACCCATCAAACGCTCCTCATATGTTAACCCTTTCATTCCCAGACTCATTCTCATGAACCTCCTCTGGACCATCTCCAATGTCAGCACATTACTTCTTAGAAAAGGAACCCAAAACTGTTCACGATACTCCAAGTATGGTCTGACAGTGCCTTATAAAACATCAGCATTACACCCATATATTCTAGTCATCTCGAAATGAATGTGAACATTGCATTTGCCTTCCTTGCCACAAATTCAACCTGCAAGTTACCCTTTAGGGAATTCTGAATGAGGATTTCCAAGTTCCTTTACACTATTTAGAAAATAGTCCATGCCTTTTTTCCGTCTGCCAAAGTGCATGGCCATACACTTCCCGACATGAGATTCTACCCGCTACTTCTCTGCTCATTCTCCCAATCTGTCTAAGTTTTTTTGAAGGTCCTTCCCTGCTTCCTCAGCACTACCTATCTTCGTATCATCTGTAAACTTTGCTACAAAGCCATCAATTCCGTCATAGAACCATAGAAACCATAGAAACTACAGCACAGAAACAGGCCCTTTGGCCCTTCTTGGATGTGCCGAACCATTTTCTGCCTAGTCCCACTGACCTGCACACGGACCATATCCCTCCATACACCTCCCATCCATGTATCTGTCCAATTTATTCTTAAATGTTAAAAAAGAACCCGCATTTACCACCTCGTCTGGCAGCTCATCCCTCACTCCCACCACTCTCTGTGTGAAGAAGCCCCCCCCCCAATGTTCCCTTTAAACTTTTCCCCCCTCACCCTTAACCCATGTCCTCTGGTTTTTTTTCTCCCCTTGCCTCAGTGGAAATAGCCTGCTTGCATTCACTCTACCTATACCCATCATAATTTTATATACCTCTATCAAATCTTCCCTCATTCTTCTACGCTCCAGGGAATAAAGTCCTAACCTATTCAACCTTTCTCTGTAACTGAGTTTCACAAGTCCCGGCAACATCCTTGTAAACCTTCTCTGCACTCTTTCAACCTTATTTATATCCTTCTTGTAATTTGGTGACCAAAACTGAACACAATACTCCAGATTCGGCCTCACCAATGCCTTATACAACCTCATCATAACATTCCAGCTCTTATACTCAATACTTTGATTAATAAAGGCCAATGTACCAAAAGCTCTCTTTACGACCCTATCTACCTGTGACACCACTTTTAGGGAATTTTGTATCTGTATTCCCAGATCCCTCTGTTCCACTGCACTCCTCAGTGCCTTACCATTAACCCGGTATGTTCTACCTTGGTTTGTCCTTCCAACGTGCAATACCTCACACTTGTCAGTATTAAACTCCATCTGCCATTTTTTAGCCGATTTTTCCAGCTGGTCCAAGTCCCTCTGCAGGCTCTGAAAACCTTCCTCACTGTCTACTACACCTCCAATCTTTGTATCATCAGCAAACTTGCTGATCCAATTTACCACATTATCATCCAGATCATTGATATGGATGACAAATAACAATGGACCCAGCACTGATCCCTGTGGCACACCACTAGTCACAGGCCTCCACTCAGAGAAGCAATTCTCTACCACCACTCTCTGGCTTCTTCCATCGAGCCAATGTCTAATCCAATTTACCACCTCTCCATGTATACCTAGCGACTGAATTTTCCTAACTAACCTCCCATGCGGGACCTTGTCAAAGGCCTTACTGAAGTCCATGTAGACAATATCCACTGCCTTTCCTTCATCCACTTTCCTGGTAACCTCCTCGAAAAACTCCAACAGATTGGTCAAACATGACCTACCACGCACAAAGCCATGTTGACTCTCCCTAATAAGCCCCTGTCTATCCAAATGCTTGTAGATTCTGTCTCTTAGTACTCCCTCCAATAACTTACCTACTACTGACGTTAAACTCACTGGCCTATAATTTCCCGGATTACTTTTCGATCCTTTTTTAAACAACGGAACAACATGAGCCACTCTCCAATCCTCCGGCACTTCACCCGTAGTCAGCAACATTTTAAATATTTCTGCCAGGGCCCCCGCAATTTCAACACTAGTCTCCTTCAAGGTCCGAGGGAACACTTTGTCAGGTCCCGGGGATTTATCCACTTTAATTTTCCTCAAGACAGCAAGCACCTCCTCCTTTTCAATCTGTACAGTTTCCATGGTCTCACTACTTGATTCCCTCAATTCCATAGACTTCATGCCAGCTTCCTTAGTAAATACAGACGCAAAAAACCTATTTAAGATCTCCCCCATTTCCTTTGGTTCCGCACAAAGCCGACCACTCTGATCTTCAAGAGGACCAATTTTATCCCTTACAATCCTTTTGCTCTTAATATACTTGTAAAAGCTCTTTGGATTATCCTTCACTTTGACTGCCAAGGCAACCTCATGTCTTCTTTTTGCCCTCCTGATTTCTTTCTTAAGTATTTTCTTGCACTTCTTATACTCCTCAAGCACCTGATTTACCCCCTGTTTCCTATACATTTCATACAACTCCCTCTTCTTCTTTATCAGAGTTGCAATACCCCTTGAGAACCAAGGTTCCTTATTCCTATTCAATTTGCCTTTAATCCTGACAGGAACATACAAACTCTGCACTCTCAAAATTTCCCCTTTGAAGGCTTCCCACCTACCAGTCACATCCTTGCCAGAGAACAACCTGTCCCAATCCACGCTTTTTAGATCCTTTCTCATTTCCTCAAATTTGGCCTTCTTCCAGTTCAGAACCTCAACCCTAGGACCAGATCTATCCTTGTCCATGATCAAATTGAAACTAATGGTGTTATGATCACAGGAACCAAAGTGCTCCCCTACATAGACTTCTGTCACTTGCCCTAATTTGTTTCCTAACAGGAGATCCAATATTGCATCCCCTCTAGTTGGTCCCTCTATATATTGATTTAGAAAACTTTCCTGAACATATTTTACAAACTCTAAACCATCTAGACCCCTAACAGTATGGGAGTCCCAATCAATGTATGGAAAATTAAAATCCCCTACCACCACAACTTTATGTTTCCTGCAGTTGCCTGCTATCTCTCTGCAGATTTGCTCTTCCAAGTCTCGTTGACTATTGGGTGGTCTGTAATACAATCCCACTAATGTGGCCATACCTTTCCTGTTTCTCAGCTCCATCCATAAGGACTCAGTAGACAAGCCCTCTAATCTGTCCTGCCTGAGCACTGCTGTAATATTTTCCCTAACAAGCAATGCTACATCCAAATCATTGACATATAATGTGAAAACAAGTGGTCCCAACACCGACGTCTGTGGATCACCATGAGTCACTGGCAACCAATGAGAAAAGACCCCTTTATTGCTACTCTTTACCTCCTGCCAATCAGCCAATCCTCCACCCATGCTTGTATCTTTCCTGTAATACCATGGGTTCTTATCTTGTTCAGCAGCCTAATGGTGCATTGTTTGTCACCTTTGTGCTGTCAATGTCAGGAGTTAGTTTCACGAAGTAATCTCAACAGAAGTCACTATCTTTATATTACCTTTAGCACTTAATGACACATGAAAAGTCATTGAGTGCATTACATCACAAATTTCTGTCAAGGAAGCAAATGTTGCAAATGTAACCTCAAAAAATGATTAAAGTTTAATTATTTATACAAGGCAAATGAACATATTGTAATATAAATTGGTTTCAGCTTACTACAGGAAAACAAACACACATTTTAGTTTGTATGATATTGGTAGTTTGAAATTTGTATTGAATCATCATTGGTTGATATAATAGGTGGGAAAATATACCACCTAACCCCCAAAAAATTGCAAAAATAAGTTTTATGATCATTTATTGTACTATTCGATGTGGAGAACAACATATCAAAAGTTGGACAATTTTGACACATGGGAAAGTCTCCAAAAATGACAAGGTGGCTGCCAGCATAAAAACATCAAAAGTCTGACTGATAACCATCAAATTACAAGTTTTTTAAACCTGATGTTTTACTGAAAGCTCTTTTCACCAATTTTTTTCAATAACAGTAGTTCCTGGAATATTTGTACTGATGTCATGACGTCATCAATGACGTAATCAAGGGACAACTCTGGTATTAAGTACTGATGTCATGACACCTTATGGCTTCTCAGATGCAGTCTTGTTCATCATCCTCTTCTTTCACTAGCTCATTTGTCATATTGTCACAGTTGCCATCTTGGCAATGCTCACATGCACTGGTGCATTCCAGCCTATGCTTTCTGCAGGTACACTTTAGCATATTGCACCCTCCCGAACAGTTGCAGTGAATCATCTGAATAAGTATCCCTGGAGCAGGCCTTTTGTCTGTCATCACTGGAACGAGTTTTTCCCCTTCTGCCCTTCATCTCCACTTATACGGCTCCATTTGATCATGACAGCCCATTCATTCCCTAACCTGGTAGTAAGTCCACAGAGAGTGAAATTTATAGGCCGAGGTGGTTGGTGCCAGTCTTTCAGGGGTGACAAAAGTCTTAGCTCTCGCAACTTTCTTGCAAAGCATATTGTATCTGATAGATGCCAGGGAGTCGTTCTGATTTCCATTGAACAATGCCACCATTGCCCTACAGCCATTGGTTTCCACAACATCCTGACTTTGCTTTGGTGAAAAGAATGCTTTTGAACAGTCTCTGATTCCATTTTCTTTCTTGATGATTCTTTGGAACCCCGACTTCTTTCAGATCCCAAATACTCTGGACGTTGAGTCACATCCGGTAAAGGCATGGAGAAACAATAGATCATTACAAGCTGCTTCTCCGAGTATCTGCTTAAGGACCTTGATATTATAGGCAAACAACAGGAATTCTGCAGATGCTGGAAATTCAAGCAACACACATCAAAGTTGCTGGTGAACACAGCAGGCCAGGCAGCATCTGTAGGAAGAGGTGCAGTCGATGTTTCAGGCCGAGACCCTTCGTCAGGACTAACTGAAGGAAGAGTGAGTAAGGGATTTGAAAGTTGGAGGGGGAGGGGGAGATCCAAAATGATAGGAGAAGACAGGAGGGGGAGGGATGGAGCCAAGAGCTGGACAGGTGATAGGCAAAAGGGGATACGAGAGGATCATGGGACAGGAGGTCCGGGAAGAAACACAAGGGGGGGGACCCAGAGGATGGGCAAGAGGTATATTCAGAGGGACAGAGGGAGAAAAAGGAGAGTGAGAGAAAGAATGTGTGCATAAAAATAAGTAACAGATGGGGTACGAGGGGGAGGTGGGGCCTTAGTGGAAGTTAGAGAAGTCAATGTTCATGCCATCAGGTTGGAGGCTACCCAGACGGAATATAAGGTGTTGTTCCTCCAACCTGAGTGTGGCTTCATCTTTACAGTAGAGGAGGCCGTGGATATTCATCTTTGCAGTAGAGGAGGCCGTGGATATTCATCTTTACAGTAGAGGAGGCCGTGGATATTCATCTTTACAGTAGAGATCCACGGCCTCTTCTACTGTAAAGATGAAGCCACACTCAGGTTGGAGGAACAACACCTTATATTCCGTCTGAGTAGCCTCCAACCTGATGGCATGAACATTGACTTCTCTAACTTCCGCTAGGCCCCACCTCCCCCTCGTACCCCATCTGTTACATATTTTTATGCACACATTCTTTCTCTCACTCTCCTTTTTCTCCCTCTGTCCCTCTGAATATACCTCTTGCCCATCCTCTGGGTCCCCCCCACCTTGTCTTTCTTCCCAGACCTCCTGTCCCATGATCCTCTCGTATCCCCTTTTGCCTATCACCTGTCCAGCTCTTGGCTCTATCCCTCCCCCTCCTGTCTTCTCCTATCATTTTGGATCTCCCCCTCCCCCTCCAACTTTCAAATCCCTTACTCACTCTTCCTTCAGTTAGTCCTCACGAAGGGTCTCGGCCTGAAACGTCGACTGCACCTCTTCCTACAGATGCTGCCTGGCCTGCTGCGTTCACCAGCAACTTTGATGTGCGTTGCTTGATATTATAGGCATTTGATTTCGCCTTGTCCGAGCGGAAATAGAGTTCAGTGCAGCTTGTTACCACTACATGGTAGAGCAAGAGTAAGAGGAAATCTGTGTCTTCTGCAACGAGGGTGGTAGATTTGAAAGCAGACATTGTGACGGCTGCTTTTGCGATCTCAACATCGGCATCTCCTTCAGCTTGAATCACTTCGCAGCCTCTCTGTCACAAACGTTCCATGATGAGCTGGATAATTACATGCTTGTTTGCCTCATTCGACAAGAAGTCCTCATTTTTTCCAACAAATTTTGTCGCCCCTGTAACGTTCACCTTGTTTGCATTCAAATTTCTACTTTGACGCTGATGAGTACAGTCCTTTATGCTTGGCCCACCCCATAACCGTCAAACACTACAGTGGTTCTGGCATAGTGTTTGACAGTGAATGAGGTGTAGTCATCTGCAATTGAACTGTAGGTGCACCCCTCCATCCATTTTAAGTGGTGCAGAAGTGATCCCCCATCTAGAACATAGTGATCTGTCACTGGAACCATCTGTGTGACAGCATTGTTCGATTTGGAGGTGACATAGTTCTTTATCGCTTCTGCCAGTTGTGGCTTATGCGGCTGGCGCAAGATGTTCTTTGCTTCAAACAAAGACATCGCATATGGACAGAGTTCATAGTTCATCACTTCGACTAGCCGGAGATCACCTGTCTGTGACACAGCTAGGAACCTCTGGAATATCAATGCTGGATCTATGGTACGGTCTTCAGCAACTTTGACTGCCCTGCTGGATGCTAGTGTCTTGACCCTTGAACTCCTTTTGTGCGAATATGAGAAAACAGAGTGTCTGTCCATCTTCCTAACTATGTCATTTCCTATTGTGAACAAGTCATGTACATTGACATCCTCATTTGCATAAACCCCTGTGATGATGTTGTGCAATGATTTATCATCCAAAAAATGGCATGAAACAGTTCAGTTTTGCTGCGACTTTTTCAAAGTCAACCTCATCTCTACTCACTCTGGAGGTGGGCAACTCCTTATGTTGTTCACCTGCTGTGTAACTATTCGTGGTCAGTTCTTGCATGGCAAGATTGTAAGACGATAACACAGTGGAAGACATAGTCCAAGCTGCTCTCTGGTGCTTGCTCTGACATCCCACTTCCTTGCCTTAGGCTCCCTTGGCTTTTTAGTGAGTGCATTAGTGTCTGTTCTGTCACAAGATCAGAGCCAAGGCCAGCCCAGTATTGGCTGCTGCATCTGATTACGTGGAACCCAGACTGGAACTTCCGATGAACCTCAGGGTTGTCATCCTGCAACGCATGCGTCTTCTGGAGATAGAGACGAGCACATTCACATTTTATACCACAATTATGGCACTATCATTGTTAGAAACAGTGAAATATAGCAAAATAAGACAGGTATGGGTCCGATTCTTTTCATTGGTGGCCATGTTTTTAACGCCATTTTCTTTTACTTTCCCATGCTCCATTTCTGTCCAACTTTTGATATGTTGTTCAGTATGTCTGAAAGTACAAGGGATGACCATAGAACTTGGTTTTGCCATTCTATTGGGGTAGGGGTATTTTGGCGCTATATTGACAGCAATATAAATCAACAGAACAAATAGAAACAGGAGTACTCCATGTGGGGTCTTTTGAGACTGATTTTGCATCATGGTTTTTCATTTATTAGAAATTGACTTTTCTGTGTACCCCTGCATCTGTTGAATAGAACCAGAAATTGCGGGTGGAGTACAATCAGTATCTCATCCTCTTATGGGCACTTAGTGCTAGCAAACTGATCTGAATTTCTCTTATCTTTTTTACCCTGAGGCATAAAATAATGGCTTTCTGCTTGGTACTAGTAGAATAGAATCATATGCAGTGAATGTATAGCCATAAATGTTAGCCCCATAAATACTAATGGAATTATCTTCCAGTTTCATATTTAATATGCATCACAGACTCCCAGTGGGATTCTCGCTAGCAAATTTAGAGCTTGCCATTACCTGTCATTAAATTCTCAGTCATGCTGCAGCAAGATAATAAATGCCATATGAGATATGGTCAGGCAGTTAAAAGGGGCAGAAAAGTCCTGAGGAAACCAAAGAATGCAACTTTAACACTTTTGTCTGAGCCCCAAAGATCCATCGTAACAATATTTCTGTTTTGATGTGTTCTAGTTAACTTCTGTTTTAAATTATTTTCTTTCTATCAATTAAATAATTCTAAATGGATTTGAATGTCACAGATATTTGAAAAATCCTCAAACTGTTGGAGTATTTTTTTTAGCAGTCAAAGCTCCAGCCCTAGTTCTGTTGACCATCAGGATGTTCATGCGACCAAGTTGCCACTTATACCACACCACTGCTATCTATAGATACATGGACCAATGAGACAGGCCATCTGCATCTGATCTGAGTAAGTGCAGGCATGCAGGGATATACACCACAAATTTGTGGATTATATCTGTCCAGTGTAATAAATATTGGAGAAAATAACATTTTCGGTGGCACAAAACTTAGAAGTATCGTGAATAGTGAAGAATTTAAGGATGTATTTCTAAGCAGGTAGAAGGAATGGATGGGTGCTCAACAAATGAAAGTTAATGCAAGAAGATAGGAAGTGGTATATTTTTATAGTAACAATTACAATATAAAGGAAATAGGAACGTATGTGCAAAGAAACTCTATTGAATGTAGCAGGGAAGATTGGGAAAGAAATAAAGCATTCAAGATAATGGCTAGAGAAATAAAGAGTTAGAAGTGAGAAAGTTATAGATAACTGCCTGAAAATGGACTTTCCCTCTTTTGGCGCATTAAACATAGTTCTAATGCCCAGTTGGATCTCCTACAAAAACTCTTGAAATTGGCTGAATATATGTTTACACCTAGGATCACACAATGAAATCGAATCTGCGCTGTTCCAGATGGAACCACACTCAATTTAGCTCAGCTGGAAACACATGGCTGTGCCATGATCAGTGATGAGTACAGACCTTAAATGCATTGTCTTCATGGCAGTCAGACCACATACTACAGCTGCCAAAAGATGTGAGAGGCTGCGAGGTGATGGGATGTGAGAAAATAGAAAGCAGAGAGCACAAAGGTTCATTCATAGTGACAACAGTGTCATTAGGGTAAAGCAATAGTGGTCAGAAAGGAAATCCTGTGCCAGGAGATTTGCCAGGAAGTCTGTTAGGAGGATTTAGCAGTAGGTGGCTCTCACTATATCCTCCAGAAATGAGAATTCCTGCTTCATGGATAATGCTGGAAGAAATTCCATGATCTCACTTTCAAGTTGTCTAGGCAAGCTTTAAGTCAACAGGACCATGCTCTTTCACTCTGATAATTACTCATATTCACAATTGCTAATTACTTGAACTGTGATTCCATCCGCGCTACACATACAACCATCATCTAAAACGCTCCCTCTACTGTTCTTCCTCACTCCCCACAGTTTCATTTCAAGCCTTCAGAGGGACAATGAAAGAGTTAATTAATGGCATTCGTTAAGCACTTCCTGACACATATTGAGGAAACAATTTTTTGCATCATAGTTAGAGTAACCTTGGAACCCTAACCATTTCAGGAACAACTATAAATGTGGAATCCTCAATCTTTTCATCAGATTCACAACATCACCTTTACTTTGATAGTTGTATTAGTATTTTAATTAGTTTTCTATTAAAAATTATCTTTGATTACACTAATACTTTTGAATTGTGTCCTCATTTTTAAAAGTTCAAATCTAAGTTTATTATCAAAGTACATATGTCACCATATACTACTCTGAGATTCATTTTCTTGCAGGCATCCAGAGTAGAACAAAGAAATACAATAGAATCAATGAGAAAACTAAACACAAAGATTGACAAACAACCAATGTGCAAAAATAAACTAAACTGTGCAAATAACAAAAAGGAAATAATAATATTAATAATAATAATAAATAAACAAACAAAACACTGGTGGCCAGTGCTATCATGTTTACTGTTGTGTGCTGGGGCAGCAGGCTGAGGGCAGCAGACACCAACAGAATCAACAAACTCATTCGTAAGGCCAGTGATGTTGTGGGGATGGAACTGGACTCTCTGACGGTGGTGTTTGAAAAGAGGATGCTGTCCAAGTTGCATGCATTCTTGGTCAGTGTCTCCCATCCACTACATAATGTACTGGTTGGCACAGGAGTACATTCAGCCAGAGACTCATTCCACCGAGATGCAGCACAGAGCATCATAGGAAGTCATTCCTGCCTGTGGCCATCAAACTTTACAACTCCTCCCTTGGAGGGTCAGACACCCTGAGCCAATAGGCTGGTCCTGGACTTATTTCCTGGCATAATTTACATATTATTATTTAATTATTATGGTTTTGTATTGCTATATTTATACTCTATTCTTGGTTGGTGCAACTGTAATGAACCCAATTTCCCTCAGGATCAATAAAGTATGACTATGACTATGACTATGAAAAGATATGGAGATACAAGTTTTCGTGATCTTGAAAATTAGTGCATGGGTTGTGGAATCAGTTCAATGTTCAGCTGAGTGAATTTATCCATGTTGGTTCAGGAGCCTGATGGTTGAAAGGTAATAATTCTTCCTGAACCACTTGGTACTGTGGGATCTAATATGTTTCTGTACCTCAAACCCAATCACAACAGCAAGAAGACAGCACGATCTGGATGGTGGGGGTCCTTGACGATGGATGCTGCTTTCTTGTGTCATCACTCTTGTAGGTGTGCTTAATGGTGGAGAGGGCTTTTCCTGTGATGGACTGCGCTGTAGGCTTTTCCGTCTTGTCACTGGTGTTTCCATTTTGGGCAAATAACATTTTTTCTATTGTGGATATAATGTCTCCCGTGTGGCAGCTGTTGACATTGCTGCAGTCCCTGCCTTGTCTCAGTGAGACGTTTATGGCATGTGTATATCAGCATCTCAACGTTGAAAACATTTCCTGTTAATTTAGGCACCCTCTGTGGACTTGGAAAATGCCTGAACAGTTGGAACTTGGCTCTGAAGCTGTACTTGATGTCAGCAGGGTGTGAATTTTGATGGACATAAATGCAACAAAATGTGCCAATGTCTCCTTGGACAACACATACAAAAGCTCCAGTTTACATCAACGAGGGAGGAAACAAACCAGAAATATGATCAGCTTGGTAAGCTGAATAGTGCACAAAGACATATGGGACAATGTCCTAATGGCTGTGATGTCAAATCATCTTCTGTGCTGTCACTATTCTATGCTTTTATGATATTATGCTTTGAACATTGAACAAGAAGAAGTAATAGGATCATAGTAAGAAAGGTATCTTCACCTCAGGGAAAACAGAGATTGATAAGAACAGCTAATGGGCTTGAGAAACTTTGGAAATTCAGAATTAATACTGAAGAAATGCGTCTCTGAATTCAGCTGCAACATGTAAGCTGGCAGGAAGCATGGACTATCTAAGCACTATTCTCAAGTGATGGGTCCTTTCATTTCAGTGCTCCTAGGGGTCCAATTTCCCTGTGGCTGGCTAGTTTTCCAGAGCTGGGTGAACATCGCAGTTAAGTAGAGTTTGCAACGGTCAAGTTAGGTGGCCAAGTGTATTTTTTAATCACACTGTTTGGAAGCTAGGAAAGTACAGTAATTATCTGATGAGTTAACACTGCGTCTTGCCTCAAGCGGGACATGTTGAAACAGGAAAATGTCAATATAGGAGACACTTTTATCTCCTTTTTGCCACCCTCTCTTTCTCATGGTTGCTATGTTTTGTTTACCAACATCTCCAGCAACTTCACCATCCCATCTGCCCACTCTCAACTCCCACACTCACCAGCCAGTTACTGAACAGGGAACTAAATTTAAAATGTGATTCTCATTTTAAACTAGATATGATATATATATTCCTGAAATTTTCATTTTTCTCTTCCTCAGTCTCCCACAACTTCACATCCTCACTACTGCAATTAGAACATAGAACAGAACAGGAATGGTCCCTTTGGCACACAGTATTGTGCCAAACCAATTGAATTAGTAATTAAGTGGCTAACCAAACTAATCTCTCCTGCTTACACAATATCCATATCATTTCATATTCCTCACATTCATGTGTCTATCTAAATGTCTCTTAAAAATTTCTGGCATTTCTTCCTCTATCACCTACCCCAGGCAGCGCATTCCCAGCACCCACCACTCAGTGTTAAAAAACTTGCCCCTCACATCTTCTTCAAAATTACTTCCCCTGATCTTAAATGCATACCCTCTGGTATTATTCATTTCACCCCTTAGAAAAAAAATATTGTCTGCCTGCTTCACATATGCCTCTCATAATCTTATAAACCTTGATCATATCTTCCCTAGCCTCTGCAGAACAGCCCAAGTTTTTCTATCCTCTTGTTATAGCACATTCCCACTAATCCAGGCAGCATCCTGGTAGGCCTCTTCTGCACCCTCTCCAAAGCCTCGGCGTCCTTCCTATAATGGGAGCTGTGCGTAATACTCCAGATGCAGCCTAACTTGGGTTTCATTACAGCTGTGACTTCTGTGACTTTTGAACTCAATGCCTTGACTAGTAAAGACAAGCATGCCATATACCTTCTTAACCACTCTATCAACCAGGGAGCTACGAATTTGGACCCCGAGATCCCTCTGTTCATGTATCGTCTCCTCACAATTGTGCAAATTAGACCATAAGACATAGGAGTAGAATCAGGCCATTTGGCCCATTGAGTCTGCTCCACTATTCCATCAATGGCTGGTTTATTATTCCCTCTCAACCCACTCCAGTCTTCTCCCTGTATCCTTTGACGCACTTACTAATCAAGAATGTGTCAACCTTTGCTTTAAATGTACCCAATAACTTGGCCTCCACAGATATCTGTGGCAATGAATTCCAGAGATTCACCATCCTCTGGCTAAGAAATGCCTCCTCATCTCTGTTCTAAAGGCACTTCCTTCTATTCTGAGGCAGTGTCTGGTCCTAACCTCTCCCACTACTGGAAACATAGTGTCCGTGTCCACTCTATCTATGCCTTTCAATATTTGGTAAGTTTGAATGTGATCCAGCCCTCATCCTTCTAAACTCCAGCGAGTACAGACCTAGAGCCATTAAAGGCTCCTTATATGTTAACTCTTTCATCCTGGAATCATTCTCATAAATGTCCTCTAGGCCCTCTCCAACACCAGCACTTTCTTCCTTATATAGGAGGACAAAATTACTCACAATACTCCAAATTTGATATCTATTAAATTGAGTTTTAGGATGGCACTGAGTTGATCACATAAATAGCATC
The DNA here is from genome assembly GCF_030028105.1 of Mobula birostris. Lineage (NCBI taxonomy): Eukaryota > Metazoa > Chordata > Chondrichthyes > Myliobatiformes > Myliobatidae > Mobula > Mobula birostris. The sequence goes on from NC_092381.1 coordinate 48,830,503, forward strand.
TCATTGATCAGTCGTTCTGGGATGTGCCTTGCCACCCCCTTGTGCCCTGTGGAACTCTAGGACTGATGTTCCATTTCAGTTATTTCTGCTTCTAAAGTCATCGTCCTAAGTAAGAGAATGAAGAGAGAAAAGTTTCATCAGATGTTTCATCCATGTTCAGCACTTCTTGGTTTGAAAATGATTGAAATGGAGATCAGCATAATTAAATGGGTTGGAACAGTGGTGAGTGGCTATTAGTGCATTCAATATTTTACCATATAATACGGTTTTATTATGTGAACAATTTTCTAAATAGTACATTTGGCATAGGGTAATTCAGAAATAAAATAAATAAAACAAGTTGCACTTTTGCACACTGATGAGTAACACAAGTGAGTAAAATTATTTTCCTTTGCAGATAATAATTGTGTAGCATTCAGATATGTTGTCAATGAGAATCAGAAAGGCTGAATGAGTAACTGGTTCAGCAACTGCAGTACTAGAGGTTTTATGATGTGCAAGTTTTCTTTTGTATATGGATATTAGTTCCTTTTATGGATATTTCTCAATTTTAAAAAAGACAATGAAATACATTTAAATAAACCCTATCAGTGAGGGGCACTGGGTATCGACAGGACATGATGCACCTGTACATCGTCTATTTGAGTTTATTAGAGTTGCTTAATGACTACTTTTATCATTAAGCTGCCACTGCGTTTTTTGTGATTCTCATTATGTGAATATTGTTTCCTTATGCTTCTCATTCTTAAGTGAGAATGAGAAGTTTTGATTTTGACCCACATAGGTTTCCTGTGTTTTATGTTCTATAAAGTTATTCTGGACCAGTGTTCATTGCTGAACTCTGGATTCAAGTTCTGAGTGAACTACCATTTGTGTGCTCACATCCCGAGCAAGTGAGCTCTTAGTTTGATTGTTCCTTGTATTATTCTCCGAATAAATCTTCATCATTAATTTCTACTATCGAGTCCTGAGTTTACTCCACACCTGGGTCTGCTCATCTGAAGATCGCTACAAAATTCAATCAATACAAAAAGATATATAAGTTAGCTGGTTTCTCAGAGCCATTGCTCTTGATTGAAAAGCGCAGAGCTGCTGAGCACAAGTTTCCCGGTGTTTTCCCTGGCAAATACAGGACATTAATGATCCACCACTGGATCTCATGAATTGTGTAAGGTCAAAGCACCTTTGGGAATCACTAGAAAGCACCTATCAAGGAGTTTAAAACTTCATTCTTTGCACGCACTTGCATGGGAAGCCTGACTGTTTGTCCAGTTACAGAGGTAAATGTTAGTACCACAGCCAAGGAATTTAAATTCAATCAGTTTAATAACCTGGAATTTAACATAAGAGCCATTCCATTCTCAGTATAGTGCCCATGTGATGTCATTGAGAGAAGGAAAGTTCTCACCCTAATATGATCTGCGCTCTGCGATTGCAGAGAATCAATAACAAGATGACTGATTTAAATTCCTTGGTTTCCTTCTTTTTCCTTTATTTGATATTTATGCTACATTGATTTCTTGGACCCAAGCAAAAGATACAGTATGTCTCAAAATGAAATTAAACCATCAGTTAGAAATAATAGTTCTTAACCCTTTGCAGCCATCTAGTGTTTCCTTCCACTTGTCCTTCCTTCTCATTTAGATGCAGACATAATAGCATGGTTAACAATCAACACAAGGATGATCATATCATTCAAAATCGAATGTGTGAAATAAGCAACCGGCTCTGAATAGAAAATATTACTCTCATTAATTCATTGTTCTCAATAAAACAGAAGGGAATGTGATCTCCATTGGAATCCTTCTGATTCCATATTGTAACATAGGGAAAGAAAACAGAAAAATTGCAAAAAACACCCATTTTTGGAGATATCTCAAATTTTATTTGGCCTTCTAATGAAGGTATAATGTGAAAAGGAAAGATCAGAACAAAAGGATTGCTACAACTTCTCCAAAAAGCCGAGAAAGTAAAATAGCAGGTGATGCAAAGATAAGAACATTAAAATGTTTTTGATATCAGTAATGCATGACATTTCATTGAACGTTTCTTTAGGACTACAGATTGTGCAACAATTAGTGCACACAATATACTGATGTACCTGACACTGCAGTTATGTTACACTTTTAATCATACCTCAACTGATAAATACTTAGTTGAGAAGTCATAAACTGGGTTATTGCCACTATACATTTTGTGATTTTGATCTCCAATTTTATTTTGAGGATATTTCTGTTGCACAAGTATAATATATCATCCAACAGCTGCTGTTCATGACCATGGGTATTAATGCCCCTGCAACATACGGTTCTTTTTTCAGTCTTGTGGAAGGCCCAAATATCTATGAAACTCTATAGTTTCATATCTAGCCCAACGTAAAATATGTTTTCTTAAAATTTGTTCAATTATGTGATGGTATATGAATTTTATCATTTACTTTTCTAGACATGAAAAGTCGGAGGATGACCGGCAAGATTATGATTGAGTCATTCTAACCGGTCCATAAAGATTTATGAGTGCAGACACTTATTTGCATTTAACTACTAGTAATAGTGAAGGCAAATACTTTATTCTGCGGGTTGTTAAGCAGTGCTGTCGTGATGACGAAGATGACTTTGGAATGCAATCCTTTTTAAGTTAAATGAATGATTATTTTTGTTCAGTTCATCCAATAAAAATAACATAGATAGTGGAAATAGAAATTAAATTTATATTCTTAGCAATTAATGTAAATATGTTAATTAATCCTGTTAATAATAAATTTAAACTGGTTAAATTACTATTGCATTATGCTCCCTTCAGAAGGAAAATAAATTATTTTGTCAGATGACTTGTTGGCAAAAATTTGAATAGATTCTGAATATATGCATAAATATTCTGTCATATCAAAGCCAACGTGGAATTTGAACAGACTAAGATAGGCAACTGCTTGATATTTATGTGGAAGAGCAAGGTACTTTTCAATTTAACTGACTCCCAGACATGAGTGAGAGTGAATACCCTTGACATCAAAGCTGCTCTGTACCAAATGTGATTTCAAGGAGCTTGAGAGAAAGTAGAACCACTGGGTCAAGGAGAAAACTCCAATGCCTTGAGTCATTACATAAAGGAGAATTGGCGTGTCTCTTGGGGGAAAATTTTTCTTGCCTTTTGCAATCACTGCTGGTTTTCTTCAGGGTGATTTCTTAGGCCAACTTCATCTGCTTTATCAATGAACTTGCATCATAAATCCCTTATCTGGGATACTCACTGATAGTTGCCTGATATTCAATTCCATTCACATCTCCTCAGAAAGAGAACCAATTGATATTTGCATGCAGCATGATCAAGATGACATTCAAGCATAGGCTGATAAATAGCAAGTGGCATCTATTTCCAGAAAAGTGAGAGGCAATTACCATTTATAACAAGAGTAAACCTAATCATTTATCTGACAGTCACTATTATTACCATTGCTAAGTTCCCCAATACCAAAATCGGGAGGGGGAGGGGTAACTATTGACTTGAATTTCAAATGAACTAGTAACATTGGTTCTGTGGCTACAAGAGAAAATCAGATATTGTATATGCAGAAAACTTTCTCAAAGGACAGAGGAAGCAGGTACTTTTCATATTTAAAAGGCAGAGTTGATAAGAGAATCTTGATAAGTAGAATCTTGATAAAAAAAGAGTGAAAAGTTATTGTGAGTAGGCTGCAATGCAGCATTATGGTTTCATTTAGTCCAGCACGATCTTATTAAATGGCAAAGCAGGTTTCTGTGGCAAAATGACTTACTCCTGCTTGATTTTATTTACTCCCCCATGGTGAGTGACTTACTTCTGGTAACCTAGTATCTTCTTACCATTCTCAGTGTACATGTCAGTACTGTGAAGGAATATTCTTCATTTAGTTGGATGGGTGAAGCTTTAACACTGAAATAGGCACAAAGCTATCCAGCACAAAGCAACCTACTTGATTAGCATTTCATATACCAGTCTCAATATTCATTCACTCCACACCAGTGGCTGTAGAATGGACCATCTATGAAATTACCTGCCTACTTAGTCGAACAGCACCTTCAAACCCTCTAAGGCATTCATCACTTAGAAAGATAAGAGCTGGAAATACCTGGAAGCATTATAACCTTCAAGTTCCCTTCCAAGTGGTACAGTTTCCTGATTTGGAAATGTATTGTTATTGTCCACTAAGGTGGTGAGGAACTGAGGAAAAGTAATGAGAGAACTTTGGTGAAATATGGATTGCTTATCTTTGCTTATTCACATGTCTGATGTAGGCTTTACCGGTGGGTTACTTAATGTAATTGCTCCTGAGAAGGTGATGGCGAGCTTCCTTGACTCTGTAGTGTTTGTGGTGAAGCAGTCTCAAGTTGCTCTCAAAATAATCTTGCTGCCGAGCAACAAGAGAGAAACTGGGATACATTTTTGAATCAGGATAGAGTATGACTTGCTGATGATAGTGAACCCACTGAATGATGTCTTTGGGACCTGTTCATTATTGGTCTCTAGCTGCTTTCCAAAGAGTAGGCAAGTTGCTGTTGTGCATTTTGTGAATGATGCTGTTCAGCCACACCATATCTCCACCAGAAGGATAGACTCACTCATTTCCTGGGCACTGGTGTCACTCATGGTACTCACCAGAAGTGGAATTCCTTAGTCTCATTATACAAACATGTTGCTTGATCACTTTCTTGACCCTTGTTCTCTTTCCCTTAATATTTTTGTTTCTCCAGGGGCATGCCTTTTCAATTGAGCAAGACTATGAAAAATAGGAAGTTATTGACTTTGGTGAACATAATAGAATAGCAGTGCTTTATATAATGATAAGTGGTAGCATTGAACAGTGGTGTTGATGTGCAAACGAGCACAGGTTACTTTGAGCTAATATACGAGTGAAGTAGATGATTAGGAGAACAACTTGTGGGTTAGTTATTAATTATCAGAGGATGGACATTTGATTGGAATTATAGTAATTCCATGTGCCCATCATTCTTTCTCCGCCTTATTCCAGCTATCATCTACCAATCTCTGTCCCACCTCAAACTTCTATTTACAATCTACCATTCTTTTTCCTTCTCTGTCCTGATGCAGGGTCTTGTTCCTGCATCAACTCACAATTTTTGCCTCCAGAGATGCTGCCGACTGCTGAGTTGTTCCACCGTATTCTGATGTTTTTCCCCTGACCGAGGAATGGATGACCAAGGAGCATGAATTGAGAATAAGGTGTATATTGTTTAGGGCCAAGGTAAGGGGAACTTTCTTCACTTTAGGATTTGCTTCAGTGGAGAACTGTGGAATGCATTCATTAACATTGGTTAAAATGGAGATTGATAGACATTAAACGAATCAAGGAATATGGGAGTAGAGCTGGAAGGCAGTGTTGAGACAGAAAGTAATTGTGATGAAATGAACTGTGAAGCAGGCTTCAGGAGCCAGATGGCCTACTCCGACTCTTGTTTTTTTTATGTTCTTATGTCTGGATCGGTTGATCCATTGTACGATCAATCTCTCAGTTCCTTCAGTAGAGGAAAGCTGTTATAATCACAAAACCCTATGTGGTCCTCACCTTGTTCTCAACCCAGATAAAGAAATTCATCTTACCTCCCTTATGCAGCAATACACTGAAAATTGGAAGCAAGATGAGGCCTTCCTGGACTGAGCCCTTCCATGCTTCTTCCTGCATTTTCTGCAGGTTGATCTGGTCTTCAAGCCTTCCCCTTCTCCTTACAATCAAGTTATGTTCTTCGGTTTGGCAGTTATAGCACTTCCCGATTTCAGCATGTCTTTTAGCACCTTCAGTGTTTTTTGTTGAATCAACCAACATCTAACCTAAGCATCATTAAACCCATTTAATAGTATATTTGTAGATATGCAGTGGGTATGAGGACAAGTGCTGTGATGCCTCTGTTTTCTGTTCGACACCAAACTAGGTCATTATGGCTAATTAAGCAACTTGGCAAGGCTGGTATCAATCTGATTATGACCAAGGATTGATGTTTGCCCAGATATTCTTAGCTTGATGCTCAATGTATATGCTATGCTGTTACGTGATGTGCAAAATAGATTGAAATACACTTAAATGTGCACTTGAAATTCATAATCAAACTGGAAGCAGATTGAGCCATGTAGCACTGAAGAAACAGATGCTAAACATTCAGAGCTTCTATGCCAAACAAATCAGTGGCCCATTATATTTTGGTATTTCCATCATAGATGTTGTAAGCGTGTAATTCTATCTCGATTTCTGAGTCACACTTAGCACCTGTCAGTTTAAGGCATTGATCATAAATTCAGCACACAATTATAAATGTCATTATACAAACACTGCATGCCTCCCAAGGCATTGCTCATGGTATTTCAATAAATATTTAGTTATACAATTCAGATTGTAGCTATATTGGTAAATGTATATTTTATTACATTAAATAAGAAGCTCTATGGCATATATTAATCACATTGAAATTGGTATTTAGCAATATTTACTGTATGGTAAGAGCCCCAGATAAATATATTATATAGTTGTTGCTCCTATTAATTTAATTGCATGATCTTATCAAAGGCTTTTTAACTGAACTCCTCAAGTTCAATTCAGATTACCGCATTAATAAAATTAATGATTTCATAATTTTCAGAAGTAAACTGTGACAATAAATATTATGAATAATGTATATAGAAAATGAAATATTCTTGTACACAGAGCCCACCCTTTTCTCTGCGGGTGCTATCTAATTAAGCCCATTCACTTGACTTTTCTCCATAACTCTCTAAGTTTTAATTCAATAGTTTCTGAATATTTGGAATTGGGATTGGTTTATTATTATCACATGTACAGAGATGCAGTGAAAAACTGAGTTTTGCAAGCCATCCATACAGATCATTTCAAACCTAACGTACAATGGGGTTGTACAAGGGGAAAGCAATAGAATGCTGTCCTGACGAAGGGTCACGGCCCGAAACGTCAAATGTACCTCTTCCTAGAGATGCTGCCTGGCCTGCTGCATTCACCAGCAACTTTGATGTGTGTTAACAGAATGCAGAGTGTAGTGGTGCAATAACAGTTATAGAGAAAGTGCAGTATGTTTAGACAATAAGGCGCAAGAGACTTGCTACAATAGATTGCGAGGTGAAGAGTGCATCTTCAATGTATAAGAGGTCTGTTCAAGAGCCTTATAATCACAGATAGAAGCTGTCCTTGAGGCTGGTGGTGTAAGTTTTCAAGCTTTTGTATTTTCTGCTGTGGTGAATCTAACTTTTTGCTTACCTTTACTGTCCATTACTTTGCCAGTCACTACAATACAGGCAACAATCGATGACATAAACAAATGCCATTACCAGTTCATTTGCTGTTGCACACTTTGTTGTCTTCTGCACTCTGGATCATCTTTCATTGATCCTGTTATAGTTACATTCTATAGATTTGTTGAGTATTCCCACAAGGAAATGAATCTGAGGGTTGTATAGGGTGACATATATGTACTTTGATAATAGAAGTTACTTTGAACTTTGTCAATCATCTGTATTTTCTGAATTGATATTTCTTCCACTGGCAGAACTATTTCTCCTTATTTAATCTATCAAAATCATACATAATGTCTCTGACAAATCTCTCATTAATTTTTTTGGGTCTATGGAGAGCAATGCCAATCTCCTTGTATGCCCCATGTGATGTAAGCTTCTTATCCCTCAGCATGATCCTAATAAACCTCTATAAATTATAAAACTTGACAATCTTCACTAAATTTCATTCCCTGTGACTCCGTGTATTTCAGTATGTCTTCCCAGAATACAATATATAGGAGTATATTATGAAATATATAGTTTTGTGCTTTGAAGTATGTTATTGTGCACCTTGATGTTGATGATATAGAATTAGTGCGTATTGTTTGTGCTGGTTCTTACTGTATTCCTTTAAAGCCACAAAATATAATCCCAATTAAATAAGTGAATGTTTAGCCCAGTCAGAATTTGCAGCTATTTGCAATTGATAGAGTTTGGGTTTCTTCATTCAGTGGGAGGATGTGGTCATTGTTTGGGGTAGTGAGGTAGTTGCACAGGAGAGATGTTTTCATCATTCATGAGCAGGACTAATGAACTGAGAGCTGGAATCAATGAGCTGGGGAATGCAATTTATCTGGCTTTCTCTAAGATGGATTTAGTGTTGAAGCTTGGGGGTTGGTGGGAGTGGGGAGGTGATTGCTATAAAGGACATGGGGTACTGTCCAATGTGGCCTCTTTGGAGATGATCAGGAATGGGTTGTTAGAAGATCAGGTGACAGTTACACACTTGTTGAGAGATGTTGGAATTCAGGATACAGTATTGAGCCTGTAGGTTGCGGCCCAAAAGAGAGCTAGTAATTAAATGAAAGGTACTTAGTTTAGTCAGATTTATAGTGCCAGCCTGGGACCTGATGCAGGCTTCATTGTTACTTTGTAAATTTGCCTCTGCATGAGTGCTTATGGATTATGCAGTCCATTCGTAAATGGAGATCCTGAATTTGGCTTCTTAACATGCCTTGCACTTTGTTCAATGACGATGCACATGTCTATCCATCTTTTGTGTCAGATGCATGGACACACCTGCAATGAACACCGTGAATTTCACAATAAGTGTGATAACTGCCTGGTTTTTATTAACATTTTTTCATTGGTTTGCAAGTACACAGAAATATTGTGTCTGTGATCTGATTTAGTTTTTTTAAAATCCATGTTAGCACTTTTGAATGATTGTTATTTTAGTGCTTCATTTGCCACTTGCAACATTCCTCCACTTATCTCAAGCTCTTCACTCTCTCTAAATTTTAGAGTGCTTATCTAACAAGCAGAAATTTCTTCCTACTATGTGTTGGAAAGGTTGAAACCTTGTGACTCAGCTATTGATTCCATCACTCTCCACTCTCTCTGGCAGATGTCTGAAGCTGAATAGCATTGGTGTCTTAGTCACAACTAATAATCTACACATTGCCTCCTTAAGCTTCAAAAACACCACCCAGCTCTTCTCATTCTTTAATCTATCTGCTTTGAGCTTCATCTATATTTTGTTATGTCTTGACAGCCAGTTTATTTTAATCTATTCACAGTATACTTGAATTCATCCTTTGTTTTGATGTCCTATTTACCCTTTATACTGCTGACCTATGTTCATTCTAATTTTCAAGTCTCTCCATGAACTTGGCCATTGTTTTTTTATAATCAAATCCATCCCTACAAACATTCAATATATATTTGTTCTCCTGATTTCGACCTCTTGAACATCCTTAATTTTATTCACTGCAGAATCAGCTGAAGTTCCTTCAACTTCCAGGGCCTTATCTTTGTAATTCCTCCCATGACCTCACCGACATGATATTTTCCTATCGCTTACTTTTTAGCCAGTTTGATTAATATGTAGAATAGTGTCAAGTTTTACATAAGAATAAGACATGATTTTTTAGTACGTTGAAAGTGCTGTATTAAAGTAAGGTGAAACGTAACTTCCTGCAACATCTCATATTAAACGAAGGCTTGGAGCAGGTTTACTGAGCTTCATTAAAGCTATAAGAACAGACCAGGAAAGAATGAACTGTTACAGACTGCCGGAAGATATCGTCCGTTTATCTGGAAAAATATCAGAATATCAGAAAGCCTTTTTTGTGAGAACAAATTGACAACCTGTTTACATACCTACCTATTTTCCTTTCCTTTCCTTTAAAACATGCTTACTTTTCCTTTGTTCTGGTTTGTGCTACCACCAACGTGAATTGCTTGCCTACATGCTAGATACTTATCAGGCATTCATCAGGCATAACCCTATCCGAGAATGTTATGTGTAGCTTCAGGCACCAATAAGTTAAATTCCATTCAGACTGAAGCCTGCAGACAAACAGGAGCCCAAAGTAATATTGGTCATTTCTGAAGAAAACAGGACTTATTGAGATTTAACTGTAAAGGAGGGAAGGGCGGTTGTGCCCACTATGATCAAATGACTGCACCTGAGGATAATATGGAAATATAGATGCAATATCATTATTTGAAAATCAGTGGAAGGTTTCTGTATGCTGTTTTGACTCCCCAGAGAATCTTCAGACTCTCATTTTATCTCCCACCTTAATTTTTCTCCTTTTTTTTTACAATTTCCTTATTGCTTATGAGTGCATATGGTACCCATATGACATCTTTCCAAACTGTATCTTCGAGGTACAAAGAATTTGAAAGGAAATAATTTATGTTTTTGTTTTGTAAATTCTACAGAACATCCACTGTCCTTATTTAAGGTTTAACTGATACTTATTAAATATTATGGAGAGCTGTTTGGAAGTATAAAGAATTGTTGTAAAGCCAGTTACAGGGATGATTAAGGCAGTTTGATAACATTCTGCAGTGTTTTTGAGGATCCATATTTTTATGAATATAGACACTGCTTCTGGTGAAATAAAAATATTTCCAAATGTTTTGAGCTGTCTGCCAGAAAACTCTTTGAGGACTATTCAAGGTGTTCATTCTAATTCTGATGCTGTAAGTCTCCATCCGAGGAAGAAATTGAATTCACCAGCACAAATGGAAGATAAATGAAAATTGGTAAAGTTGTAAACATGGGATTCAGTCAGAGTAGTTCCATGATTCACTTTAGAAAGCTGAGTATTGATAGGTACTGTATGTGTGTACTGAAACGTGTAGTAGAGAAGCAACAATCTTCCTGCATTAGTTTCTGTTGCTGAACAAACTAATCTGAATTTAACTATGGAAAGTAATAATTTGAACATACTGTATGTCTAATAATGACAAGATTAATTAGGTAATGGCAAAGGTTTCTTCAGATACCTGTGGGCATCTTTGATGTTCTATGCTATGCTTATATTAATTTGCTCCTTATTCTGCATGAAAGAAAAATTAGTTTAAAATGAGATTAATGTTTCCATTGATAAAATATACAATGATTGGATTCAACTTCATGTTACCGGTAATTTCAATAGGTTTCAATAGGTACATTTTATGTTAGAGAAATGTGTACAATATACAGTTGAAGTCAGAAGTTTACATACACCTTAGCCAAATACGTTTAAAATCAGTTTTTCACAATTCCTGACATTTAATCCTAGAAAACATTCCCTGTCTTAGGTCAGTTAGGATCACTACTTTATTTTAAGAATGTGAAATGTCAGAATAATAGTAGAGAGAATGATTTATTTCAGCTTTTATTTCTTTCATCACTTTCCCAGTGGGTCAGAAGTTTACATACACTTTGTTAGTATTTGGTAGCATTGCCATTAAGTTGTTTAACTTGGGTCAAATGTTTTGGATAGCCTTCCATAAGCTTCTCACAGTAAGTTGCTGGAATTTTGTTCCATTCCTCCAGACAAAACTGCTGTAACTGAGTCAGGTTTGTAGGCCTCCTTGCTCGCACATGCTTTTTCAGTTCTGCCCACAAATTTTTTTATCAGATTGAGGTCAGAAAATGATGTCAAGTCTGGTTCATCCTTGGGAGCAATTTCCAAACGCCTGAATGTACCACATTCATCTGTACAAACAATAGTACGCAAGTATAAACACCATGGGACCATGCAGCTGTCATACCGCTCAGGAAGGAGATGCTTTCTGTCTCCTACTTTGGCGCAATAAGTGCAAATCAATCTCAGAACAACAGCAAAGCACCTTGTGAAGATGCTGGAGGAAACAGGTAGACAAGTATCTATATCCACAGTAAAATGAGCCCTATATCGACATGACCTGAAAGGCTGCTCAGCAAGGAAGAAGCCACTGCTCCAAAACCGCCATAAAAAAGCCAGACTGCAGTTTGCAAGTGCACATGGGGACAAAGATCTTACTTTTTGGAGAAATGTCCTCTGGTCTGATGAAACAAAAATTGAACTGTTTGGCCATAATGACCTTCGTTATGTTTGGAGGAAAAAGGGTGAGGCTTGCAAGCTGAAGAACACCATCCCAACCATGAAGCATGGGGGTGGCAGCATCATGTTGTGGGGTGCTTTGCTGCAGGAGGGACTGGTGCACTTCACAAAATAGATGGCATCAAGAGGAAGGAAAATTATCTAGATATATTGAAGCAACATCTCAGGACATCAGCCAGGAAGTTGAAGCTCGGTCGCAAATGGGTCTTCCAAATGGACAATGACCCCAAGTATACCTCGAAGGTTGTAGCAAAATTGCTTAAGGACAACAAAATCAAAGTATTGGAGTGGCCATCACAAAGCCCTGACCTGTGAGCAGAACTGAAAAAGCGAGCAAGGAGGCCTACAATCCTGACTCAGTTACGCGAGTTCTGTCTGGAGGAATGGAACAAAGTTCCAGCAACTTATTGTGAGAAGCTTGTGGGAGGCTACCTCAAACAGTTGACCCAAGTTAAATAACTTAAAGGCAATTCTACCAGATACTAACAAAGTGTATGTAAACTTATGACACGCTGGGAAAGTGATGAAAGAAATAAAAGCTGAAATAAATCATTCTCTCTACTATTATTCTGACATTTCACATTCTTAAAATAAAGTAGTGATCCTAACTGACCTAAGACAGGGAATGTTTTCTAGAATTAAATATCAGGAATTGTGAAAAACTGAGTTTTAATATATTTGGCGACAAGACCTGCATCACGTAGTGAAGGCGGCCCAGCGAATTGTCAGGATGGAGCTCCCTGGACTGGGCACCATCTATTCCAGCAGACTCAAGAGGAAAGCAATCAGCATAATCAGAGACACCACACATCCCGGCCACTCCCTGTTTGACCCGCTGCCATCCAGCAAAAGGTTCAGGACACTAAAATCCAGAACAAATAGTCTGAGGAACAGCTTCTATCCCAGAGCTGTGGCCTCCATCACTCCACTCCCACAGAACAATGACTGAAACTGTGAGCACACACATGCAAACACAAGGACTCAAATACTTGCACTAACGGCACTTTGTGCATCACTGTGATCTTCTGGTGCTGCTGCAACTTATTTTCTGCTACTTATCTATTTAATACTGTTTTTCTATTACTGTCTTGTTTTTATTTACTGCTTTATTGAATTGCCTGAGAGGAAGCCAAACAGAGTTTCATTGTACCTATGTATAATGACAATAAAGATCATTCAATTCAATTCAATGTAAACTTCTGACTTCAACTGTATATCCTAAAATTCCTTTTCTTCATAAACATCCAGAAAAACAGAGGAGTGCCCCAAAGAATGTATGACAGTTAAACGTTAGAACCCCTAGGTCCCCCCAGCTCCCCCTTCCATGCATAAGCAGCAGCAAGGCAATGACCATTCCCCCCTGCCCCATCAGCAAAAAAGCACCAGCACCGTCCACCAAGCACTCAAGCCTGCAGCAAAGCATCAATAAAGACACAGGCTTTCAATACCCCAAAAACTACACGTTCACCCAGTAATTCGATATACCACAGGCTCTCTCTTTCCCTAATAAGGGAAAAAGAGGTGACCCCATTTCACAGCGAGAGGGGAGACATAACAAACAACTCACTGATTTACGATGTTAGAAGTCTGTTGTGTCACTTTTCCCAAGCTCTCTGGACACATGAGCCCCAGCAGCTAACCCGTTGCTCCCAATGTTCCGTATTTTCCCGTGACGCTTCAGTCAGGGGCACCAGTCTAGAATCAGCACGCCTCCAGAGCTGTGAAAATCTGGAGCCCTGATTTTGCCTTCCAGGCCCCGTCCTTGGTATACCAAAAAGCGGCCAGTCGTGAGACCCTGACAGCGGGTCCCATTCCCGCAAAGAACCAAAGTCAGAATGTAACTCCAGGTCAGAGTCTTCAAAAGAAGCTTGAAAAGGGGGAAAAATTATCAAAGATAGAAACAGAGCTGTTTCTGAAGATGCAAGCAAAAGAGTCGCTGTTCAGCGCCATCTTGACTTTGCGGTGCCTCCATATTAAATTATTTTTTAAAATTCAAGTTAGAAATTCAGTATTATTGATGGACAAGTCATTGTAGTACTAAGATTTGTTAAGGCTTAGTGAAACTATGTTATATTATGGTCTGAAATGTCACTGCTGAATTAATGCATATCTCTTTGTTTCTCAGATTACAACATACAAACTGCAAGTACTTTCACAGTATAATCAATACGTGCCAGAAAGATGCTGTCTTTCAATTAACTATTAGTCAACTTGAAAATCAAAAAAAAGCAATCCTGCACAAGATGATTAAATGTAAAATTCAGCTATATTGATGGGGCTGAATGCTATGCTTGCTACATAAAAAAAGCATAGTAATTGAATTGAGTGCTCAGAAATAGTTGAAGATTGGAGAATCAATCAATGCTATGATAGTTTTACCTATAATGACTAAACTGCTCTATCTACATATATTTGTCCTCCCTCGTTGCTACCACCAATTCCCCCCTCCCCCGCAATTCCCACATCACCAAGCATTTCCTGTTGCTTACAATCTATGGCTTTGTGGGATTTTTCAATTTTGTGCCACTTTGTAAAATAGAACATTCTGGCAGAGAATGACTAGGCCTCAGTTAGTGGATCCTGAAGTCCTGCTGACAGAGGCATGGGTCGAGTGTTCACCTTATTCTGTTCCTTTATTGTTGTAGTTGGTGTACTCATCTCACTTCCAATGCTAGTATAATTGTGTTGTCACTTCCCATTAATAAGTTAATGGTTAATAGGTTTTTGGTTAGGTTGAGCAGGACCACGATATTCTTGAAGTAACTTGCACAATGCATGGCAGTGGGGAAAAGTAGGTTGGTGGGAACAGTTCAGGGATGGGGCATGTGAAATTCAGTGAAGCTATCCTCACTGGTTCAAGAGCCTGATGGTCAAGGATAATAACTGTTCCTGAACCTGGTGGTGAGAGTCCTGAGGCTCCTGCACCTTCTTCCTGATGGCAGCAGTGAGAAGCGATCATGACCTGGGTGGTGGGGTTCCCTGATGATGGAAGCTGCTTTCCCACGACAACACTCATTTTACATGTGCTCAATAGTTGGGAGGACCATGATGGACTGGGCCCTATCCATTACTTTTTGTATGATTTTCCATTCAAGGGCATTAGTGTTTCCATACCAGGCTGTGATGCAACCAGTCAATATACTTTCCATCACACACCTATATCTATACCTATTGTCATTCAAATGTACCTTGCATAGAGCTAAAAGAAACAATTCACACAAAATGCTGGAGGAACTTTGCAGGTCAAGAAACAACATTTCTTTGGGACCAAAGTGCAAAGCACAGTATATATTTCATAAAACACCATTAACACTAATATAAACAGTTAATAAAATAAAAAGAAAAAAATGTGTTGACATGAATTTCATATATGACAGAGAGTTCAGTATACAACAATATAATGCTACTGGCATTGTCATAATGTGACTGTCTGCTAGCAGGGTGTTCAAAAGTCTCTCAGCCTGGGGGAAGAAGCTGAACAGTCCTTGCTCGTATGCTGTGGTACCTTCTGCCTGACTGCAGGAAGTCAATGAGATTGTGGGATGGATGAGAAGAGTCCTTAACAAGACTGGGAGCTCCGTGAACGCAGCCCTTCTGGTACACATCCTGAATGGTGAGGGAGGAGAGACCTAGATAATTCTCTCAGCAGTCCTCGTAATCCATTGCAGGATCTTGCGGTCAGGTGCCTTGAAATTCCTGTACTAGATGGTGATCAGGACATTCTCACCAATGCCATTTTTTCTGTACCTACATTATTGATTATGTACTTCGCTGTTTTATTTTATGTGAAGTAAAAGACTGTACCAAATTTCCTGATAAATATTGGAATTTTAAAATACTTTGGAAGAATTTGTGGTCACCAGAGAGTCAGTAACTCTTTCTAAGTGACCTAAACAGGCTCGTATCTTCAATGTTCTACTTACCTGCAGTTGAGAGCCTGTTTCACTAGCTCTGAAGAATCATTCCCTTTTGATTTAGGATGCCAGGTTTGACTTTGGCAATATTGAATTAACGTGCCATCAGGTTCACATATCTCTAATTTATATCTCTAGTTTAGGGCTCCACAAGTTTCAGGAAGATCTTTGATCTCTCATCAGCCACTCTATTCTTAGAGCAGACTGCAGGACAAGTTACAATTATGCCATAAACCTGATTCCTACTGCATGCGTTTGCTTGTAAATGCCAGTGCTTCTGAATGAGACATACCAATTATTCACTTCAATGGATTCAGGAATGGGATTGTTGAGCATCATCAGCTGAAAGGGGACATCTCAAACTTACTTTTGGAATGCCAAAAAGCCATTCCTTGGCCTCCTAGGAATGTAAAAGTTTGTTCCATATTCATCTTTGTGTGCAACCAAACAAGAGTGCTATAGTTTTCATTTGCCATCCTTCCTCTCTTCTTGGTCTCCTCCCTTCCCCCACAAGACTTGCATGAAAACCACTATCCTGAGGGACAAGTGACCGAATTTAATCCTGCAATCACATCCTGCCTCTGGGCTGTGACAGGATGTTTGCAGCTTGTCTGTAATATTGAACTGGATCTAATTTAGGCTTAGACTTCTGCTTCTGATCCATGCAAGCAAATCAATTATTTAATACTCGACAGAAACCCTCTGAATCCCATATTGAAAAAAAATAAAATTCTGTTTTGTGGCAGTGAATCCAAAGGGTAGATTGCTGGTCAATTGCCCATTCCATTATTCCCTGTTCTAAATTTCTTGCATCTTTGTACTTAAACCATATCTTTTTATTTGTTTTGAACACCTTTGAACAATAATATTTAAGTGGAGTCAGATAAGCATTTGCTGATACACATGTATTAAGGGTGGATTTGATTTTCTACAGTTGCAATAGTATTTGTGTATAAGGAACCTGAATAGAATTTTAATGAAAATAACACAATTTCTATACTTTAAACCAACCATTCAAAGTTTGTAAACTTGGAACTGTAGCTCAGATTGAAAGATTTCTGAAAAATAGCTTTGTATATTTGAGCTGAATCTTCCACAGTGAATGCTTGCCTTTGAAATCCTTGCATCAATAATTTGATCACTCCACCTTTTTTTCTGTATTTTTTCATTTATGTTCTTAATTTAAACCAATTGCAAATGTCTAGCTTTTGTACTGAACAAACACAAAATGATGAAAGTGTTTAGTGCCCAAAGCAGGTGATGTAGGCCCAGGAGGGTATTAAAAATAAAATGGGAGGTATTGAAGTGGGAGTACAATCTAGCAGCAGGATATGGTGGAACTTTATGATCTCTCTGAAGGACAGTACTTCTGCAGCCTGAGGCCATCATGTTTGTGGTGAATCCAGTTTGTCAGAAAAGGATTATTACTTATGGAATATGGTAGCTTTAAAGACTTGGAAGTTGTTTGAGTCACAGCAGCCATCTGACTTTTTGCCTCAGATTCTTTCATGAACATCACTGAAAAAAAGTCAGGAGCAAAAATGATGCTTCAAGAGCTTGGAATTGTGCAGACTTCAGCAGCGAGTGGAGATTTGCATTTGCCTTTGTGGCTTCATTCTCCATCAAATATCTGGCACTCTCATGACCATCAATGCAAATAGGTATTTATCAAGTACAAAAAATATGATTTCATCAACTTGCATTTGATCTGCTGGCACAGAAGAAGGATTCCCTGAAAAAATGATGCCCTGAGATTTGCAATGCTACATGGAAGTTCAAACTAGCCAATCTTTCTTGAGACAATGTTCTCATTGCATCCTAACATTCATGCTTTTTGCCATAAATCAGCACATCATGTTCTTGGCCTCTCTCTGCAACACAAGGGCATCTTTTTATCTCAAAGATATCAGCATCTACAGTTCCATTTTATTCTCTGCAGCAGTGGGGTCTGCAGCAGACAACGTTTTACCTACCTTTCTGATGACAAATTTCAATAACTAGCTCCTGAATTGCAATACCTTTTCTGACCTTTCTCCTCCATTCATTTTTCTTTGACTCCATCTCTGCCCCATTTCCTTCCTCTGCCATGTGTTAACCATCCCCTCAGTCTTAACTTTTCCAATCCCCGAACATTGAGAACCAACCATGATATCGTTATTAAACTTGCTGGCTTAATCATGCTTTTGCCATCATTCCATACTTACCCATATGTCTAACACCACCCCCCATCACCAAACTCTGAGTCTTTAACTTAATACTTCACTTTTGAACTTTCCCTTACACAAGCATTATTTAATTAACTTCTCCCACTCACAGTAAGGACTACACCATTAGTCTGCTTCTTGTGGAGTCTTACTCTCTTTAACTGTAATTATGTATTCTATTAGAGGAGATGGTATTAACTTTTACCAGCTTAGAGGCATGATATGGATTTGCTAAACTTCAGATTTTGTCACATTAACAAAATGTATAAAACTTCAGAAATGTCATTGATGATGAATCACAGTGCATAACAGAGTATGTGTTGTGCAAATTCTTATGGTAGATTTTATCTAAGTTTTGATGCTTCAATAAAACATAAGCTGAACACTTAGCAGACCAGTCAGCAGCTGTAGCAAAACAAACAGTGTATTTTTCAAGTCAAATACTCTTCATCAGAATTTACTGTTTTGCTTTATTTTCCTTCGTTCAGTATGTTATGTTATAGATTACTAAATAGAGTATATGTTAGTCATGGCCAATAGTGTTTTACTGCGGTGGTCACCTGTCTGGCAATACTGATGATATATGTTGATTGTACAATTTTTGTGTAATTAAGTAATAATTTAAGTATTTATAATTCTAGCAATAAATACAAGCTTTAGAAATATGTATCAAACAAATCTATGTTTAGTTATTACATATTCATCTGTTACTATATGCTGCTTTAAAAGCATATCAGATTTATTCAATGCACATCTGGTGAGTGTCCTTGAAAAGCAGTTAATAGATATAATATTAACAATGAGTAGTTAAAAAGGTTGACAAGTGTCAACTTTATGAAAAGCGGTAACATCAACTCTTTTATTATAAGCTGCTGTTCCCTCCCTGTGAGCTAAGCCAAGCTGCCTTAAGTATTTCCATTTATGGGCATTTCACCCAGATGGCCCAATCGTCAACCAAAAGTATGGGTAGTTGAATTGTTTCCCAGTCACAGCCAATGCTGAGATCCTTCTACACTAAAGTGAGGAGAATAGCAATATTTCCTTTTTCCTGTGAATAAATGTCCAAACAGTAATTATGTTTATCTCATGTCCTGGCCAAGAGAATCACAGGTGAAGACAACTAGCCTACTATATCACTTCATATGAAATCACAGCCTGAAATGTTCATACTAAATGTCGGATTAGTTTAATCAAAAGACTTCCCCTTTTTCCTGTTGTGTGGCTTTCCCCATGAGGTGTCTATGAGATACGTTGTGGCACCCTGCCTGCTGACCAACTGATCCTTCTTGTTTGTCATTTGATTAATAATATATCCAATGAGATCAAATTTTTCTGGATGTTATTCCACCGATGTTTATGGATGGGTAGTTAATAACTGAATGAGCTTTATTTCAATTTTCTATACAAAATTATTTAAAAGTTGTACTTGAAAGGAATGTATATTGAGAGGTTGACGATTGAACCACAACATTGTATAAGCTGATTCTCAAACTTTCACTGGAACTTTGGATCAGTGATCAGTGTGATATCAGTGATTAATCCTTTGATTATTAAAAGACATATTAACTGGTTCTGTTTTGTCATATTGAATCATGAGGTATAGTACCCATGGGAATTTGGCTGTGTGGATTTGGAATTGTCTTGCACACAGAAGGCAGAGGATGATGACAGTCAAAGGTCATCCTCCCTTTATCCTATACATCCATTTCCTTCTCTCCAAATGGAAAAATAAGCTTTTCCCTTCTTTTTCGTTCTGACAAATGTACTTTGATCTAAAATGTTACCTCTGTTCCTCTTTCCACAGATACTGCCACACTGCTGTTTCCAACATTTTTTGTTTTAGTTTGACAGCATCAGCAGTTTTTGTTTATGTTCAAGTTGAAGTTGAAGTTTAATTTTCATTCAGCTGTACAAGAATACAGTCAAGTGAAGCAGCGTTCCTCTGGGTCAAAGTGCAAAACACAGTTTCGACAGTAGAAGCACATAGCACAGATAGTTATGTCAACAGGAAAACATACAGTCTCAAAAACAATATATCCCAAGTCTCAGAGTGGCATGGTCTGTAGATTGATAGTACATGGGATGTTGTTCTGGTCCAGCTATCCATGACTATCACTTGCACAGATTGTTGGACTGTGCATGGCTTCAGCACAATGACTGTACACAAGAAGCCCAGATGACAGCACGATACGCAGCTTCATCGCTATCAAGCAACTTACTGATGGGTAGACCTGCTTTACTTGATATTCTTAGTATCTAGCATTATCTTGTGATCGTAAAAAAACATAAACATAAACATAATTTTTATTAGGGAAATGTTTCTTATTTGTTTTGCCAGCAAGAATAAAAGACAAGAAAACTGCTGTAATTGTGAATCTCACTAAAAATAAGGTTTAACGTCAGAATGGATAAAATTAAACTAAGTATACTTAAATAATCTTAAATTTACTGCAGAATTTCTTTTGCCAGCTGTGAAAAAATTCCATCAAGATAAAATGCAAACACTTGATTTGTTCATCACTAACACAATTTCAAACATCCTGCTGATTAATGTTCATTCAAAAGAGACAAAGCTTGAAGAAAGTTTGCATTAATTGTTTTATTCCAAGACTCTTACTTAATTTTCAGCAGTACTGTTTTAACTAGGCTAAAGCATCTACTGTTGTGTAATGAGCTGAAATGATTTGGTATCTAACAAACTGAGAATACGAAATAGAGCATCAGACAGGAGTGCTTTGCAATATGCCTAACTCTGGCTCTTGTGTATTTCCTTTTCTCCCCAGTGAATCTCTGTCCAGGAGCAGAGCAAAAGGTCATTTTCATCACAGTCCATGATCACCATGGGGAATATCTGCATCATTTGTATGTCAAGGTAAGTTCTCTTTTACACCTCTCAGTTTGATTGCTGATTAAGGGTACCTTCATTATAAATAGATTATGATGAACATATAAAAATAAATTATAAAGAAGAGCATTAATTCCTATTTCACATCATTTATATTATGGCATAACTGTATTTGAAGTTCTACTTGAAGCTACAACATACAGCTATCAAGCTTGATTTTTTCCCTTTTTTTATGAGAGATAGCGAGAGATAGAGATAGAGTGAGATGGAGAGAGAGAGATGGAGAGAAAGAAAGAGAGAGAAAATCATCTGTTTAAAGGCACATATGCCCAATGCCATTGGCACTCTTCCATTGTCTAGAGAAAGCTGCTTACTCACAGCTGGCTGTACCACAGATTTCTCAGAGCAGATTGTATGCTCCCACCTTGGAAAGATAGGTGGAATGGCAGTATTAACTGCAGGAGATATGCCCCTTGTTCAAGAGGATATGCTAAACACTCCTGATGTTAGCAGGTTTCCGGGGAGTTTGATTCAAAGCACGTTTATTGTCAAAGTATGTATACAGAATACAGCTCTGAGATTCTTCCTTCCACAAGCAGCCACAAAACAAAGAAACCCGTTCAAAAGAAAAATCAAACATCCAACGAGCAAAAAAAAAATCACAATTTCATGGGTACTCAGTAGGCTTTCAGAATTGCCATTGATTGCATCTGATGATGCTCAGGAGTAGGCAGATGGTACTTGAGACTGGGTGGGAGCCAATTTTGGAGAGCAGGCTGATGTCTCTGGAAGAATGAGACTGGGCCAGGTTACTGGGTTGGTTACTGATGGTTACTGGGGCAGGCAAGTCTCGGGCACCAGAATGGAGGCTGACAGAAATCCATGAAGCATTATTATATTGCACCTTAGCATATCTGTTGGTACAAATGTCTTTAACTGCAGGATCTGCACCTACAGCCATTCACCATACAACCATTCTCTCTCATACATTCATAGGACATAAAATTAACCAGCTGAAAAACTGACAGCAATACACATATCAAGAGGGTGTCATGATGATGCAGCAGTTAGTCAGTACCTTCCTCTGCAATTGGATCCTTGACTTCCTAACGGGAAGACCACTGAAAGGTCTGAAGGTAGATAAGTCACCTGGACCAGATGGTGTAAACCCAGGCTTTTGAAGGGTGGCTGAAGAAATTGTGATCTTTCAAGAATCACTAGATTCTGAAATGGATCCAGAGCCATGTGATAAAATAGGCTGTAGTCAGCACGGTTGCCTCAAGGGAAAATCTTGCCTGACAAATCTGTTGGAAACCTTTGATAAAATAAGCAGGATAGACAAAGGAGAATTGGTTGATGTTGTGTACATGGCTTTTCAGAAGGTGTTTGACAAGGTGCCACACATAAGGCTGCTTAACAAGCTACGAGACCATGGTATTACAGGAAAGATACTAACATGGATAAAGCAGTGGCTGATTGGCAGGAGACAAAGAGTGGGAATAAAGGGAGCCTTTTCTGGTTGGCTGCTGATGACATAGTGTTCCACAGGGGTCTATGTTGGTACTGATTCTTTTTATGTTATATGTCAGTGATTTGGATAGTGGAATTGATGGCTTTGTTCCAAAGTCTGCAAACAATACGAAGATTGGTGGAGGGGCAAGTAGTTTTCAAGAATTAGAGAGGCTATAGAAGGACCTAGACAGATTAGGAGAATGGGCAAAGAAATGGCAGATGGAATACAATGTTGGAAAGAGTATGATCATGCACTTTGGTAGCAGAAATAAAAGGGCAGACTATTTTCTGAATGGCGAGAAAATTAAAAAAAATTCTGAGGTGCAAAAGGACTTAGGCATTCTTGTGCATACTTCCCTGAAGGTTAATTCGCAGGTTGATTCAGTGGTGAGGAGGGCACATGGGCACGTGCGATGTGGGTGTTTATTTCAAGAGGACTAGAATATAAAAGCAAGGATGTAATGTTGAGGCTTCATAAAGCACTGGTGAGGCCTCACTGGGAGTATTGTGAGCAGTTTTGGGACACCTATCTTAGAAAGGATGTTCTGACACTGAAGAGGATTCAAAGGAGGCTCAGGAAAGTGACTCCAGGATTGGACGGCATGTCATAGGAAGAGAGTTTGATGGCTCTGGGCCTGTATTCGCTAGAATTCAGAAGAAGAGGGGGTGACCTAATTGAAACCTACTGAATGGTGAATGGCCTCGATAGAGTATATGTGCTAGAATGTTTTCTATGATAGGAGAGTCTAGGACCAGAAGACACAGCCTCAGAGTAGAGGGGCGTCCTTTTAGAATGAAGATGAAGAGGAATTTCTTTAGCTAGAAAGTGGTGACTCTGTGGAATTCTTTGCCACAGGCAGCAGTGGAGGCTAGGTACTTAGGTATATTTAAGGCAGAGATTGATAGATTCTTGATAGGTCAGGGCATGAAGGGATACAGGGAAAAAACAGGATTTTGGGGCTGAAAGGTAAAATGGATCAGTCATGATGCAATGGCAAAGCAGACTCAATGGGTAAAATGGCTTAGTTCTGCTCATCTATCTTATGGTCTTATCTTCTCTATGTTGATTCATCACCACCTTTGATTCAGCCAAAGATTGTAGTATTATCAACAAACTAAAGCATGGGATCGGGGTTGGGCTTAGCCTCACAATTATAAGTATAAAGCAAGTAGAGAAGAGAGCAAAGCACCTGCGCTGATGGTGATTGTAGAGGAGGTGCTTTTGACAGTCTGAACCAACTGGGGTCTGGAGGTGAGGAAATCAATGATCCAGTTGCACCAGGAGGTATTGAGTCCTGGGTCTTAGAGCTTATTGATTAGTTTTGAGGGAGCGATAGTATTGAATGGCAAGGTGTATACAATGAAGAATAATCTGATGTTTGCATCTTCACTGTTCAGATGTTCTAGCATTCAGTGAAGAATTGATTTGTTTCATCACCAACCTCTCAAAGCACTTCATCACAGTAGATGTTAGTGCTACTAGAGGACAGTCACTGAGACAGGTTACCATGTTCTTCTTAGGCACCGGTATGATTGAAATCTGCTTGAAGCAGATTGGTACCTCAGACTACCAAAACAAGAGGTTAATGATTTCAGTGAATATTCCGGCCAGTTGATCAGCATAGGTCATTAGTACTTGGCTAGGTATCCCCTCTGAGCTCGGCGCTTTCCATGGGTTCACACTCCTGCAGGATACTGTCATTTTGGCCTCAGAAATTGAAATAACAGGGTTATCGAAGGCTGTAGGACTTCATGAAGTTGCCTCCAATTTCCAAATGAAGAAGGTCCCCCTCAGATTCCTGTTAAATATCACCTGTAGTTCTAGTCTCACCAAGCCTGAGGGGGAGAAAGCCTGCATTTATTCACCCTATCTATATCCCTCATAATTCCGTATACCTCTGTAAGATCACCCCTCAATGTCTTGCATTCCAGGGAATAAATTCCTTGCCTATCTAAGCTATCTCTGTCCATCATGTCCTCGTGTCCTGGTAGCATCCACTTACAGTTTCCCTTGAACTCTGTTTATGCTTTCCTATAGCTAGGTGGCTGGAACTGCACAAAATACTTGAAATTCGGCTTTACCAATGTTTTAAACAACTTCAACATAACATCCCAACTCCTGTACTGGATGCCTGATTTATGAAGGCCAATGAATGAGATTCAGAATCAGGTCTAACATCACTGGCATATGTTGTGGAATTGTTGCTTTGCAGCAGCAGTACAGTGCAATGCATAATTTTAAAAAAGCTATAACTTACAATAGGAAATATATATATATATATATATATATATATATACACACACACACACACACATATATATAAAGATTAAATTAAATGAGTAGTGCAAAAAGAGGGCAAAATAAAGAAAAAATAGTGAGGTACTGTTCATTGTCCATTCAGAAGTATGATGGCAGAGGGGAAGAAACTATTCCTAAAATGTTGAGTGTGTGTCTTGAGGCTCCTGTACTCCTTTTTGATGATAGCATTAAGAAGAAGGCATGTTCTGAGTGATGGGGGTCCTTAAAGATGGATGCCATCTTTTTGAGAAATTGCCATTTGAAGATGTCCTCAATCCTGGACTAGTACCTGTGATATAGCTGGCTGAGTTTGAACCTTTCTGCAGCTTGTTTTGATCCTATGCAGTGGCCCCTCAGTATCTGACAATTAGAATGCTCTCCATGATGCCTCCGCCAAGATGGTGCCTGAAAGCAGCAACTCTTTGCATACAGTTTCAAAGGGAATCATCAAATATTCCCATTTAGGACTACTACAGTTGAAATCCACAGCCCCAACCATGTAAGGGTTCATGTGCCAAAAGCTCTCTTTACAACATTATCTATCTGTGCTGTCTCGTTCAACGAATTATGTATTTGTATTCTCAGGTCCCTTTGTTGTACTGCACACATTAATACCTTACCATTCACTGTATAAGCCTTCCTCTGGATTGTCCTCCCAAAGTGAAAAGCTTACATTTCTACACATTAAATGTCATCTGTCATTTCTTAGTCCATTTTCCAAGCTGGTCCAGATTCCTGTGCAAGCTTTCACAGCCTTCCTTCTTGTCTGGTATGTCCCCAAACTTGGTGTCATTGGCAAATTTGCTGACTCATTATACCACATTATCATATAAATTATTAATATAGATAATAAACAACAATGGATCTAGCAGCGATACCTGCTACACATCTCTAGTCACTGGTCTCGAGTCAGAGAGACAACCATCTAATACCACTCTTTGGCTTCTCCTGCTATGACAATGTTGAATCTATTTGACTACTTTATCCTGAATGTCAAGCAACACAACTTTCTGGAACAGCCTCCCATATGGGACTTAGACAAAGACATTGCTAAAATCCACGTAGGCAGCGTCCACCACCTTTCCTTCATCAACCTTTTTTGTAACTTCCTCGAAAAACCTTGAAAAAGATCTGGTGGATGTGACCCGCCATACTTAAAGCCATGTTGACTATCCCTAATCAGGGCCTGTCTATCCAAATATATCTGGTCTCTTGGAATACCTTCCCATAATTTATCCAAGATTAGGTTCACTGGCATATAATTTCTCATCTTATTCTTAGAACCTTTCTTAAACAACAGAACAAGATTGGGTATCCTCTGGTCCTCCTGCACCTCAGCTGTGATTAATGATATTTTAAACATCTTTGCCAGAAATCTCAGCAATTTCTACACTAGCCTCCTCCAAGGTCTGAGAGAACTCCTCGTCAGGCCCTCGGCATTTATCCACCATAATTCACCTCAAGACAGCAAGTACCTCCTCTTCTATAATCTGGATACAGTCCATGCCCTTGTTTTTACAGAGGTTTATAGTTTCTGTGTCTGTTTCCTGAGTAAATACAGATGCAAAAATTCCATTTAAGATCTCCCCCATCTCTTTTGGCTCCATTCATAGATGTCCACTCAGATTTTTAAGAGGACCAATTTTGTTCCTTGCCATTCTTCAGTTCTTAATATAGATAGAGAATCCCTTGGGATTCTCTTTTACCTTGTCTGCCACAGCTGCCTATTTTAGCCCTCTTGATTTCTCTCTTAATTGTTCTCTTGCATTTCTCATACTTCTCAAGTACCTTATTTGATCATAACTGCCAGTACCTGATATGTGCTTCCTTCTTTTTCTTTAGCAGGGCTTCAATAATCTTTGATACTAAAGGTTACTTAAACCTGTGAGCTTTGCCTTTTATTCAATAGTTTAGTAGTTTCAATAGTTCCATTTAATATAGAGATGTACCCAGCATACGACATGAAATTCTTGTCCTTTGCAGACATCCATGAAAACTGGAGTGCCTTAAATAATGTGACAGTAAAACTGTTAGGACCCCAGAACCCTCCCCACTCCTCCCTCCCATGTACAAGCAGCAGCAAAGCATCGACCCTTCTCCCTCCCCCACTTACATTGGCTAAAAGCATTGGCACCCTCCACCCTCTAAGCAAGCAATAGCAAAGCCCCCAAGAAAGACCATGATCTGCAGTTCAACCAAAACTAATCATTCACCTGACAATTTGACATACGACAGGCTTTCTCTCTCCCTAATAGAGGGGCAGAGAGGTGAACATACAGATTCAATACGCTGAATATTTTACTTTTGAAGGCCTTCCACTTACCAAGCATCTCTTTGAAACAAAACAACCTATCCCCATCTGTGCCCTCCAGATTCCTTCTGATGCTATTTAAACCTGATGACCAGACATATCTTTCTTCATAATTATCTTGGAACTTCTGGAATTAAGATCTCTAGATCCAAAGTGGTCCTCTACACTCACTTCAGTCACCTGCCCCATTCCATTCTTTATTAGGAGGTCCAGTATTGCACTGTCTCTGGTGAAGTCTAATGTAAGTAACTGCAACTTGCATCATATATATCACAAGATGCATGAGCACCAAGCATCATTCTTGTATTATGGATATCTTTAGGTAACCTTCATACTTTCCGTTAGTGGATAAAGCAGTAGAAGGACAATTTAGAATGCCATGTCATCCATCCATATGCAGCTACCCAGTTTATTCTGTGGGGTCAAGCATCAATGATCAATCAGCAATGCTAGTGGCAGGTTGCTGCTGTCTGACTCCCTAATGATATGATGATTTAATGTCATCCAAAGACTTATAATGATGACTAACAAAGAGGCAGTTTTCTCAGAAATAACTACATAGATACAGAGACACCATGATGAGCTTATACTCAAAAGGAGAGCCAGCTGCCAGTGATCTGAGGTGCCTTTGAAAATATGAAGCCATCTTGAATAGGGTTGAGGAGGAGAAAAAAGAATCAGCCATGAATGTATGGTGGAGCAGATTTGATGGGTTGAATGGCATAATTCTGTTCCTATGTCTTATGGTCTTAGGGGTGCCAAACACATGAAGGGCATTCTGTGCTTCACGCCTTGCTGTTTGAACTGCTGTATGTCCATTGTTCAACAGTCAATATTTAAGAAGCTCAGATAAGTAGGAGCAGATAACTAGTTGAAAGAAGGTTCCAGTGTTTCTTTCACAAAAGTCTAATGGAAACAGTAACATCTCAGTGTGGTTGTCAAATTTGTTTGATCTGTAAATGTTCTGGTTGATGTGCCAAATGGGCTCCAATTTTAAAGGACCAGCTGCAATTTCAAATGTCACCATTAGAGAGTATTTCATAAGCAAGTGCAGAAGTAATCTATTGGTTTAGGAGGAAATTATTAAGTGGTCTTATGTCTTACTAAGCAGTTCTGCTATTTTTATTGTTATGATATCATATATCTATTGGTCAACTAGATCTCAGCCATGTGGTGAGACTTGTCTGTAAATGGTTTTCAGAAGGACTTCCTGCATGAGCCATCAGTGGGATTAAATCCAGATGCAGTTGGGATATTTTTGTAAGTCTTCAAAAGGACGACAGCTGAACTTATTGAATTAAATTTCCATCTCCAAGTTAGTTTTCATTGTAACAATTTGATAACTAATTTAGGAATTTCAGCTTGCTGTTTATGATGCAAATAGTTTGAATCCAATTTAATTCATTAAATAAACATGGACAATGTTTATTTGTTGCAACCTGTTTACGCTGTAAAAATTGCAGACTACCCCTGTAATAATGTAATGTTTTAAGTGACCCTGTGGGTGTTTAAGAATGAATGTGCAGCGAGGACTAGATATCATGAATCTTTTCAGGATCAAATATCTCATCACAGCGCAGTCTTCCCTTGCTGGATGTTGATAGACAGTGGTTGAGATTATCTGATGGTCAAATTTGGCAGCAGATAGCAGGCCTGTAAAAGACGGGCAATCTTGCTGCTAAATACTGGAGAGCATTGGCAGAGCGGTGTAGACACTGAGATCTAATTTTTAGTGAAGCAGCTGCACCTGGCTAAGCAAGAATGATGAATAATGTGAGCTAACAGCTTTTGCAGAACTGTGTCGTGCAATGGTCCTTAGTTGCTTCAGCACCAAGTACAAATTGAGACAGTGTAATTCCTTTCAATTACGGAATATGTTTAAATGTAAGTAAGTAATGTCATTGATGTTGGCTACAAGAGTGTAATCTATGACTGGCTACACAAATGCCCTTGGTCTTTCTGTCTGCTCCTATGGGGACAATGAAGTTGATCAAGTTTTGTCTTGAAGAACTTCAGTGATCTCCCTGATGTAGCAGCGAGCAGCTATGTTGTAATGAGTGCAGGCATGGAAGTTGTTATTGAGGATGACCTTGAATTTAATCGTGTGCAAACTGCAGACATGTGGATAAAACTGTATTCGAGAATTTATTAAGTTGAAGGTATGAATGAGAACTACTTTCCAGCAGCATAGGCTGCAAGGACATTGCTTTGCAAGGATGGTAACACACCTTGTGAAGACTGACTAGATGAAGTGTTGAGAGCTGAGCATTTAAATGCATCATTGTCCACGTATGTTTCTGGGTAATGTTTCTGACATGTCATCTTTGAAGTGGAGGGTTGGAAATAAGGTGAATAGGGCAATTTTATTTGTACCAAAGAGTTTGATCATGTTGGGAAAGATGAGCTTTCAGTAAGAACAGTGTGCAGCTTAAGCTGAGTTTGTAGAGCGGTATGCAGCAGTCTGGATAGTGGTATCACTGACCGTTTAAATATCATTTCTAGAGCCTTCAGAATTGGTAAAGATTGCACTGCTTTTGACAGCATTAGGTCAAACTTAGTGCCATAAAATGGTACTGGAGAATACAAATACAAATGTTTTAAAATGTGTGTGTTATTTAGTAACTGGTAGTAAGACACTCATAGTGTCATGATGAAGGGTCTCAGCCCAAATATTCACTCTTTATTTCCTCCTTAGATGCTGCCTGACTTGCTGAGTTCCTCCCCTATTTTATGTATGTTGCTCAGGATTTCTATTATCTGCAGAATCTCTTGAGTTTATGTGTCCGAGTGATTTTCAGTACTGCGCTGTTGATGCATTATGCACCTAATGAATATGTAATTTGGGAATGTGCGTGCATATACTGTAATGCATCTGATTTAGACCATAAGACAAAGATGCAGATTTAGGCCATTTGACCTATTAAGCCTGCTCCATCATTCCATCATGGCTTATTTATTATCCCTCTCAACCCCTCTTTTGCCTTCTCCCCATAAACTTTAATACCTCAACTAATCAAGAACCTATCAACTTCTGCTTGAAATATACCCAATGACTTGGCCTCCACAGCCATCTATGGGAACGAATTCCACAGATTTACTACCCTCTGGCTAAAGTAATTCTTTCTCATCTCTATTCGAAATGGATGTCCCTCTATTCTGACATTGTGCCCTCTGATCCGAGACTCCCCCTCTATAGGAAACACACTTTCTGCATCCACTTTATTAGAGCCTTTCAATATTCAATGTGTTTCAATGAGATTCTTCCTCATTCTTATAAACTCCATGAAGTATAGGACCAGAGCTCCCTTCATTCCCAAAATCATTCTCGTAAACCTCCTCTGGACCTCCACATCTTTTCTGAGAGAAGGGGCCAAAACTGCTCATAATATTCAAAGTGTGGTCTGACCAATGCATTATAAAGCCTCAGCATTACATCTTTGTTCTTATATTCTAGTCCTCTTGAAATGAATGCTGCTGAAGGCTCTCGGCCCGAAACCTTAACTACACTCTTTTCCATAGATGCTGCCTGGCCTGCTGAATTCCTCCAGCTTTTTATGGGTATTGTTTGGATTTCCAGCAACTGCAGATTTTCTCTTGTTTGTGATTGAATGACCTTTTTAATTGCTTTCTGTTGGTTTTTAAAAGCTTCCCAATCCTCTAACTTCTCACTAATTTTTGATCTAATATATATTTGGCTTTTATGTTGGCTTTGACTTCTCTTGTTAGCCACGGTTGTGTCATCTTTCCTTCTTCTTCTTTGAGATGTATATATCCTGTACCTTCTGAATTGCTTCCAAAAATTCCAGTCATTGCTGCTCTGCCGTCATCCCTGCCAGTGTTCTTTTCCAATCAATTCTGGTCAACTCCTTTCTCATGCCTGTGTAATTCCCTTTAATCCTCTGTAATATTGATATATCAGACATCAGCTTCTCCTTCTCAAATTTCAAGGTGAATTCTGTCATATTATGATCACTTGCCACTTAGGGTTTTTTTACCTTAAGCTCTCTAATCAATTCCGTTTCAGTACACAACACCCAGTCCAGAATAGCTCATCCCTTACTGGGCTCAAGCGCGAGTTGCTTTAAAAAACCAACTTGCAAGCACTCTAGAAACTCCCCCTCCTCGAATCCAGTACCAACCTGATTTTACCAATCTACCAGCATATTGAAATCCCCCATGACTGTTGTAACATTGCCCTTTAGGCATGCATTTTCTATATCACATTGTAATTTGTAGACTTCGTCCTTACTACTGCTTGGAAATCTGTATACAGGTGTCCCCCGCTTTTTGAATGTTCGCTTTACGAAACCTCGCAGTTACGAAAGACCTACATTAGTTACCTACTTTCGCTAACAGAAGGTGTTTTCACCGTTACGAGAAAAGGCAGCGTGCGAAAAAAGCAGCGCGTGATAAAAGGCAGTGCGTCGCGTGCCCTGAGCAGCCAAGCTCCTCCCCCGGAACTGCATTCTCGCCGGCATTGCATAAACACGTGCCTGTGAGCATCTGTGCTTTATGTCGATTTATTTTGAGCATCCGTTAGCAAGATGAGTTCTAAGGTATCGGAAAAGCCTAAAAGATCTCGTAAGGGTGTTACACTTAGCATAAAACTAGACATAATTAAGCGTTTTGATCGTGGTGAACGAAGTAAGGACAAAGTGAGTTTGGCTTGTGGAAGCTGACGAAGATGATGTTGAAGAGGTTTTGGCTTCCCATGACCAAGAATTGATAGATGAAGAGCTGATGCAGTTGGAAGAGGAAAGGATAACAATCGAAACCGAATGCAGTAGCGAACGGACCGAAAGTGAAGTCGTCCAGGAACTGAACATGAAGCAACCGCGTGAGATGATAGAAAAATGCGCGAGGATAAGCAGTCAAGCATACTGTTGTTTTTCAATCCTTCCACATCAGCCACAGCAGACGACGAACCTCGACCTTCAACATCGAGGCAGGCAGACATAGAAGAAGATGACCTCCCTGCCCTGATGGAAACAGATGACGATGGGATGACACCCCAGTGTCCCACTAATAGAGTAGCTCCTTAGCAGCTAGCCAACTAGTTTAAATAACGTTAGCTATGCTAATGAACGAATGCAGACATCCCACCTCTCCCAGAAGTACCGGGAGTCTCCCGCAAATTGATGGTGCTACCTCCCTGAAATGAGTTTTTGCAGGGTGGGATATCTGCACCACCCTAACCCCCGGGCTGCGGACCGATACATTGCCATGGAGAATGCAGCGGTAGCCGGGGCGCACCCAACACATCTTTAAGAAAAAAGACGCAACAAACAAGCTAATTAATTAGGTGCCGCCGGCACATAAATGTCGGCCCAGATCAGAGGCGATTGCCAATTGTGTCACCTCTGATCTAGGCCAACATTTACGTGCCGGGCGGCACCTAATTAATTAGCTTGTTTATTTCGGCTGTTTTCTTAAAGATGTGCTGTGTGCCTCCCGGCTACCGCTGCATTCTTCGCGGATCGGTATCAGTCGGCGGCCTGGTGGTTGGGGACCACTGCACCACCCCAACCTCCGACGACTCAGCTTAACACACCATCATTAGTGTGCTCGGCACTGTCTTCCCAATTCCAGTAAGTGATACTACACTGTACATACATTATTTCTACTTTATATAGGCTGTGTATTTTTATGTGTTATTTGGTATGATTTGGCAGCTTCATAGCTTAAAGGTTACCGGAGAGAGCGTTTCTGCCGAGAGAGCTTCTGTGAGATTTTCGCTACCAAGAACAGTGCGGCAATGATTACTTTATATAGACTGTGTATTTATCATATTATTCCTGCTTTTACTATATGTTACTGTTATTTTAGGTTTTATGTGTTATTTGGTATGATTTGGTAGGTTATCTTTTGGGTCTGCGAATGCTCACAAATTTTTCCCATATAAGTAAATGGTAATTGCTTTTTCTCTTTACAACATTCTGGCTTATGAACCATTTCATAGGAACACTCTACCTTCGGATGGCGGGGGAAATCTGTACAACTCCCATCAAGGTCTTTCTATTGTTATAGTTCCTTAACTCTATCCACAATGATTCAACACCTTCTGACCCTTTGCCACCTCTTTCTAGTGATTTGATATGTAATATTGTGGCATAAAAGATGATCAACGTTTGTACTGCAGTATTACTCAGTACCCTGATGAATGCAGCATGCCAAGCGCTTCCTTCACCATGTTTTTAACCTGTGATGCTACTTTGAGTGAATGATGCACTTGCACTCTTAGGACCATCTATTCCATAATACTTATTAGGGCCCTACCATTCACTGTGTATGTCCTAACTTGACTTGATCTCTCAAAATGCAATGCCTCACATTTATCTGAATTGAAAGCCATTTACCAATCTTTAGCCCATAGCTAGCTATCCCTATCTTCCAATTACTTTCTGGATGGCTTCTGATTTCATGTTCTTTGGCAATGCTCTCAGATCTGCCAGGTGTCCGTGACTGCAGCCGTTCCTCCTGGAAGGCAGTAGTCAGAAGCCTACACTTTCCGAGCAATAACTCATTGTGGACATCCAGAATGCACTTTTGTTTCCCCTCCTTTGGAGAGAAAGAAGCCCTTGCACAGCCTTTGACATTGTAGTTGAATATTGAAGACCATGTTGTGGGTGCGCACAATGAGGTCTGCTACATAATATGTCTTACAGTATATAGCTGGTAGCAGCTTATTGATTTGGGTCAAAGGAAAATAGGATTTATGTGGAGATCTTTATAAGTTTTACTTCATTTCATACTGAAAAAAATCACTTGATTAAGCTTGAATTTCCTTATCAGACTGGGAAAGTGTGCATTGCAATGAGTAGCCATGCTCAGTATAAGTGGCTCAAAACACACAAAATGCTGGAGAACTCAGCAGATCAGGCAACAACTACGGAGAGAAATAAACAGTCAACTTTCAGGCTGAGTCCTGATGGATGTGTTGATCAAGGTTTTCAGCTTCTGCAGAATCTCTTGTGTCTCAGTATATGTGGTTATTGTACTTTCAGCATAAAGAAGAATCAAATTGCTTGGAAACATAAGTATCAAAGCATTTGTATTCATCATGAGAAAAGATAAGATGGTCACATCTTCGAATGTAGCTCTGTAGTTTGTGATGCCACGATTCATGCCATGGAGGGGAGGCGGGCACAATTATTTCCCAAAATGCTAAGGTGCATATTTTCTACATTGACAGATAGATATCAAACCTTCAAAACCATTGGTCCATGCATCTTCTAACAGCTTCTCTTCCACTGCTGAATGACTTTCTAATCCTTCTGTTTAGAGAATTTTCTGGCACTGTGATGTAAGAGACAGTCATATCTCTACTCCTAGCAGATTGATTAATAGATCCCCCTAAAATCCAAAATTTTTGAGCACAAGGATCTGATATCTTGGAGGACGATATTTTCTGTGTCTTGCACTGAGATGCAAGAGGGTAAAAAAGTCTACAAAGATAGGCCAGTCTTAGAATAAGCTGCTTTAATTAACCAATTCTCTGAAGACATAGATGATATGCAGTTTCATATTGACAGTATTAACATTTCACCATAAATACTCAGCAAAAGTATCACTTCTAGCAGAGAACTTAGAGACAAGTTTTAGTAGATCACTATTAGCTGTAGAGTTGGCGTTGACCATACATCTTTGAGTGATTTCATTCCAAGGTTCTTTAATTATCACAGCTGAATAAAATCTGCAAGGATGTTTAATGGAAGGAGTTGTTTATAGGACATTTAACCTTGAGATTTGAATAACCCAGCTGATGTTAATCTATCTAGGTTTGTTTTTGCACAGTCATCACAGTGGATCCATAAATGATTGACTTAATTATTTTAAGACATCTTTTCTTACTCTCCTTTTTGTATTTTATGTAACTGTGATATCTTGGAAGGAGTTATGTAATCTTCCTGAACACTGTGCACTGACCATGAGTAGGATTGTCTGATTAAAAGCTGAACTGTGTGTGTGAGAGAAAAAAGCCATTGAGAGTCATAAGGAGTTTCATGTTCTGAGGGTAACCCAGATTGGACATGTACTGTCGTGAGGGACAGAATTTTAGGGAAGTCCACTTTGCTGTTATACCTACATACTGTATCTGGTCTGCTCATCTTCAGCACATATTGAAAAATAAAGGAAGTCAATTCAGACTAGCTTCAAGTACCAAGGACAATCCTGAGGCCAGTACATTAAGTGGGACAGTGAAATTCTCTTTGAATGGCATAATCAAGTTGAGGGTACAAGCCTGCTGTTTAGGCTGCAGAAGGTTCCTGATCTCTGCTATGAATTATCTTGGTAAACCTCTGTTTCTGTAAATTGCTCCTCAGAGTTTGAGAAGGTTTCAGGATTCTTACAGATCTTGGAGAGAAGATATATATGTAGCAGACCCTTCTATTCCTTGTTTCTTTGTTCCCATGCCTAGCTGTAAAAACTTCAATACCTAATTCAAATTCTAATTCTTCTATCAAAACTTATGGAAGACTAGATATGCACTGCTCAAGGTGTTTTAAGTGCTGAGATGGTTTAGTAGAGGTCTTGCTTAGAATTAGTTTTGGAATGAATTAGTAAAGTCTTTAGTGTTTTGCAGCAGAGTATAGAAGTTGCAACGAGAGTAAATAGCCAATTGAATCACACAGGTGTAGAAATGCATTGATGAAAGGAGACAATACACAAGAATTATCTCATTTCGTATAGACCTGGGCTTGCTTTATACCTGCAAACAGAACACATGGAACAGACACATGGAAAAACACACACACCACATTTCCCGAATGACATGAAATAACATGAAAGTAGTTGTTATCAGCTTTCACTGCAGAATAAAAACACTGATTTTCATTTGCATAGGAAGTGGGGTCTCTGATTATGTTGACTGCTTTACCAAGGCAGCAAAAAATGTGGACAGGAGCGGCAGCTGGTTTCTGTGATGTGCTGAGCTGTGTCTAAAAATCTCTACAGTTTCTTGTGGTCACAGGCAGAGCAGTTTTCATACCAGACTGTGATGCATCCAGATTGGATACTTCCTATGGTGCGTCGATAAAGATTGGTAAGATTCAAAGGGGACATGTCAAATTTCTTTAGCCTCCCGAAGAAGTAAAGGCGTTGGTGAGCTTTCTTGTCTTTGGTGTCAATTGGTTGGACCAGGATAGGCTGTTATTGTCATTCACTCCGAGAAACTTGGAGCTCTCATCTCTCTCTACCTTAGCATTGTTGACGTATATAGGAGGTATGTGACTCTCCACAGCAAAAAAGCTAGCAGATTATTTCTGGTGAGGAGTGGACTATTTTTATCAGAAAGTAAATTTTTTTTTTGTCTGGAAACTGTCTTCTCTGATTGAAATAATTTTTTCCTATTGAATATAGAATAAGTCATGTGGCTTTTTAGTCCAAACTGAATTAGTTACAGTTGAACAAAACATTTCACTATATGTTTTGATGTACCTGTGACAAATAAAGCTAATCTTTGCAATATCTTTTAAGAACATAAAAGCATAAGAAATAGGAGCAGGAGTAGGCCATCTGGCCCATCGAGCCTGCCCCGCCATTCAATAAAATCATGGCTGATCTGTCCGTAAGCTCAGCTCCATCTACCTGCCTTTTCCCCATAACCCTTAATTCCCCTACTATGTAAAAATCTATCTAACTGTATCTTAAATATGTTTAGTGAAGAAGCCTCAACTGCTTTCCTGGGCAGAGACTTCCACAGATTCACCACTCTCTGGGAAAAACATTTTCTCCTCATCTCCATCCTAAATCTTCTCCCCTGAATCTTGAGGCAATGTCTCCTAGTTCTGGTCTCAGATCTTTAGCATATGCATTGCTCCCTTCCCGAATCAATGACCAGCTCTTTTGTGTTGCTGACGTTGAGAGAAATGTTGTTGTCATGACACCATGTCATAGGCTCTATTTCCTTCCTGTACCCTAATCAATTATTCTCCCATGCCTCATTGCTGCATCGGGTGGCAACCTTGCCATTTCGTTAGTGTTTGTCCATTACGAGGCCGAATTGCTAGCTCAATGCTCAACCTGGCATAGAATAAAAGTGTGCAAGGAGCCAACCAGATTTGAACCGGGGACCACTCACCCCTCAGTCTGGTGCAGATGCCACAACACCCTTGGCTGGCTTATCCTGCACTCTGACTCATCATTATTTGAGATACGGCCCACTACAGTGGTAGCAACTGCAAACTTGTAGATGGAGTTCGAGTAGAATCTCATCATGCACTTAAGGTCAAAGTAAATTTATTATCAAAGTACATATATGTCTCCCTTGAGATCCATTGGTAAGTGCATTGGGAGTGGAGATGGTGGCTGAAGATGCAGCTGTGTGGTACACCAGTGTTGAGAATAATCACAGTGGAGGTATTGCTGCTCATCCTTACTGATTGTCGTCTCTTTTCAGGAAGTCAAGAATCCAGTTGCAAAGGGGGCATTGAGTTCCAGGTTGATTGTGCAAATGTAGGTTCTGAATAAAGTGCTGATATTTTTTTGCATAGGTAACTCTCAGAAGAGTTTTATTAATGATCCGTTTTAAGACATTCAGTTAACATATGCTAACATAGCATGTTGATTTACACAAAATGTATGTTTTTCCAAAACACAATATTTGAATAAAAAATTATGGTGCTATTGAATACTCCGGAATATTTATATTTTTTCTTGCTTTGGTCTTCCTGCACAGTTGAGGGGTGGGGTTGTAACTTACTGAATGTTTAAAAAGAATTAAGCATTTAGAAATGAAGAAAATGCAAAGGATTCAGAGAAGTATTATGCATAAGAGATCAAACTGTTGATTATTTGGCAAACTTTCATCAACTACACCAAAGAATTTGAATGTTTTTGTCAAAGAAGTTTCCGTAAGGGGTTTCTTCTTTTATGTTACTGTGAAGGCTAACAAAATGGCTTCTTTGTTATGTTATAATTAAAATGGCTTTTCTGTAATAATAACTGCGATGTAAGGAGTTCTCTCTCTCTCTCTCTCTCTGCTTGTTTGGGTTATATTACTGATAAGAGCATTGTATTCATTTGTTAACCAATTGGGATAGATGGTATTCTTTCTTGTGTGTCTGTAAGCTATTGTTCGCAGGCTTTGGGGCAGAAGGCGCGATGGGGACAAAGAGAGGAGATGTAATGCTGTGACCCTGGGCGGCGGGACCGACCCTGAGTGGGAGTTCAAGGCCCAGGGTCTTCGGCGAGGAGAGGAGACGAAGACAGACTAGTGTGGAGCGTCTGGCCGACCACCATGGTTGGTCCCAGGCAGTGGGTCGAGGGGTCAAGGGGATCGAATGGTGGAAAGAAGACTCCGTTAATTGAGCTCCAACTGTTGTGCATGAAGTGGTTGAACTTTGATAAGTTTGGTGCCTTTTATTTTCCTTTTATATTTTATCTCTATTAATTACATAGTTCCAGTAAGATCTATAAAGTGTAATCATTTAATCGCATATGGTATATTGTTTATTATTTGGCATGGTGGGGTACATCACACAGCAGGCACACAAACTTGATTACCCAGTTTGTCAGGGCCGAAGGCTGCTCCCCCTAGATGAAAGCGAGTTGAGCGAGCCTGAGGCTTACCAGGGGGCTACATTTCGGGGCTTTGTCCGAGATTTGATTCAGTGGGGTGCTGTGTGATTGCCCTGTTTAAATCAGTGCTGCTGTGTCTCTGTAGGATTGCTGGTTATTACTGCATGCGTGTTGGGTGGGGTGGCTGTTGGTGCCTCGGAGGTCTTTGTTCGAGTTCAGACTAGCGCTGACGTGCTGGTGGTGGGACTGCCAGTGTCTATTGGTGCCCCAGGTGAGGCGGGACCATGGGCTGTCCATACTGTTGGGAGAAAGAGGAAAGAGTGGTCTGATTCAGATGTAGTGTCTGTGAATAAATATTACAGCCATGGCAGGCTCCGCCTAGCTTTTGGGATATTGTCCACCCCTAAAAGGGCGGAGGAGTATGAGACGTGGGTGGAGGTGATTTCTCAGTTGTTAGATGAGTGGCAGTGCTCAGTTGAGGGAGAGTGACAGGGATTGGTTGAAAGTTTGAGTAGGCGGGCTGTTGACATTGTCAGAACTGTCAGGGTCAATTACCCGATAGTGACAGCTGCCAGTTATCTGAAAGCGACTGGTTCGACTGGAAGTAAAATGCAGCACCTGGGGGACTTTCCATACCTGTATCAGGAGATTGGGGGAAAAGCTTTCAGTGTATCTTCTTTGGCTAGGAGGACAGCTAAATTGCTTGCAGTGCCAGGGGGATCATTTAAGGGGATCAGCCCCTCCCTCAGTTGTTCAGCTGATCAGAGAGGTGTCGGGAAACTTAGTGGAGGCCCATTGGGGGAACAGCTTGGGGTCTCTGGGGGAGCACGTTCCCAGCAAGGTACCAAGGAACTGCTGAAAGGAATAGACCCTATTCCTGAAGGCTTAGAGGGACCACGCCCCCATGTGTCATTATGGATAGATGGAAGCTATGCTAAAGCCATCCTCGACATTGGGGCGCAGGTCAAGTTGTTGTACAGTTCGTTTTACAACCGGTTTCTGAAGCATTTACCCTTGACAACATTAAGGGCACTGGAGATTTGGGGTACCAGTGCCGGTGATTATCCAGAAGACGATTATTGGTCAGTGACACTGGAGTTCATGGGGGCATTGTCTGTGCACCTAATGTTTCGAGCTGCTTGTGAGGACGTGTGTAGCAGCCTTGGGCCGGTACTGAATTTAAACGAGAGCTGATTGTGGTGCAGCCTAGGGGATGTATCTGAGGCTGAGACCCTCTTAGTAGACACTCCGAAATACCACAAGGGAGGGGAGTTGACCACTGAAGACACCTCGGTGAGAAAGAGGTTGCGGCGACTGGACCCCGTAGCCGTGGAAGACGTAGGCGGTGTGGGTGTGAGATTGTAGGACTCTGAACAGGCGCACTGTCATTGACCAGAATACGGCCCTGAGGGCTAAAGATGCGATGGTCTGTTTGTATGGTGTGACGTGGTTTAATGTGCTGGATCTGAGGAGTGGATGTTGCCAGATCCCGATGAGTGAGGCCGACAAGGAGAAGACAGCCATTATAGGTCTCCTAGGATTCTTCTGATCCGAAAAGATGCCACAGGGCATATCTCGAGTCCCTGCAACCTTCTCGCGGGGCGAGGGGAAGACCATGGGGGATGTGGAGATGTTTGGAGTTTTGGCGTATGTGGATGATCGCCTAGGGTTTGGATTCGCCGGAGCCCTGGACAACCACTGAAGAATTGGAGTTCATGCTCATCAAAGTGGAGACGGGGAAACGTAATTCCGATCTGAAACTGCGGTCATTTACTGATGAATTAATCCAGAGAGACGAAACAATGACCAACCTTCGAAAGGATCAGCAGAAACTCAAGAAATCGATCCAGAATAGATTGGAAGAAGCTGGTGGTGTAATTGTGCCCCAGATGGAGATGGCCATGAAGCTTGAGTCAGAACTGCTGAGACTGGAGCGAGAGTTGGAGGAGTCAGAGAAGAAGCTGACGTCTCGATTGCAGGAGGCTGAAGAGGCTGCAGAGGCAGCTCAGGCTAAGTGCTTCAGTTTGGAGAAAATCAAACAGCAGCTACTGATTGAGGAAATGAGGAAGAATACGAATTCAAAGGATGATGTGAGGGATGTGTGGTACATGCTGCCTTTCGATAACTTCCCCTTGATTGAGGAAGAGACCTTTGGCCCTTCTCCCACTGAGTCAGGTGTAGTGGGGAGGGCTAGCTGTGGGAAGCCTGGGTTACAGCAGGACCCGGAAGGAAAAGAAGCAGGGCCCTAGACACGGGACAGAGGGCTCCGAGTTGCAGTGGGGGCATGAGTGAGAGATTGAGAGAGGAGTTGGCAAGCAGACCCGAGGTATCCCCAGTAGTGTACGAGCCTGAAGGGTTCAGGTGAGGGCTACAGAGGTCTTGGAAGATTACGAAACTCCCAGATAGGTTGGCCTATGTAGCACCTGTGGAACAGGGCATAAGGTCTACTGTTTGGGGAGCAATGTGACTGTTTGTACCTGGATTGGGTTTTTGTGTCTGCAGAAATGGTTGGCAAGTTATTTAAAAGTCATGAGGACATGACTTTATTTGGTGGGGGGAGAATGTAAGGGGCTTCTTCTTTTATGTTACTGCGAAGGCTAACAAAATGACTTCTTTGTTATGTTATAATTAAAATGGCTTTTCTGTAATAATAACTGCGATGTAAGGAGTTTTCTCTCTCTGCTTGTTTGGGTTATATTACTGATAAGAGCATTGTATTCATTTGTTAGCCAATTGGGATAGATGTTATTCTTTCTTGTGTGTCGGTAAGCTATTGTTTGTGGGCTTTGGGGCAGAAGGCGCGATGGGGACAAAGAGAGGAGACGCGATGCTGTGACCCTGGGCGGCAGGACCGTCCCTGAGCGGGAGTCCGAGGCCCAGGATCTTCGGCCAGGAGAGGAGACAAAGACAAACTCATGTGGCGTGTCTGGTTGACCACCGGGGTCGAGGGGATCGAATGGTGGAAAGAAGACTCCGTTAATTGAACTCCAACCGTTTTGCATGAAGTGGTTGAACTTGGTGCCTTTTATTTTCCTTTTATATTTTATCTATTAATTACATAGTTCCAGTAAGATCTGTAAAGTGTAATCATTTAATCGTATATGGTGTATTGTCTGTTATTTGGCATGGTGGGGTACATCACACAGCATCCACACAAACTTGATTACCCAGTTTGTCGGGGACGAAGGCTGCTCCCCCTAGACAAAAGCGACTGAACGAGCCTGAGGCTTACCAGGGGGCTACATTTCTTTTTCAGACAGTGAGAATGTTGAAAACACTCAATGTTTCTCCTTCGTTAGAAGGAAAAGCAGAATAAACAGTTCAGGTCGATGCCCTTTCATCAGAATGAGGAAAAAAATCCAAAAGTTCAAGTTGAAGACTTGAGAGGAGAGAAGGAGAGAGGTGGGGTGAATAAAGAGGATGTCTGTGATAGGCTGGAGACCAAGAGAGACTGAATGACACATGGGGTGATAACAGTGGAGCCAACTGAGAGAGGATGCTGAAGGCTTGTTAATCTCAGCTGATTTATGTGGAGGAGATGTAAGTAGATGAGTACAAAGGAAAGAAAGAGAGAGAGAGCGACAAAGATTCTGGAACTGTCAGTTACCAAACACTTTTTTGAACAATACGGGATAAAAAAAATAAATGCAATACCTACAAATTCTCTCCTAATAGGGCTAATAATGAGGAGTGACAGGTAAATGTGCAGATGAAAGGTTGTGACAGCATCTTTTCAGTGCTATAATTTCCCTTCAGAACTAATTAAGCACTCAGACACCACAGCTTCCTGGCTTGATTTAATTGAAATTGCCCTTTCATCTCATAAGGCAAATTGAAGGAAATTGCAATTGCTTTGTGGCCTTTCCAAGGGCAGGTGTTTATTATATCACATTAGTAGTACAACAACAAGGTTAAAATGCTGCCTCCAGATCAAACACTTTGAGTATCAGACTTTACTTAGCATTAGAAGATTCAAGAAGCTTGATTTTGCTGGGGTATGAACATCAATATACCTATTTTACATTGGTTTTGTTTTAATCCAGTACATTTTACTTTCATGGTGAAAACTATGATACTGTGAAATTTCATTAATTTGGATTATACATTTTATGGAGTAGATTTATATCTATATGCCTAGACCCAAACAGTATGACTGGAGTATATTTGGGAATTGAAGTGTGCTTCAATTATTTACCATACTGATGTACTTAGTGTTAAAACAAAGAGTTGTGAAGAAATAAATAGGCTAGTTCTTCATTGTATGTAGTGAGCTCTACAGATTACAGCAGTAAATAGTAAGGAAGAGAATAGAGATCTAATTTGCTTTGTCTTTCTCTGTTTTGAGTTGTATGCGAATTTCCCCAAATGTTTGAGACAAAGACTGCCTGTGAACCAAGAGTCTGGACAACAAGAAGGGAGAAAGTTGGGACGCAGACTCTAATAATCACCTAAAACATAATTAAAATGAAGTTAAGTTACTTCATCACCTAAAAGATATGTGCATTTCCTTTCAAAAACCAGCAGATTTTCTTCTCCAGAGATATTGCATGATCTGTTTGAGTATTTCTTATGAGCACAGGAGTTTGTATTCCTCTGTTGCTACATTGCTTTTTGTTTTTGCTTTTTCTCTTGCTTCTGTATTGCCTTCTCATTATGGGATTGGTTCCTGGGATATGAACAACAGGCACAAGATTTAAGGGTGGGTTATTTTTAAGAGGAAAAGCTGAGGGGAGATCTGATGAAAAGATGAGTGGATAATGGGAAGCTATTCCCTTTGGAGAGGTCAAGGATTAAGTAAGTTGTAAAGTGTATCATTGTGGTAAAGTGTATCATTGTGGCATAGCAGAAAAATTTCTTTGTGCAGCACATGATGAAAATCCAAATGCATCTGCTTCTAGATATAGTGGAGGCAAGTTCTTCTGTAGACTTTGAGAGACTTGTACTAATATATATTAAATAAAAATGTGTAATGCTACAGAGAAATCGCTGATGGAGTTGTAACTAATAATTTGTTCCCATAGAGAGTCAGCATAGACAGTATGGACCTTTTGGGCCACTTCTCTGTTGTAACTATTCCATGATTCTACAGTTCTATTGACTCCTCCTCCAGAAAGATCAGTTGTAAGAAGTCTTTACCACTCTCTCCCATCTGAGTCTGTTATCATTTAATTAGTCTCTCTTTGCCTCTACTCTATTGCAGACATTTTTCTCATTTTTCATAGTTCTAGTGATAGATCATATTGTGGAACATCATTGTCAATGTACTATCACAAGAAGGACCACAGACTTACTCCCACCTTCTTGAATGCTTTTGGCAATAAGTTTTAAGTGCTATTCTTGCCAGTGACACTGTATCTGGCATCAGGGCCTTCAAAAAGAATTGGATAAATGCTTGAGAGGACACTAATTGTGGAAGAATGAAGGAATAGCTGAGGTATTGGATGAACTGAGCCAGTGTATAAAAACCCATTTGAGCTAAATTGGAAGAATGATTTCCTTAGTATTGTCCTTGATTCTATTATTACTTTATCAGCAGAACTGTACAATGTAGGAACAGACTCTTTGGCCCATGATGTCTATGCCAACTAGGATGTCGAATTAACTTGATCTTATCATGTGTCTGCCTAAATTTTGCTATTGAATCTGCTTCCACCACCTCCAATGACAGCATTTTCCAAGCACCTAATATTCAGTGGTTTAAAAAAAAAATTGCTTTGCAATCCCCTTGAAGCCTAACCTCTCTCACCCTGCTTCTGGTAGCTGAGATTTCCACCTTGTGGAAAAGTCTCTGATGATCTACCCTATTTATACCTCTCATAATTCTATACACTTCTATCAGGTCACTAACCCTCAGGCTCTAATACTGTAGGGGAAATATTCAAGTTTCAAACACAATGTTATTGTTATGATATTGAATGTATAATCACTCATGAAATCTACAGCTTTCTTTATGGAAATTGAAACATTTGAGAAATTCTGAGTGTAGTGCTGAGTAAAATTTCTATGGTTATAATTAAACTCCTTCCTCATAGTTAAGGAAGACTTATTTCCACACAACTTCTTGTGTTCTGAGGTAGCTGATGGGGCAGGAGTTGCTTGATGTGATCGGAAGATATGTATTTTGGTATGTAGTTCCATTTCCACAGGACTTCCGAGTATTTTGGATGAAAACACTGAAGGTTCTAATGCTTCTTCACCATTTGGCCCAGACATTCTCACAAGTTGATGGAGATGTTACTCTATTTCTAAGAGGGTTTGCAAACTTTCTTAAATCGTAGCCTCTGTAAAACCCATTCAACCATAAGACATAGCAGAATTAAACCATTCACCTCCTGGAGTCTGGCTGGTGTATTATTCCTCTCAACCCCATTCTCCCACCTTCTCTCCTTTGACTCCATGACAGATCAAGAAATTATAAACCTCTACTTTGAATGACTTGGCCTCCACAGCCATCT
Organism: Mobula birostris; assembly: GCF_030028105.1. Lineage (NCBI taxonomy): Eukaryota > Metazoa > Chordata > Chondrichthyes > Myliobatiformes > Myliobatidae > Mobula > Mobula birostris. Next base: position 48,875,442 of record NC_092381.1, read on the forward strand.
ATGGCAATGAATTTCACAGATTCATCACTTTCTGCCTAAAGAAATTCTACCTCATCTGTTCTAAATGGACGGCTCTTTATTCTGAGGCTGTGCCCTCTAGACTCACTCACTATGGGAAATGTCTCCATTGATCAGACCACACTCGGAGAACGTGCACCATTTTTGTCACCCATTACTACTTCTCCAGTGTCATTCTCCAATGGACAATATCCACTTTTGCTTCTCTTTTACTCTTTTTATATATCTTAAAAAAAACTTTTGGTATCCTTTTTTTATTATTGGCTAGCTTGCCTCCTATCTCCCTTTGTTCACAAATGAGTATTACAGCCAGGGTTTTTACTAGTTTGACTGAGAATGTGATTCCCAAATAAACATGCTCCTCTTTTCACTATAAGGCCCAAAAAACAGTAAATTATAAAACATAAAAACTATAAATTCAGAAACTGAAATGTCAGTAGTTCAAAAGTATTCATCCCCCTTTCCTTAGTACTTAGTTGAACCACTTCTTGCAGCAATTACAGCCAGTAATCTTTTGGATAAATCTCTATTGGCTTTGTACAACGTGATAAAGCAAGATTTGTCTGTTCCTCCTTGCAAAATTGCTCAGGCTATGTCAGGTTAGTTGGGCAACGATGGTGGACAGCAACGTTAACGCCTTGCTAAAGATGCTCAATTGGGTTAAGATCAGGATTCTGACTGGGCCACTCAAGAACATTTACTTCATTTGAAGCCACTCCATGCTTGCTCTGGCAGCATGCTTTGAGTTGTTGACCTACTGACAGATAAGTTTTCTCCCCAGACGATCTTCCTGGCAGAAATAACACGTTTTTATTCAGCATCTCTCTGTATTTAGCAGCATTCATCTTCCCATCATTCCTGGACAGATTTCCCATCCCTGCTGCTGAAATGCATCCCCATAACATGCCACCACTATTGTTCTTTACAGTAGGGATGGTGTTACCTGGCTGATGCCCATGTATTTAAAACTGCGCATGTACTGCTTAATGTTGAGGCCTAAAAATTCCACTTTAGTCTCATCTGACCAGAAGACTTTCTTCTACATCTGTATAGAATCTTCTAAGTGACTTTAAGGTGGTCTTGATTTCTGCTTCTATTAACATTTCCCTGACTTGTCTTTGTTTTGGTTTATCTATTGAAAATCTGCCGTACTGTTGGACCTTACAGAGAGGGGTATTTATTCTTACGAATTCATTGAAAACAGGTGATCCTCAAAATTTTCTACAGTATATCAACAAATTGTGTGAGATGGTAAGATATTGTACATTGCACCTGTGGAAAGTTACTGTAGTTATTACTAAGGGGATAAAGACTTCTTCAGACCCACAATTTTGGTTTTCTTTATTAGTAAATTGTTGACAGGCTTGAGAATTTTTCTTTTGATTTTACGATGCAGATTAGCTCAAAAATCCTAATTCAATATACAAAGTAGTTTAAATCTAGAAAATGAGACAGTAAAATGTGAAAGTAGTTGTGGGGGCTAAATACTTTTTCAAGACACTGTCATTCCCATTAGGGTCTTTTTACCTTTGCATTTTCTTAACTCTACCTCCCACAAGGGTACTTGTACATCTATATCTACATCTTCTCATCCAATGTCATCCTTTCTAGGGATTTGATTTCATGTTTTACTGACAGAGCCACCCCATTCCCTCAGTCTACCTGTCTGTCCTTTCAATACAAGGTGTATCCTTGGATGTTATGCTCTCAACTATGATCTTCTTTCAGCCACGACTCAGTGATGCCCACAGCATCATATCTGCCATTCTCAAACAGTAATCATCTATGTTTTTCCATTTACTGCATGCATTCAAATATTCAGTCTGGAGTTCATCATCCTTTTTGATTTTTTTTCCCCCATGTTACACTTCACCTCATCCCACTGACAATTAATCCCTTATCATGAGGCAATGTGGAGTAGAAGTCAGGCATATGAGCAACAAAGCCTGCCCAACAGAGGAGATTAATTATTTCAAAGCCTTGGCAAAAGCTGTACTTGGCAGCTTTTGCCAAGGCTTTGTGGTTTCCCCTCCTGTGATCTGTGGTGTCTGCTATAGATGGCCAATATCTCAAAGCATGCAGGAAAGCAGGTATATCACTGCTTACCAGTAGACCACAAACTTTGTTCTGGGCTCAAGGTCTTGATCTTTTAAATATTGTTTTCTTCAGATGACCAGAAGTGTTGCTTGTCGATTGAAAGTGGTGATGAGTTTTATTATTGATGCCTAGCTTTGTTGAGGAGTAGTTCTTAAAAAAAAAAAAGCCAGAAACGTCCATGTTTTCTAGAGACTTATTGGAAGGCATAATTTTACAGTGTAGTCTGGTCGTAGTGAATATTGTTCTACAGAGCTTAATTGTAAGATATAAGCATTTGTGAATGAGTTGATATTAATCTGTTGCTCATCCTGCAAACAAGTAAATCCTATGCGTACTGCAGCTGAATGACTGAAGTGCCAATAGTCTTGATTCTGGAGTGGAGGCAAAATAAATGGAACAGATCTCGATTTGCCCTGTAGACTCGCCTTTCCACTCCAGCAGGAAGTTTATTGAAGTGAGGTGAGAGAAAGATTGAGGAACGTGTTGAGATAACTTGATACCAGTTTGCACTGAGTTTGTCCATACTTTGATCCATTGAATGCTGTAACATACCATAAATAGAAGACAAACATCCACTGCCATTCACACTTGAGAAGAATGCTGCTCAGTCCTCTGTGACTGATAGTCAAAGGCTTAAAATGGTCTCTCCGTTTCTTTTGCAGTTGATGAACAGAGCTTTCTGCCTTTCCCAGACTCATGAAAAGGGTTTGTGAATCTATGTCTAAAGCTCTGCCAAGATTTAGAACTTTAGCAGAGATTTCTCCCGAGGCCTGTTTTCAATTGATAATCTCCATAACTCCCCTCAACCAATAATTTTATGAACCATAGGATATATAAAAAATTCTAATATGAATACTTCAGCAAATTTAATTTGAGGGGAAAAAAGATGCCTGCAGGTTTAATTAGAAGACAGAAAATAGACATGAAAAAATTAATGTTTTTGTTTATGATATTTTAAAATGTCTGCTTTCTCTGCTACTGATTCCATAAGTGCCAGTAGCCGCAAGTGACAATTAGACATCTGTAATCTTTCTGATGGATCATGGATGCATCACAGCCTAGCCCACTGCATCTTTG